>NC_077240.1:37182500-37495000 GCF_947179165.1 Solanum dulcamara | reverse complement strand
CAGTAGGTAAAATCATGGTGGCTTGATGAGAGAGCTCATGGAATATGTCCTCGTACTCTAATATGGTCATAGAGCCCTACTCAAACTACAAAAACTGTTCAGAGAGCTGATCCCTGATGCTCCAAGGTATGAATCTGGCCAAGAAATCCTCTAAAAACTCTGTTTACTATACCAATGGAATTAGGAGCGCCACCACTGCCTGGCAGTACCATCAAGCTGATATGTGGTAAAGTTATCTTCTCGCGACTCCAACAATCCCAAAGCATGCAACTTCTCCCAATAAGTAGTAAGGAACTCGTAGGCATCCTTACTAATCGCCCCAAAAAACCTCGACGGTGATAGTCTCAAAAACACCCCGAGCATCTTCTACTCTTGTAATGTTATAACACTAGCCAAATTATCCAGCTGGGTGGTGGTAGGTATCAGTGGCGGATGAACCTCTAGAGTTGCTGGTGCAATCGGACCCTGTTGTACTGGTATAGCTGGCGCTGGAATTGGAGTGGCCTCCTGCTGCATGCTCCCAAGTATTGTCAAGAGATGTATAATGGCAGCCTGATGGTCGAGTCCCATAGTTGGTATGGGTGGTGGTTAGACTGGTGTCGGTCCTATCGGTTGGTGATGAGTTGGAGCTACCTATAGCTCTGGCTCCGAAGTTCGCCTCTATCCTGGGCTGGTCCTGTAGACCTATCGTGACCTCTGGGTTAACCTTTACCTCTAGCTGGGGCTATATCCATGGTCCCAGGTGTATCATCGCCCAACAATTTTACCACACATGTAAGATATCATGTAAAAGAGTGGAACAAGTGAGATTTCATGAAACAAATAAGCCACACACTGCATGAATGTGATACAACAGAGAAAGGATTTCCAAAGACATCCTGTAGCCTCCCAAAGATAAGCTACAGATGTCTTTGCATCGATCTACAAAACTCTACTAGACATTAACTCTGTACAAGTGAGACTAGTGAACCCGATACTTTGATACCATCTTATCACGGTTCTATTTTTTGAGTCATGATGGCACCTACTATAAACACAAGTAGGTAAGCCAACCCCGTATCCCAGAATTGTGAGTAATGGGATTAAGGGTAGAAAACTAAACCAAAAATAAAGAAATAATAGAATAACATGAATAAGCAGAAGCAAGCCAAAACTATATACAATAAATGATCCCTCCCAGAACCTAGAAGTGACAAGTACAGAGCTACTACAAAAAAAATACAAATCCCAAAAGTAGACCACAGAAACAAGAATTGTCTCAAAAAGCAAATGACTAGTCATAATATATACAGAAAGAGATGGGTAAATCCAATACACTATGTTCTCACCCTCTCCTTTGGTTTAGATTGCAATAGGATTGAACTCAATACTGGTAGCTAGTGCTCAGACCTGTATCATAAACATAAATGCAGAGTATAGTATGAGTACCAAAAAAATAGGTACCCAATAAGAATCATAGGCCAACTGAGCAGGAAAAGTAAAAGTAATATGAAATTCTAGAATTTAAAATACAACCAGAAACAAGGGCGGGAATCTAACTGAAATGCACATGAGTGTACTAACACATAAAGAAAAAGAGTACAACTAAATAACTCTAACCGAGCTCCCATAAGCCCGATGGGTACACTCATGCGCAAGGTTAAGGAAAATCCGTATGGACTCCCATAATCCCGATATGTGCACAAAAGAGTTAGGACCAATAAAGAGAATCTGATGATATTTTAAAGATTACTACAACCTTCCAAGAACTTTAACCATACCAACTGAGTGCCTGCAACTTTATTCATAAGTGAATAGGAGCTAAGGACTTGAATAGAAGGAAAGATGAGAAATCAAGGACTTAAATCGAGATTGGAGTAGCTGAGGAATCGAATCAAGGTTGAGGATAATCATGGACTCAAACCAAATAAATAAGAGGCCAAGGACTCGAACCAAGGCTGAATATAGTTATTGACTTGAACCAAGGCTGAATTTGAGGCTAAAATACAAAGGCATGGACTTGAACCACACTTGATAGAGTGAATAGGGACTTGAACCACGAATAGATGTGAATCAGGTAGATTTAGGATCAACGTCCAACCGATCATTATGGGGAGAACCTCAAACTAAGTGCCATTAATAAATGACTCCAAGCCCGAACCAAATCCAACGATAATCGACGATCATCTTCTGAATCAAAGACCAAGTACAGCAGGACCGATCATAATAAGGGAATTATGGATATAAGGTTCTTAAAGATGTGTTACTGCCTAGCTAAGGCCTAGACTATCAGACTCAAGTGTACTATATCAGCTTATGGGGAGCTAAGTCATCTGAAGCTATGTCAGAGAGATTTCAAGGCCTAACAGCTCCAAAAGTACTTAAGTCTTTGGCAATCACTAGTATAAGCCTAGACTAAGGCCTAACATGCTTTCAACCATATACTCAAGCCATAATAAAGGCACGCCAGAGGTATGAGTGATCAATTAACACAACCGACATGCTTCAAAGCTTGAAATACCCAAAAGTATCCTAACACATGGATTCTATGAACTAAACATGGTCAACTACCAATTCAACCCCCAAATTCACACAAATTAACACAAATTTACACAACCATGCTAAGTCTAGGGAGAGAGAAGCCATAGTCTACCTATAGGCCTACCACACGTGCTACAAATCAAGTTTCTAGAGCTTTTCCCTTATGTACAATCTTGGAATGATGCCACACTATCAAAAATAGTTTTACAATGTTAATACGGTCAATTAGACACTAAAATTTCTAAAATCAGAGATGGATTATTTCAGAATCTAAAATGAAAATATGGGACCCGCTTCAAGAATTCTAGAATTGACTCTGTGAAATGGTCTAATTCACCTCCCTGAGTTTGTGTTCCAAAATAAAACACAATTCGGGGAGCAGAACAATGAAAAATAAAGCAAGCAACAAAACACCATTTTTAGCTAAAGAAGACAGCAATGGGAGTAGCTAAAAATCAAGAATCACATCAAAGGAAGACTCTCCAACACTTTTGAATCACTCCAATGAGTTCCCCCAACAATTCCCATCAATCCAGCCTTTGAACCACCAAATTCAAACTTAAAAGGAGAGAGAAAATGGGTTTTGAAGTTGGGAGAATAACTGAAATACGGTTCTTAAAACAACCTCTAGGCATCGTAAAAGCGACCAAAATGGTCGCTAAGGCGACCACCCTTCAAGAGGCGGGCCTCGCTAAAGAAAGACCCAGGTTGTTAAACCAAAGGTCGTTTTAGCGATGGCCAGGTCGATAAAGCGACACCCATCTTAGGGGCCTGCCTCGCTTAAGAGATGACATGGTCTCTTAAGTAAGGGTCGCTAAAGTGATATAGGGCCGCAAAAGTAGAGGCATCAGACACAGATGCACCAGCTGTATTTTGGCAATGCCCAAGTCTCCAATAGGGTGCTCGTAATTTGTTTGAAATTTTATGCGCCCCAATAAGATATATTACTCTACCAAATTTGATATTTCAGAATCAATAATGTAGTCAAAATTTCCATATGAGGTTATCTTGACAAAAGGTGGGTCCCACACCCAAGTCCCTTTTTTAGTTAATTCCACAAGGGGCCTCAAGATTAGATCGAAATCCTCGAGAAGCACACGAGAGGTCATTCTAAACCAAACTCAACATTTTTGAACTAATCGCGGTGACAAAATTTTGTCTGAGTGCGTTTTCCAAAAATATTTATCAAAGTCAAATTTAGGCCAAATTTCAAAGGCTAAAATGCCTAATAATCCAAACTCACACCGAAAGCCTCAAAACTCATGCCGACCATATTACCAACCTAAAATGACCATTTTAGAACTGATGAAATGGCTAGATTTTTGTTCTGAGGTCGTTTACCTGGCTTTTTAACCAAAATCAACTTTTTAAGTTTTAAAAGCTCCAAAATAGGGAGATGGGCATAAATTCCAGAAGAACGACCAGGTAACTGAACAGTCAATGCCAGCAAGACATAAATGACTTGGGGTCACTATAAAAACACTCTAAATGATGAAAAGAATGCATTTACTCAAAAATGACCTGGAGGGTCATTTCAAGTAAATATTTATTTATAAAAAGAACATAAAGATTATTAATTTTTACTTGAGAAAAAGTGCAAAGCAATACCAGAAAAAGAAAGATTGGATAGTTTTGCATATATGAATATTCTAGTTTCAAAATACGTGCATTGCATGTGTTTTTTATGCTTTTTAGTATAAATATATTAAAATGGCAATTCATTGTACATACCTTTTGTTTGATTCTAAATTATGAGTCATTTCTTCTCCATGAATTTGATAAAAGAATGCTCATTATAGCTTATAATATATATATATATGTCACAACCTAACCCCATAGGCTGCGACTAGGGTCCAACCTGGACCCTCGTATACATAGTTATCAGTTGTGGTCAAGTCGAATTATAGACACGTAATGCATATAAATCTAGTGTAGTCAAGTCGAACTACAAACAACATTTCATATATCTGTAGCCTCTTTTATTTGTATCATAACATGAAAGGGAATGCAAGCCGATAAGGCTTTCGTAGTATAATAACACATACAATATATCATATAGATTCAGCTGAATCAAACTGACATACACCACCCACATATACATATCTGTAGACCTCTAAAAATATTAATGACAATATATGGCGGGACAGGACCCTTGCCATACACCTGAATAAACCGAAACAATTATATACATCAATGGCCAGTGCCAAAAACCAGGCTCCAATACAATGGAGCTTCTTTCAGCTGAGCTGAATGGAATCCTAAGTTGACGTACTCCCAAAACCTGTGTCTGTACCTGCGGACATGAAACGCAGCCCTCCGAGAAAAGGAGGTCAGTACGACATATGTACTGAGTATGTAAAACATAACATAATACGACTGAAGGCATATCTGAAATAGAGAAGCAGGGGATAAAATGTCAAATCAGAAACCTGTACCTGTATTCTGTGAATCATAAAAACATGCATGCTCAAATTATACCATATAGCTGTCCCTGTCAGGGATCCGGTGAATCATATCTGTAGGACCATCATAGGCCCGACTCTATCACCACCTTATTATAATACATCATCATCATCATATATATATATACGTTCCCGGCCCTCTAGTGAGGGACTCGGTGAGTTTTGCAGTGAACTGTGCACGAGAACATACCCTGGCCCAGGACTCAATGATAGAAAGTTTACAATATTCACGAGTAGAGTAGTGAGTAACTATATGCAATTATATACATCAGTGGCCAGTGCCAAAAACAAGGCTCTGTACAATGGAGCCTCTTTCAGCTGAGCTGAACGGAATCCTAAGCTGACGTACTCCTAAAACCTGTGTCTGTACCTGCGGACATGGAATGCATCCTCCCGAGAAAAAGAGGTCAGTACGATATATGTACTGAGTATGTAAAACATAACATAATACGACTGGAGGCATATCTGAAATAGAGAAGCAGGGGATAAAATGTCAAATCAGAAACCTGTACCTGTATTCTGTGAATCATAAAAACATGCATGCTCAAATTATACCATATAGTTGTCCCTGTCAGGGATCCGGTGAATCATATCTGTAGGACCATCATAGGCCCGACTCTATCACCACCTTATTATAATACATCATCATCATCATATATATATATACGTTCCCGGCCCTCTAGTGAGGGACTCGGTGAGTTTTGCAGTGAACTGTGCACGAGAACATACCCTGGCCCAGGACTCAATGATAGAAAGTTTACAATATTCATGAGTAGAGTAGTGAGTAACTATATGCAATTATATACATCAGTGGCCAGTGCCAAAAACTAGGCTCTGTACAATGGAGCCTCTTTCAGCTGAGCTGAACGGAATCCTAAGCTGACGTACTCCTAAAACCTGTGTCTGTACCTGCGGACATGAAATGCATCCTCCCGAGAAAAGGAGGTCAGTACGACATATGTACTGAGTATGTAAAACATAACATAATACGACTGGAGGCATATCTGAAATAGAGAAGCAGGGGATAAAATGTCAAATCAGAAACCTGTACCTATATTCTGTGAATCATAAAAACATGCATGCTCAAATTATACCATATAGCCGTCCCTGTTAGGGATACGGCGAATCATGTATGTAGGACTATCATAGGCCCGACTCCATCACCACCTTATTATAACACATCATATATATATATACGTTCCCGGCTCTCTAGTGAGGGACTCAGTGAGTTTTGCAGTGAATTGTGCATGAGAACATACCCTAGCCTAAGACTCAATGATAGAAGGGTTATAGTATTCACGAGTAGAGTAGTGAGTAACTATATGCAATTTAAATCATTATCAGAGACTCAACAGAATAAGAAAGTTAAGCTTTTGCCTGAGGACCCGAGTAGTAGTGTAGTCATCTTGAGTACCCTCTAAATACCATTATGGGCTATACCAATTGTAACCTTGGGGACCCTAGACATGTACCAATGTAAGTCCAAGTCGCTTATGGAATCAGAAACACTTGTTATCATATAGTCTTTAAGACTAAGAGCTTGTACATTTAGTACCTCTTTAACGTATAGAAGTTTCCAGGGAAATAACTCAACTACTATAGGAGTTCAATATTCAGAAGTAAATAAGAGATACTTAAGAATGGAATTACCCCAGAGCTCATATCATATTTAACTTACAACTAAGACATGCCAAAAAAGAAGGAGAATAAGCTCTATTTAGTCTGTACTTCCCTTCAGATGGTCATCATGTATATATTTCGTACTCGGCACATCCTGGGGATCGATAAACAACCATGGCATCATAATCTCATTTTTATGCCAAGTACATATCAAGAGAAAGGAGAGATAGCTTTCCACACACTACTTTTTAACACGTAAAAGCCTTGACAGGCGATACTCAAATTTTGCAGGGGTTCCAATACCAAGCAATGGACAGGGATTATGAGGCGTACTTGGAGTCCTGGGAATGGAATTACCTCCACATTTCACATACAATTCACTTACGGCTAACACATGCCAAAAGGAAAGAAAGATAGCTTTACATACCTATGCCAAAAACATGCCAAGAGAAAGCTTCACATACCTCTTACGAGTTACTCTTTATCACGTTTGCCTCGTTGTTCTTTGAACCTATTCAACACAGAAGAAATACAAATATCAACCATCCCTGACTTTCCAACATCTTAATTTGCACACAAGTATTCATAGAACTTATTTCCTCGCTCGTCTTTTTGACTAGTTCTTTAGCTAGTTAAGGAGTTAACGAAAATTGGGCAGCACCTCCCCTATAACATGCCCTATCCGAATTTCCAATTAGATCCCTAATCACTACAGCCAACTAAAAACAATAACCTGCAGCTCATATACAAATAAAATATGGCAACAGTACACAATATAAGCTCCAACAACTTGCTGAAAATTGTGATACCAAAATAGGGGTTCTAGTCTTTATTTTATAAAATTAATTATACAAAATGAGGAGTCGTGTGGATGCAAACAGAAGCCCCCACACCTCTTTTATAATACTTATAGGCCCTGTAACACACCACCACACACCTGCAGCAGCACAACACAAGCACAACACCTTACTTCGACTATAATTTAACTATAGCGACTCCAATTTAGTTTGTTTCAAACGTCAAGCATATTTATGGGATTTTCATATTTACATCCACTTAAAAAATGTGTAATACACTTAATAAAAATACCATAAACTCCAAATTGAAGGGAAAGGTCTTACCTTACCCAAAATTGGCCAAAACTCACCAAAATTGCACCTCGAAAACATCTTGATGTGCTGAAATGGGGTAGACTATTTGTGTCACTTATCCTTTTCCCCAAATTGTGATTTTATGCTACTAAACACCGTTATTTAACTGTGGGATACCTTAAATAATTAATTCACAGAACAAAATCGGGCCTTACCTTTTTCTTGAAGCAAACCCGTAGCTCCCTCTTCTTGCCCTCCAATATTTTTCTCCTCAAGTTTCTAAGTGTAGGGATGAATAAATGACTCCTTAGTCATCATAATATACATATATATACCTCCACATGATCGAGGAACACCTTAGACAATTAATTCAAGGAGAAAAATTTGAAGACTTACCCTTTTTTCCTTAGTTCCCGTTGGTACTCTCTCTTAGGTTTCTAGTTTCTTTTCCTTTGTTTTCACTAAGTTTCAGCCCAAAATGTGATAAGTAATGACTTAAGAGTCATATATATATCTCCTCAAGAGGTGACATGTGTCATCTCCTAAGGGTGACGCGTGTCCATCCCCTATTGGGCCACTAATCCATGCCTTGCTTCCTAGGCTGCCATGTGGCAGGTGGGGTCCACCCCCCACCAAGAAGGCAGGTGGGTCAGCTGCTTGCTTCAGCTACTGCCACATGGCACCTCCTCTTTCTGCCACATGGCACCCTCTTTTTGCTGCCATATATCGTTCTCTCCTCTTCCTCGTGGGTTCGTAATCTCGTCTTATTTTAATAACCTATGTAATTCTTTCCACGCAAGCTTGATATGTACTCAAGTAACTTAAGTATGTAGGACTACTAAGCTAATAGCTTACGTAGGTAAATCGAGTCCTACGACTCATAACTTGGCCTCCAACTCCTTCCGACTTCTCATGACCTTATTTCCACCCTTCCCTACTATGGGGTATCATATTCTCCCTTGTTTAGAGTTGTTTAATAGCGTTGTAGACTATCCGGATCCCCTGATAACTTCTAAGAGTCTTAAGAGACATTCCAAGCTCAAGAGTGTGTGGGGTGTAATATATATATATATATATATATATATGGTACTTTAGTTGCATGGTTCAACTATCGACCAAATATTTCAATTCAAACATGAGAATTAAGAGAATGAAAAGATCTCATGTGCTTAATAAAAAATATTAGAATAATAAAAAATGAGGCTTTTTCAAGTGGTTGAGAACTTCTATCATCAATCGATAAGTTTTGAGAGTTCGAATTATGTTGGAAGGTAAGTGAAAACACTATTAATTTTTCTACCAGAAAAAATATTAAAATAATAATTACACGTGTGAAATTGTAATCCTTGTCAATTATATAGTTTGGCATGGAAAAACATGCTATATGACTCCCTCAAAATATTTGTTTCGGCTACTGTGAGTTTAATTTTAATTTTATTTTAGGTAGCAACTTAATTAGTTTTGCAATTAAACAAATAAATGAAAGAAAAATTTATGCTAAATTTTTGTAAGAACATTCAATAATGTGATGATGATTCATGGTAATACCTATTAAAATAAAATTTAAAAATAAAAGGGAGATTATTTACATAATAGATAAAATAAATACGATAATATATGTAATGACCCTCTAGGTCATTTTCTCCATTTTCCAATTTTTTCAGCGTTTAAAGCTTTTCAATAGCGACCCAAAGTCATTTATGACTTGCTGGCACTAACAGTTCGGTCGCTTGGTCGTTCATTTGGTTTTTATGCTCATTTTCCTATTTTGGAGCTCTTGAAGTTTGAATGATTGACTTTGGTAAAAACTCTATGAAACTAACATCATACCATAATTTTGACAGTTCTATCAACTCCGAAAGACTAGTATCATGATCGACATGAGTATCAAGGCATTTGGTGCAAGTTTTGGGTCATTTGGTGCTTTAGCCATTGAAATTTAGCCAAAAGTTGACTTTGGTCAATATTCTTGGTAAATGCACTCAGATTGAAATTCCGTTAGTTCGGCCTCATTTCTAGCCTCCTTGTGGATTTTGAATTAAAATGACGCTTGGGTGTGGGACTAATATTTTGTCAAGGTAACCTCAGATGGAAACTTCAAGTGCGTCGTTGAGTCCAAAACGTCAAATTTGGTGGGTAGCATAGTTCCTTTGTGCGTACGGGGTTTCGAACAAATTTTGAGCACCCCGTTAGAACTTTTACAAAGCTCAAGTTTGAGCCGATACAGCACCTGCTGGTGCAAGCACCATTACTCATCACGTTCGCGATCCCCAGGTGCTGCGATCGCGAACCCCTAGCTTTGTCATCTTCGTATTTGAGAGGCATTCCTCTACAATCACGATGAACCTTTTTTGCTTGGGTCACGATCGCGATGAGTTTCTGGGACTGGTCTTTTAAATAAGACCAGTCATGCACCAACTAGACCTCCATTAGTCATTTTGTGATTTTGGGAGCTAGAAAGCTCCAATTTAAGCGATTCCAAGTGCTGGATGTTTTTGAAACTCTTGGATACACATGGGAGTATTTGGGGAGCTTTGGAAATATTCGTATTAAGGTAAATTCCATCCCCAAGGGACTGCTCTTTCTCTTCTTAAAGCTTTAATGGTGAAAATTTTGCATGAAATAGTTCCTTTATTTTTTAGCGTTGCATTGAGCTGTAGGTTGGAACACGAGATCCTTAATCTCAAATACACCTTTTCACGGAGATGAATTTTGGATTTCCATTGCGAGTCCCATAATTCCATTTTAGACTCAATTTAGGATCTGTCTTCAAAAAATATGATTTTTATGTCAAAATATTTGTATTGACATCGTGATCAATATTTTTCTATCATTGATGAAATAAGTGGTGATTATAAGGATGAGAGTTTTAATTTGGTAGATTTGGAGCGTGCTTGATTGACTTCGAGGTAGGCTACGGTCTTCCACTTTGACTGACCTTTAGTAGATATTGCCTAGTATATATTTCAAATGATTTAGGTGTATATATGTCGAGTTTAATACTTCTCACCCCTTCTATTCCATTTTCTTGACTCTGAGTGAGTCTTAGACTAGTGTAGCCTCTTAAAATCCTTATTTTAGGTTCGTGGCTTTACTTACATATTGGAGTGGTGAGATTTATCCTTCTTAGGATTGGTATTGATGGCCTTAGATTAGGGTTGAGCCTTAGATGCTTCAACTTGTGTTTCATCGCCCTTATAGTCAGGCGTAGCTTCTAGTAGTTCTTGTTACGGTTGGTGTGCCTTTATGCTAGTGCCTGATACCTTTGTGTCCCTTCGTAGCTATAGGTGTGTCTTAACTGTGCTTGTTTGAAGATGAGAAGGTATATCTCTAGTTAAGGAGTTGATCCGAGAGATAGTTTCTCCCCTATCTAATATTGAACTGTTCTCGAGTTCTTCACTTTTGTATAGCGGCTGACTTTTGATGCCATCATAATTATTATCTATTTTGGGTCTGAGGCCATATTCGAAGAGCAATTGGATCCCAGGTTAGTTCTCTTGCCTTGATAGTATGGTATAGATTAATGTACTATCCGGATTGTGTATGTTTTGTTTGGATGCTTTGATGACATACTTTCATTGATTGAGTATATTCACTTATTTTGTGGTACTATCTCGGATTCTTTATGGATTTTCACTACTTTTTTGAGGACATTCTCACATTTTTACTACTTTTAAATTGCTTTTAACGTGAGTCATACTATCTAAGATATTTGAGCACTGGTTTTGAGATCTACGAGGCATCGAGGACATACTACTTTTATACTGACAGTTTTATATGCATTGAGGATGTGCTCAATTTTTATTAATATCTAGCACGGAGTCACCCTTTTCACACTTTGGCTGCATTTGGGATGCCTTTAACATGTACTTGATTATCCAGCGTGGCATCGCTCTTTTCTACATCATCTTGGCTACTTTCTCTTCAATACCACTACGGGGATATTGTACGTTTATGTAAGACCTAGTTCGGGCCCAAGAAGTATATAAGGACTTCCCGTGTACCTTATAGGCCCCTCTGGTTAGTACATCACTGAACTGGATGAGCTGCATGGGTCCTACCTAGAAGGCCGAGTGCTGGGTGGATCTCTACACTTGTTGATGATTACTGAAAGCCATCGATAATGTTACTGGTTTTTCTACAAACTTGCATTCATTAACATCACCTATCACTAGAATGCTTGTATAGTGTGGTCCCCCGATTTTATGGGGTCCGTGGGTATGTTTATCATTGTTTGTACCTTTTGGGGGCATGGACGTCTGGTCGGTTATTATCTGATTATACCTATACATATCTCTTTTTGTATTTGTAGTTGATTTGTAGAGTTCTTATTCTTGGTTATTGTTGTTAATTTCCTGTTAGATTCAGTTGGTCTAGTCCTTAGGTGGCTTTGCGATTAGTGGTGGCAGACAGTGCTTCCGTCTTTGATTAATTGACTCCTTTAGTGCCTCCTTATTGTTTAATAGGTTGTGGCTTGTGTGTACATGTGTGTCCTTTGACCCTATCTCCTTCATTTATATACCCTAGCTCTTACTCTCATTTCGTGCTTTATCTTATATTATATCTTATCTGTTTACTTGTGCTATTTTCACTTGATTATCTGTGATTTATACTTGTTTTATCTGTAGATCTCAACTCCTTTGCCTACTAAGTACCATTCGTTTGGTACTCATACTACACTTCTACCCCCTATAGATCATAGTACGGGTTATTGTCATTGATTTGGACTGGTGTGGAGCAACTTTTGATTCAAAAATTTGGTGAGCTCCTGGCATCCGAAGTTGCTGATTTCTATCTATGTTGGATTAGGATTAGTCTTTACTTGCTTTCGAAGACTGTCGGTATTTATATTTGTATCTTGAAAGCCTTGTACTCCTATTTTGATTTAGATGCTTGACTACGGACTAATGTAAGGTTTTGAGGTGGTTTCTTGTGTTTTATTTCTTGTTCATATTACATAGAATTAGAAAGTGAAATTAAAATATAATAAACGTACTTGATATTTTATTTTATTTATAGTAGAAAGATAAGAATATAAAATTCTAAAATAAATTTAATATTATTCTTTTTTTTGGTCTCCCACCAACTTTACCCCTGAAAGAATTTGGGTAGGACAAATGATATCAAATGACTTTGAAGTGAACTCTATTTATAAGCGAAAATTTACATTATAAATTCATTTAAATATACATAGAATAATGAAAAAGCAAAAGACCAAAAACCGTAAAATATATTAGAGTAATAGACTTTAATGAATTAAAAGTTTACTAGTCATGGACACTTAAGCTTAGATGGGAAAAAGACTTGAATTGTGATTAATTGACAAGTTCACCAAAGGATTCAGCCATACTTTATCATTTGATATAGGATCTTAATTAAAATTAAGAAGACATTAAATTTATTTCTTATTTTAATTAATAGAAATGATTTACTTTGCTAACTTTTTGTACTCTTAATAAAATAATTAATAGCTTCTATTATCAATTCTAAAGTATGTCCCGTGATGCTATGAGTTTTTTTATGTTCAGTATTTCACATTAGTACATGGTATTCAATTTAAAAACTCATAAATTTTATATGAGCAGTGGAAAAGACTCAATTTAATATGTAATATTATAATCAACTTTTGACTTAACATCTTTCACTTTTAGTATTTAGTATAATATGATATGATTATTAAATATTTTATTAATTATATTTTTTTATATAAAAATTATCTAGTGTAGGGGTAAAATGACAATCCAACTTTATATGATGATGATATATAATGATGATGATATGATATGATGTAGTAAAGGGAACTACTTTATTGGCTAGGGATGACAAATGGGGGGGGAGGTTGCAGGTCAAACCCACATAAATGCACAAAGACTCCAACCAGCCCGCCCTATTTTGCATTGCAAAAATTTCTATTTTCAATCTGTCCCGCCCCGCATAACTTAACTATTATAGGCGATCCAGTAAAAAAATCTTTTCAAAAACTAGAAAATAGTGATTAAACCAATCTAAATAGCAACACAAAGATTTCTGAAAACGACTGTAATCATTTAAAATTTATTAAATGTAAATTTATATAAAATGATTTGAATCCTTTTATAAATTTTAGAAATGAAATATTTTATAAAGTTTAAATGATTACAGTATTTAATGTTAATATTTAATAAGTTTATAAAATGTAGATATCTCTAAAAGCTACAAGTTCTTAAATTCAAACACTCAATCATTAAAATTCAGGAACAACTCAAGACCAAGACCACCAGATTCAAGAACAAGCTCAAAAGTCCCTTGAATTCAAGTATAAGTCAAGATCAAGTTCAAGATTCAAGATCAAGCTTACAAGCTCTTGAATTTATATTCGAAAAGACGAATTAGAGGATTCATAGAGATTGTAGCATTCACATTTGAAAATTAAATAAATACGATTGTGGTGATATTTACAGTCTTAATTATTTTCTTGACGCAAAATTTATTGTCTATAAATTCTAGCCGCCTAATGGGACAATCTCTACCTCTCATTTCAACTTTTCAATTAGCAAATAACATAGAAATGACTTCCAAAAGAAATCCATGGATGAATTTCCAACATATCGGGACTTAAAAGCTTGAATCAACACTTTCAATGGAAGCTTGAAGATTTTGCCCTAGTCTTAGCCTTGGAGAGAATTGAGAGAAGCTTGAGAGAATTGAACTTGTGATTTGGAACAATGGAGTTTTAGGAGGGTTAGGAATCAGTTATAGAATAGAAATTAATCCCCAAAAATGTCCAAGAGTATAATTCAAATAATGGAAAAAGACCAAAATTTCCCTTTCAAAAATCATTGAACAGGTCCCTGGATAGATGATCTTCATGGACCGTGCAACCCTTCACGATCCGTGAAATAGATCGTGAACTATATGGGGAACCTGGGCTTAGAAGAGTTGACTTCTACGGCTCCTTCATGGCTCGTTAAAAGCTCCATGGGTCATGAAGAGCTCCGTGAAGAATTCTTCACACAAGATTCTAAGTGTCAAGTTTCACAAACCACCCTTTGGTCTATGAAGTGGTCTACGGATCATAAACCCTATCGTGGACTTTGTTCTGTAGAAGGGTCCGTATAACCCCTGCCCTTAGTCATATTTTCCAGCCGACTTCCACAATCCCTTTCCATGGGCCATGGTGCCTTATACGGCCCGTGAAGGGCCTCGTGAAAGGCAAAAAGCTCCATTTTTTTAAGATTTCATTCCAACTTCCTTTTTTGACTTTATAACTTCTAGGGTCTTACACTTCGGAGTTACTTCTGGCAAGTTTCTTGGCTTCATTGTGTGACATCGAGGAATCGAAATTGATCAAGCTAAAGTTGATGCATTTTTGAAGATGTCAAGCCTTGAAACATTCATGAGTTAAAAAGTCTTTAAGGAAAGCTAGTCTACTTGAGGAGGTTCATCTCAAATCTAACTGGAAGGTGCCAACCATTCAATCATCTCATGAAAAAGGTGCTCCCTTCGTGTGGAACCAAACATGTAGTAATGCCTTCGAAAGTTCAAAGCATATTTGGTAAAGCCTCCAGTTCTTGTAGTTGTTATATCTAGAAAGCCATTGATACTCTACATTACGGCAAAATAAAAGTCTATAGGATCCTTATTATCTCAATAAAATAGTGAAGGCAAAGAAAACACTCTTTATTATTTGATCAGAATGATGACACCAAATGAGTTAAATTACTCGCCAATTGAAAAGTTGTGTTTGACGCTAGTCTTCTCAATCCAAAAGATGAAGCATTCTTTTCAAGCTCACATTGTTCGCCTTATTTCTAGAGCAAATCCAATCAAGTTTGGTATGTCGACATGAGTCCTTAGTGGCTGACTAGAAAGGTGGTATTTCTGGTTCCAATAGTTTGAGATTGTGCACATCCCTCAGAAAGTTGTGAAGGTGTAAGAATTTGCAGACTTCTTAGCAGGCCACCAATACTAGATGATTAGAAATTAACCGATGAGCTTTCTTATGAAGATGCGATGGTTGTTGAAATTCAACCTCCTTGGAAGATGTACTTTGATGGGGCTCCACATTATGGCAGAGCTAGTTTTGGCTTGGTGTTTGTCACTTTATAAGAAGAGGTTTTGCCATTCTCCTTTACTTTTAAACTTTGTTGCTCCAAAAATGTCCCTAAATACCAAGCGTTAATACTTGGACTCAAAATGGTTGTCGACGTGAAGCAATTACAATTTCAAGTATTTGGTGACTCTCAGTTGGTGATCATTCAACTCTTGGGAAGCTACGAGGTCAAGAAATCAGAACTACGCCCCTATGACAATTATGCTTAGAAGTTGATAGGATGGCTAGAAGATTTGACCCTCTAGCTTGTACTGAGGAAGAAAAACAAGAAAATCCATGCCTTGGATGATCTTGCTTCAACTCTGACTTTTTTGAGTCAGAAATAAGTTACTATCTTTCAAAACTGGGTAGTACCACACCCAAATAAGGATGAATATATAGAAAATGAGCTATAGCATCTCATTATTGTTTCTGAATTAGCAATGTGTAATGACCCTCTAGATTATTTTTATCTTAATGCCTCATTTTCATCAATTAGAGCATTCCTATAGCGATCCCAAGTCATTTGTGATATGTTGGCACTATTTTTCGGTCGCCTAGTCGTTCATTTAAGTTTTATACCCTTTTTTCCTATTATGGAGCTTTTGAAATTATAGTAAAAATATCAGGTTAACAACCTCAAAATAGAATTTTGATGGTTCTACCAGCTCTGAATTGGTCAAAATAGGCTAGCAGCATGGTCAATTTGAGTATCGAGGCATTTAGTATGACTTTAGGGCCATTTGGCATTTTAGCTTTTGAAATTTGGCCTAAGGTTGACTTTGGTCAATATTTTTGAAAAATGCGCTCAAATGAAAATTTTGTCAATATAGTTAGTTTTAGAATGTCGAATTTAGTCTACAACGACCCTTTGTTTGCAATCTGAGGCTTCCGGTCTAATCCCGAGCTCCATTGTGGAAGTTGACTAAAAATAACGCTTGGTTATGGGACCCACTTTCAGTCAAAATGACCTCGTATGGAAAGTTTCTACAGCACCATTGAGTCTGAAACATCGAATTTAATATGGTAACATATCTATTTTATTTTTATCTAGTTTTGAACAAATTCCGAACACCTCATCGGAAATTTTAAAGTTGGCAAAAAGTATCATCTTTTCAGCTAATATATATAGCTGGTGCAGGCCCATTTCAGCCTCATTTTTCAACCTAAACCCACCATAACTCTCTCATTTCAAGTCCTATTTTAGTTATTTGAAGGTCCATCTTGTGGTTTGTTTTTTGAAGGAACGCGTTGGTTAGCTCGAAAACTGATTTAGGATCTCCGTTTGAGGTAAATTTTGTGAAATACCTGCTTCCATGACCCATTTTGTGAGTTTAATTGTGGGAATTTTTGACCCTTGATAGCTTAGCCATTTTAGGTTTGATTTTGGTGATTCTTGGGGCTATCTTGAGTAGTTTTTTGAGGAGAACGCATTGGCATGGTTCGAATTCATATTTGAAGCTTTGTTAAATATAAGAATTATCTTTTAACTTCTTCCATGGCTCATTTTCTAGCTCAAATTTTGAGAAATTTTGAAAGGTGATTTCTTGGCCATTTTAAGCCCAAATTTAGTAATTCAAGAGCCTAGATTGTGGAGTTTTTTGTGAGTATCATCGTAGTGTAGCTGGTGTCAATAGTTGGGCCCTTTTTTTGTAATTTCTTAGTTATATCTGTTGCCATGTCTCTTCAAGAGTGATAAATTTGTGAAATTATTACATGTGTTTATCTGGGCTATTTCGATCCACGAATTGTGTTCCAGTTTGGAACACAAGTTCGGGGTAGTGTTTAGGACCTCTTAACAGAGTCGGTTCTATAATTATCAAGAGCAGGTCCCACATTTTCATTTTTGAATTCAAAATTAGCCCATCTCTATTTTTGTGTCTTTAGTGTCTAAACGGCCGTAATGATGTTATGATTATATTTTTGATAGCGTGGTAGCTATACAGGGCCGTTCAAATGGAAAAAGCTCAGGTGGAGTAGTTTGCAGCGCGCGTGTTTGGCCTACAAGTAGGGTACGACTTCTGTTCCTTTATATTGAGCTTAAGAATATGCTTGTATGTTGATTAGTTAAAATTTGGGTTTGCTAGCTATTGAATCATGCATAGGTGTTTAGAATTCATGTTTTAGGCCTATTTTTGGGATTATCATTTAACTGTGAGCATGCCTTGTAATATTATTTGATTCTCTGTGCTATATGGAGTATTTGTATACTTGTTTATTATTTGTAATGACCTTGAAGGTTATTTTTAGAATTTTATAAAATAATTATTTTACCACTCCCTTTAGTTGCCCGAGTCATTTCTGAGTGGTACCGGGTGTCAGTTTATAGAAAACCCTATAAAAAGTTAAGTCTTTAGAAATTTTAAATTTTCATAAGCTTTAAGTGTTCAAAAGTGGTATTTGGGGCCAATCGGAGCTACGGGTCTCAAAATGGAATACCATCAATTTTAGCAGCTCTGGAATGTCAAAATTGGTCGAGGAGAGTTTATGGAATCTGTTTTGGAGTTGTAACCAAGATTTGAGGTCTTGAGTTGAGAATTTAAGGAATTTAGGCCAAGGTTTGACTTTGTTCAACTTTTGGAGTTCCGATGCTTGGAATGGACTTCTGATGACTCTGTTGGATTCGGGGGATGGTTTTTGGTCTAGAAGAAGTGTTGGCCGAATTTTTATAGGTCCTGAGCCCATGTTTTGGTTAACTTCCGCGTATTCTTTTTTCTTATCTTTATAATTTGCCACTCTTGTTTAGTTTATGCCCTCAAATTCATTACTTGAAGTTCCGAGTTGACGATTTAGCTTACCTACTGGTGGATTATAGTAGGTTTCATCTTGACCTGAGAAATCGGGTCATGACAAGTTGGTATCAGAGCCCCCAGGTTCATTGATCACACTTATATAGAGCTAAGGTCTAGTAGAGTCTCGTGGATGGGTGTGGAGATGTCAATAACTTATCTTCAAGAGGCTATAGGATATCATTAGAAATGTTCTCTATGTTGTATCATTTCATGCAGTATTGTGTCTTATTGGTTTCCTAAAATCTCATTTGTTCTACTCTTTCGCAGGGATGGTTCGTACGCATGGTACAACCGGTCGTGATGACGTACCAGGGCATGAAAGGCCTAGAGGCCGATCCCGTGAAGTAGACAAGGGAGAAACACCAGCTCACAACCCAGAGATAGAGCTGAAGCTAGTAGAGGAACATCAGGACGCTCTCATTCCTCCTCAGTCAGAGGGGCCACCACCAGCAGCACAGCCCTAGCCACACTAGTTATGACCCCAGCACTATAGACAATAATTTTTTAGCTCCTCACGGCTATTGGGGTTGTACCACAAGACCCAACCCTAGTAATGGGCATACCAGTACTAGGGGATCTGTCCTCCTAGCCAACACCTAAGCTTCAACCACTTTCACCAGTTGTTGCACCCCTGTCGGCAATTTCGAAGGGTGTGATGTCATTACAGGAGCAGAAGATGTTAGAAGTATATTAGAGGCTGTCACCCCCGATATTTTCTAGAGCCATTGGTGAGAATTTCATGGAGTTCTTGACTACCTGTCACGAGAAGCTCCATTTCTTGGGTCTTGTAAAGTCTAGAGGCACCGAATTCACTATTCACCAGTTCAGAGGAACAACTAGACAGTGGTGGCGCTCTTATTTGTAGTCCAATCCAGCTGGGTTACCACCATTGATATTGGCCCCTAGTTATCAAAGGCTTTCCTGGCTCAATACATCCCTAAGAGTGTTAGGGACTGACTCCAAGATAAGTTTACTTTATTGGAGCAGGGCCACATTACGATTGCCGAGTACGAGGCTAGATTTCATCAGTTATCCCAATATGCCACTATGATTCTACCCACTAAGGAGGAGTGGGTACAATTTTTTGTATGCAAATTGAGACCTTACTTGAGGTTGGGGACTGAGCACTTAGTTTCTGAAGGCCACTCTTTTCAGGATGTGGTGGATCATGCCCGCACGATCGAGATTATTCATCGCCAGGCCTAAAGGGGCTGCAATAAAAGGCCCAGACATCAAGGCAGCTATAGTGGGTCCTATTCTAAGGCCATGACAGTTATGATAGGCCCCTCTAGTGGTTCCAGCAGGATAGGTACCAGTAGGGTTAGTCTAGTCGGTCAGTTCATGCTGCCCTACCAGCAATTGAAGATAGCTAGCCCCATTCGGGGGTTTCCACCATAGGGCAGAGCTCGAGGGGATCGAGTCTACTTCCTTCCTACCATAAATGAGTTATCACGAGCCTCTCAACTTCAGGATGCTTTGATTGTGGCTCCTTAGAGCACTAGGCTAGAGAGTATGCCAGCCGGACTAGACTGTTAGCAGTAGTGCCACCTCCACCAGGAGGTGTAGATTGGGGTCAGGGCCGCGGCGATGGTCAACAGGGTGATCGGAGAGGTCCCTGAGGAGAAATGTCAGATGGCAGGGTGGATGGTCGTATGGGAGGCTAAAAGGGCCATTTCTATGCTGCTATGATGAGGGCAGATACAGAGGTATCAAATTATGTTATCATAGGTATTATCCTTATTTTTCAGCAGACTGCATCAACTTTATTTGATCCAGGTTAAACATACTCATATGTGTTTATATATTTTACTCTATATTTAGGTGTTACTTATGAGTAACTTGAGGTGTTGTTGAATGTTTCCACCCTGGTAGGGGATTCTTTAGTAGTAAATCAGGTTTGTAGATCTTGTGCGGTGACTATTTAGGGGCATAAGACTCGAGCAGATCTTATTTTACTTGATATGCTGGACTTCGATGTTATTCTGGGCATGGATTGGCTATCCCCTCATCATACAATTTTGGACTGTTATGCCAAGACCGTTACATTAGCCATGCCTGGCATTCCCCCGGTCTTGTGGCAGGGCGCTTATAGTCGCTCACCGATTGGGATTTTATCTTTTATGTGGACTCTGTGGCTAGTTGCATCCGAGTGCTTGGCGTACTTATCATATGTCTGTGATATGTCCAGTGAGGCCCCTACTATTGATTCAGTCGCTATGGTTAGGAAATTTACTAATGTCTTCCCCACTGACCTACTTGCCTACCCAGAGAGAGATATTGACTATGCCATAGATTTGGAGCTGGGAACTAAGCCTATTTCTATACCACCTTATCGTATGGCCACTGCAGAGCTCAAGGATCTCAGTATGCGGCTTGATGATCTTCTAGGTAAGGGCTTTATTTGCCCAAGTATGTTGTCGTGGGGTGCTCCCATCTTGTTTGTTAAGAAAAAAGATGGGACTATGCATTTGTGTGTTGACTACAGGCAGCTGAACTAGGTGATGGTGAAAAATTGTTACCCCATGCCTCATATCAATTATCTATTCAACCAGCTTCAGGGTGCGTCCATGTTTTCTAAGATTGACTTAAGGCTCATCTACCACTAGTTGCGGATTAAAGCAGCCGACATTCCTAAGACTGCTTTTCGGACTCACTATGGCCATTATGAGTTCCTTATGATGTCTTTTGGGCTTACCAATGCCCCCACAGCTTTTATGGACCTTATGACTTGAGTATTCAGGCCTTATCTTGACTCTTTCATGATCATATTCATGGATGATATACTGGTATATCGAGGAGTAGGGAGGATCACACGCAGTACTTGAGGGTTGTGCTCTATACTTTGAGAGATCGGCAGTTTTATGCTAAATTCTCAAAATGTGAGTTTTGGTTGGAGTTTATGGCATTTCTAGGACATGTGGTGTCCAGAGAGGGTATCAGGGTGGATCCAATGAAGATTGAGGCTATTCGTGGTTGGGATAAGCCCACATCTATAATGGAAACTCGGAGCTTCATTGCATTGGCTGGGTATTATAGGCGCTTCATCGAGGGTTTCTCCACCATTGCATCCCCATTGACCCATTTCACTTGCCAAGATATTCCCTTTGTGTGGTCCAAGGAGTGTGAGTCAAGCTTGTGGAAGCTTAAGGAGTTTCTCACCACCGCTCCTATTCTGACTCTTCCAGTTGAGGAAGAGATCTTTTCTGTATATTGTGATGCTTTTAGTATGGGTCTTGGGTATGTACTTATGAAATAGGGCCGAGTTATTGCATATGCTTCCAGACAATTGAGAGTAAATGAGCGCAACTACCCCACTCATGACCTAGAGTTGGCGGTGGTAGTTTTCACATTCAAGATGTAGAGGCACTACTTATACGTAGTCCATTGCAAGATATATATAGATCACCGTAGCTTAAAGTACATTATGAGTCAGAAGGATCTTAATTCTAGACAGCAGCGCAGGATTAAGCTATTGGCCAATTATGACATCTCTATCCTCTACCACCCGGGCAAGGCAAATGTAGTAGCAGATGCCTTAAGCTGGAAGACGGAGATTATGGGTAGTTTAGCCTACTTGTTTGCTTCGGAGCGACCACTAGCCTTGGACATACAGTCTTTCTCTAATAGGATGGTCGGGTTGGACATCACAGATTCTAGATCAATTTTGGATTTTATGGGAGTTCGGTCATCTCTGTTGGATCAGATTCATGGCCAGCAATTCGAGGATGGGGGAGCTTCGAGAGTTAGTATTGTGAGGCGAGGGTGGCAAGGCTTTTATAGATTTGGATGGGATACTTTGGTTTGATAGCCGTCTTTGTATCCCCAGAGTTGGAGACTTCATTCAATTGATCCTTCGCGAGGCCCATAATTCTAATACTCTATTCATCTGGGCACTGTGAAGATGTATCAGGATTGGAGACAACATTACTGGTGGTGTGGCATTAGGAGAGATATAGCAGAGTATGTATCCCATTGTTTGAGTTGCCAACACGTTAAGGCCGAGCATCAGTGGCCTGGGGGAGTCTTTCAGAGATTCCCTATTCCCAAGTGGAAATGGGAACAAATTACCATAAACTTCGTGATGGGATTGCCTCAGACACCTAGAGGTAATGATGGTATTTGGGTCATCATTGATCGATTAACAAAGTCAGCACATTTCTTGCCAGTACGGTCCACTTTTATGGTAGATCATCTAGCTCGGATCTATATTCAGGAGGTAGTCCATCTGCACAGAGTACCGGTGTCCATTATATCAGATAGGGGATCCTAGTTTACTTCCAGTTTCTGGAGGGACTTTTAGAGAGAGTTGGGCACCTGGGTTGATATTAGCACGACATTTCATCTATAGACCAACAGTTAGTGTACTATTTAGGTTCTAGAGGATATGCTGCGAGCTTGTGTATTAGAGTTTGAGGGACATTGGGAGCAGTACTTTCCTTTGGTGGAGTTTGCGTACAACAACAGCTACCAGACTAGTATTCAGATGGCCCTGTTTGAGGCCTAATATGGTAGACATTATCGCACTCCGGTTGGTTAGTTTGAGTCTTCAGAGCCTTGGTCACACAGTACCGATTTACTTTGGGATGCCATAGCTAGAGTCAGGGTTATTCAGGATAGGCTAAGGACAGCTCAGAGTAAGCACCAGAGTTATGCTGATCGCAAGCGTCGGCCCTTATGCTTCGAGGTTGGAGATCGGGAGTTCCTGCAGGTGTCGCCCTTGAAGGGCGGATAAGATTCAGCAGGCGGGGTAATCTTAGCCCCAAATATATCAGGCCCTTTGAGATTCTGAGGAGAGTTGGAGAGGTTGCTTATGAGTTGGCTTTGCCACCAGCATTTTCAGCTATACACCCTATTTTCATGTTTCTATGTTGCGCTTGTACATTCTAGATGAGTCTCATGTGCTTTAGTATAATTTTGTTGAATTGGATGATCGCTTGACTTTTGTTGAGGAGCCGGTTGCTATTCTAGCCAGAGATATTCCCCAGCTTCGTTCTAAGTCCATCCCTGTGGTTAAGGTCTAGTGGTGTCATCGTTCGATCGAGGAGGCTACCTGGGAGACCGAGGAGGAGATGTGGGAGTAGTTCCCCAGTTATTTGGCCCTCCAAGTATACTCTTGTCTTTACTTTTGCGGATGAAAGTTTATTTAGTAGTAGATGTTGTAATGACCCTGAAGGTCAGTTTTAGAATTTTATGAAAAGTTAAGTCTTTGGAAATTTTGAGTTTTCATAAGTTTTAAGTGTTCAAAAATGGTATTTGGGGCCAACCAGAGCTACGGGTCTCAGAACAGAATTTCATTGATTTCAGTAGCTCTAGAATGTCCAAATTGGCCTAGGGGAGTCTATGGAATCAGTTTTGGAGTTGTAACCAAGATTTGAGGTCTTGAGTTAAAAATTTGAAGAATTTTAGGCCAAGGTTTGACTTTGGTCAACTTTTGGAGTTTCAATACTCGAAATGGAATTTTGATGCCTCCTTAGATTCGGGGGATGGTTTTTGGTCTAGAAGAAGTGTTGGTGGAATTTTTAGAGGTTCCGAGCCCATTTTGGTATTTTGAAGGTCTAAGTTGGTTTAGTTGTAACTTTTTGAGTTCCAGGTCAAGGAAACCTCGAATTCAAATTCTGATTGCTCCATACTCTCTAGAATGGACAAATTAGGCTAAGTTCAAAAATCATCATATAATAATCCAGAAATTGCAATAGAAAAGAAATAAAGCTTTGTTTGCATGACTATCGAGGCAATCGATATGAGTTTGGAGTCATTTAGCGCTTTTGACTTTGAAAGTTAGCCTATGGTTGACTTTAGTCAATATTCTTGGAAAATGCGCTTGGATGAAAATTTTGATAGCGCTGTAAGTTTCAAAATTTCGATTTTGGTCCAGAAGGATCCTTCATTTACTTCCCAAAGTTTTCAGTCTAATCTCGAGGCCCTTGTAGAATTTGGCTTAAAATGACACTTGAATATGGGATTTATTTTTTATTAAAATAATCTCATATGATAATTTCGAATGCGACATTGAGTGCAGAATGTTGAATTTAGTGGGGTAGCTTATCTGGTTTATTTTTATCAGATTCTAAATGAATTTTGAAAGTCCGTTCGGAGATGTTAAATAATGCAAAAATCAGAAAAATCTAGTGCAAAGTACAGATTTTTTTTCCAGATTTTTCTCTCAACTTTGAACTCTCATTTCTTAAACTTTTTAAGTCCAAATCTAGTAATTCAAGAGATTTTCATGAGAAATCTGTTGGTCAGCTCATAATCTTGAGGGGAGGGTTTCGATTGAGGTAAAAATCTTGATTCTAGTTGCTGCAATGTCCATTTTCGGAATTAATTTTTGAAGAATTTTGAGAATTTATTTTTTGGTCTATATAAATCTGATTTTGATGATTTAAGGGTTTAAGTTCAAGAGAATTTCGTGGGAAATCCGCTGGTAAACTCATAATCTTGTGGGTATGCTTCGTGTGAGATAAATTTATGAATCTAACTACTCTAAGTAAACCCTTGGCTCGCGATTGAAGAATGTATCTCACGCGGCTCTATCCATGTTCAAACAGACCCTGCCAAGAGAATTTTTGGCCATTTTCGGATTGAAATTGTGTAAAATTTTAGAAGATTGTATCTTGATCATTTGAACTCTAGTTTTAGTGATTTTGAGGCTATATTGTGGGGGGTTTCGTAAGGAACGTCATGGTATAATTTATTTGGATTGGGAGGGTCTAGTTTTTTCAGAATTCTTGGTCAAGAAGCTGCTATTTTCATTTTTTAATTCGAATTTTGTGAATTTTGGTTGCATATTTGTTCCGCGTAGCTTCCCACCCAGAATTGTGTTATAGTGTTGATTTGTGAGCTTGGGTGACATTTAGAATCTATTTTTTCGCTCAAATTTGGAATTATGGATGAGGGTCCCATATTTCCTGTTTTAGACTCTGATATTTGTCCGTCTCCAAAAATTATGAAATTAGTGTCTAAACAGCCGTATCAATATTGTGCTTCTATTTTTGAAAGCGTCGCATCATTTTGAGACCGCTCAGAAGGAAAAGGCTCTGATACTGTAATTTGGAGCTCAAGTGTTCAGCCTACAGGTAGGCTACGGTTTTTTTCTTTAGATTGAGCTAGAATGTGTGAAAACATGTTGAAAATATTGAAATTTGGGTTGGGTAGCTTAATGGTATATGTTAGGTGTTAGAAATTATGTTTTAGACATGTTATCAGGTTTTTCGGGTATTTGGAAGCATGTGTGTCTTACCATTATTTGTTAGTATTATAAAAAGAGTTGAATGAGAATGTTGCTTATATTTTGGAGTATGTTGGACTTAGTATAGGTTGTAAACCTTCTTTAGTTGCCCTGGAATCTCTCCGGCAGACTTAGATCCTTGTAGAAGGGAGTAGCAGGCTAGTGCCTGATAGTTGGCCTTAGCTAGGCGATACCCTTGCCTTTAATAATACCCTCATCCATAACTCGGTATAATCATAACTCCAAGATTCATCAACAATACTGGACTTTGTGATCATTTGACTTCGACTCCAGTTCAAGTTCTGGTGGCATATCAGTTGACACATTGGGGAAGAGATTCTCGGTACTGTTGTTGTCTAGTTGGAAAGGAGAATATTCGACAGCATGAGATAAATTATCTTCGAGCATTCAGGTATCTAATCCCGGCCTCCGTTCTAAATTATCTGCGAGCATTCGGGTATATAGTCCCGGCCTCTATTTTGAATTATCGGGGAGCATCCGGATACCCATCCCCGACCTCTACTGGCTTGCTAGTATGAAGAGCATCCGGGTACCCAGTCCCGGCCACGATTATATCGATGTGTTATGGTGAGAATCTGGGTACCTAGTCCCGGCCTCGACCACATCAATGTATTATGGCAACCATCCGAGTACTCAATCCCGGCCTTAGCTATGTTGGGCATTTGGG
The DNA here is from genome assembly GCF_947179165.1 of Solanum dulcamara. NCBI lineage: Eukaryota > Viridiplantae > Streptophyta > Magnoliopsida > Solanales > Solanaceae > Solanum > Solanum dulcamara. The sequence continues at coordinate 37,468,528 of NC_077240.1, read as the reverse complement.
CGAGCATCTAGGTCCCAGCCCTGGCCTCGACCCCTAAGGCACCCCCTTGTTCGTTGACTTTTGGAGATTTTGGATTTTGAAATGATGTAGTTCTTCGATTCCTGACGTCGCAGAGTCTTGATTCCCACCCTTGGTAGTTGTAGCTATTTTGTGTACTCGGCGGACTTATGCTGGTTCATTCGGGTTTTTATATTACTTGCGCACGAGTGTCCCTGCTGGGTTTATGGGGTCCTAGTTGGGTATAGTTAGATGTAGTTCTCGTAGATAATACTCTTTTCACTTTAGATGCTTATGTTGATTTCTATTTAGTCTTATTCCTCTTTTTCATATTGTTTTCACTTTTTCTACTCAATCGGCCTATGATGCCTACTGGGTACCTGTTGTCTTAGTACTCATACTGCACTCTGCATCTACTTTCATGATGCGGGATCGAGCACCAGCTACTGTCGTGGATAGATTAAGCCTATTGCAGTCAACTTCGGAGACTAGGGTGAGCACTTGGCATTTTTGGATTATTTCTTTCTCCTTCAGTATGGATGGCCCATCTTTTGCCTTTTGAGACTAGCCAGTAGTTGTATATATATTTCTGATCTACTTTTGGGACTTGTACTTATTTTTTATTTTATAGCAGCTCTGTACTTATGACTTCCAGGTTCTAGGAGGGATCTTTAGTTCTCGACATCATATTTTGGTTTACTTACGCTTATTCTTTTTGCTTATCTTTATAATTCACCACTCTTATTTAGTTTGTGCCCTCAAACCCATTAATTGAAGTTCCAAGTTGACGGATTGGCTTACCTACTAATGGGTTATAGTAGGTGTCATCATGACCTGAGGAATCAGGTCGTGGAACTATTTTTTGGAAGTATTTTGGGCCTTAGCATAGGTTTGACTAGTGCTTGCCTTAGTACTGCATGATTCAGACCCGATAGGTCTTAGCTTTACCTCGATATCATTTTTTCTAGCTTAGATCCCTATAGACTGGTATAGCAGACTTGAATCTGATAGTTTGAGCATTAGCTAGGCGATGCGCTTTCTTCGACGATTGTTTGACCTTATTTCTTTAATTCTATGGTTTCCTGAGTTACGTCGGTAACACTAGTTTTATTTTGCAATTGGAAGTTAGTTATGGATTCAGCCTCAAGAATTACATTGATTAGCTAAGGGTGGACAGTATTCCCCAGACGTTATGATTATTGATCAATTGGTACTCCTTCAGCTGGTACATTGGCACTTTTGCCGGCCATCTGGATTCATGCTTTAGCCCTGACCTTATTGATATTTGAAAGAGCATCCGGATTCAAGCTTCGGCCTCGATCACTAAGATAATCATATAAAGCATCCAGTTGGAGGATCGGCCTCAGTTACTTGGTACTTTTAGTTGGTTACTTGGTTACTTTTAGGAAGCATCCGATGTGAGGTCTGGCCTCCACTCAATCAGATTCTATTAGTTTTGGTTGAGGTTCTGGTTTGGTACACTCTGGTTTTGAGTCCTCAGACTCAGTTCTCTAGTCATAGCTATTTTGTGTACTCGTCGGGCTTATGGGGGTCTGTTCGAGATTTTATCTAAACTTGCACACGAGTGTACCTTTGGGGCTTATGGGGGTATAGTTAGGTATAGTTTAGTTTGTATATACCTTCAGTTAGTCCTTTATACACTCGTGCATATCTTATTATTACAGTATAGCTTTCTGCTCTTAACCTCTGTTCTACTCTATTACTTCCTTTCATTTTACCTTTACTTTTCAAGCTCAGTCAGCCTATGATGCCTACTGGGTACCTGTTATTTTGGTACTCAAACTAAACTCTGCATCTTTTTTGTGATGCAGGTCCGAGCACCAGTGGACAACATTGATATCAAGCCTGCAACAGTCTGGTCCGGAGATTGGGTGAGCACATGGAATTTTGTACTATTTTAGTCTCTATCTGTATATATTGACTAGGCTTTTGCATTTTGAGACAGTCCAATTTTTGTGGTCCAATTTTGAGACTTGTACTCATTTTGTTAGTGGCTCTGTACTTGTGACTTCTAGGTTCTGGGAGGGATCCTTTTTTGTATATATATATATATATATATGTGTGCTTTGGGTTGTTTTCACTTATCTATCTTTTTTATCTTAGAATTGCCTATTCTTGTTTAGTTTCTTCCCTCAAACCCATACTTGTCATTTTGAGTTATGGGTTGGCTTACTTACTGGTGGGTTATAGTAGGTGCCATCATGACTCGAGAAATCGAGTCGTGACATAATGGAATATTGGCACCAATCTTTTATCGACTTTTATTGGTATAGGAATTTTTAACCGACATATAAGACCATGTGAGCTATAATATGGAATCCGATGTAACTCCCACATTGAGAAGAGAGAGGCTACTTTGCCAAGGTAGACTCTGTGAGAACCTTTCTTTAACATTGAGATATTTATGGATCCACTAGTTAGGCCATAAGGCAAACCTACGCAGGCAGCGTAGTTAGGCACTAAAGGTTACTACTAGGATTTCTTTGGGTAGCTGCTTGAACTATCGGACCGAACCCCATCTTAAAGTTATCTCGGTGCTTAGTCATTATCCCAACAGAAAGACATAAATCATAGCCGTTAACATTATTAGAAAATATAATAATAGATATCAATCATCATCATAAGATAATCATAAGAGTAGTTCATTAACATGATTGATTCATAAGAATCCATGAGTCGGTGAGAAAAGCCTTTCATCTCTTTAAAATGAGTGTGTGAGGAAAACCCATCACAACTTTAAAACTTTGCTTGAAACTATCACGACTCAAGCCTAGGTCCTAGACGTGACATGGCGAATGAGGAACCCGAAAGTACCTCAAACAAGCTTCTTAGCATTCTTTTAGCCTTTCATAGGTAATGATGACAAATAAACAAGCGAAAATCATAATAGTAAATCTTCAATTTACATATGTCCAACAATACCTCTAACTATTAGATTTAATGGGGCTAAGACAAGTCTCTAGTTCATCTTCAATCATAATAGAAGAAATGTCATAGTAAAATATCTTAACATATCATAAGCTAGAAAGATAAAGAAGTATTGTTCCCAGAATATGGGAACTCACCAAAATTAGTCTTCAATAAAATCTCAACTAGCCATGTGGAGGAGAACGAGGAGGAGCAATAATCCCTACATGATGATATCATGTAGGCAAAAGAATATATGTTAGTACTTTGAATGTACTAAGTATGTAAGGATGCATGAACATTGAGGAAACATTATAACATTTATGTAATATGGAACATAATGTAATGCATGCATAATAAATCATATAGATATCCTTTAAAACATTCATTTTGTGGGAAAATAACCATAACCGACATTTAAGACCATACGAGCTATTACATGGAATCCAACATAACCTCCTACATTGGTCGGGGAGACTACTTGCCAGGTAGAACTCCGTCAACTTTATTCATTTCTTTAAAATTAACTTTAAGGGCTATTTATGGATCCATTAGCCTAAGCCTACAAGGGCTCCTATGTTGGCACATAGTTAATGAGACAAGGGGTTGCTACTAGGATTCCCTTACCGAATCCCACCTCAATGCCCCATTCGGTGCTAAGTCAATCCCATGGAATAGTTTAATACTTTAAAATATTTATAGCATATAACTTGAGAATTCAAATATCATATTCGGTAGAATAGCTCATTAAAACATTTGATAATTAAAATATGTAAGAATTGTCCTTATTGCATAAAGAATCCATCATTCATATCATTTCATCATTCTTTTATTTCATAAGACTCCCTTTTAATCATAGATATTGCTTTCATAAATATTCATTTGGAGTCAAAGCTTTCAAGTCAAACTTTATTAAAAACATAGTAAAACTAGGTGGGTTCAAATCACTTCAACTTGCAAACATGTATGTAAATAAATATACATAAATACTTTAAAATCCATTAATTAAAAATCATGCTTTAAACAACCCACCATGAATTTCAAGAACCTTTAAATAGATAAATAGAGGAATTACTTACAAACCATCAATTCATACATATAAAATTATGTTGCATCTAAATAGACCAATAATCATTAGTTTAACCATAATTCATACTATTAAGTAAAAATAAGAATTACCATAAGAAAATATTACTTGAAATCAAGAGACTTAATTGAAAGAGTTTTTGGACTACATGGGTGGAAGAACCCATGGATAAATGCCCACATAACTTAGAGTATAGCTTAAACAAAATAAACATAGTTTATCATATAATTAAAATACTTTAGGCATGAGAGTGGAAGGAATACTCTCATTGAAGCCTTACATACCTGGAATCCGAAGTTTTAGTCAGAACCGAAAGACTTAATGAACACTCTTGAGTCTTAGCTTTTCTCCTTGCCAGAATGTTTTGTGTATTACCTGGAATATATGAATCACCGGAATAGTATTTCTTTACTACTAAGAACTAAAACTATATTTGAGAATGTGTAAAGAAGTGTATAGAGAGAAGACTTGCTTGAGAAAGCTTGATGAATAAAATGAGAAAATAAGGTGGGTATTTATAGGTGGAAAAGAGGGACCTAACAATAAATAAAATAATTATAAAAAAAATGTGAAAATTTAATGGAAAATTATGATGTCATGGATGATGTTAATTGGAGGACAATTATGTCATGAGTGATGTCAAATGTATCTAGATCTTTCCATGGTAGGTGAAATGAGTTATCTTTGACAGAATACTCCTTTTCGGAGATACTTTTGAATAAGATAAATTCTTTATTAGGATTTGGTGTCTTCATAAGAATTGTATATATAGAAGTCTAGTTTCATGTCGTTCAATAATCAACCAATTTGGAGAATCCTACATTGAGATATGAATTTTCCTCTACAAATACTCTATTTCATCACAGCACACTGTCTTACAATAATTAATTTCTTTGACCTACTTAACCTTCGAAACTTAAATTATGGTCTTCACAAATGTTGTAGGTAATGATCTTGTGGTTACCTAGAAATTTGAATCACCCAATTTTGACAATCCTATAAAAAGTTATGCCCAAAATATAGAGGCTATATTATTTTTAGGCGAGAATTGAAACATCGTATACAATGTTTTTAGGGGATGTTACAGAAACATCATTGAGTTCATAGTTCATCATCATTTATTACTTTTATTAGTCATTCATAAGCCTTGATGAAAATGCAAAGATCATTCATAGAAATTCTTTATAAATCATGATCATAAATCTTTGAAATCATACTTGAAAATAGCATATAGCAGGAATCCATGAAAAACAACTTGCAATCATGGAATGTGACTAGAATTATGCATAAATTAATCAATAATAATAAGATAAATTATAATTGAGATGACCCAATGTAATTTCATAAAAATTAGCGCTTAGAAGAAGAATTCATAAAAGAGATTTGAATAAAACCTTGGGATTCCATGGATTAATTTCCGCATACCTTAGACTATAAAAGCCCTAAATTGCACTTGAATTGGAGACTTGAGCTTGAAACCCTTGAATTTTTCTTGAGGAAGAAGATGAACCTTGGGAAAACTTTTAGAGAGGAGATTTTGTGGTTTGGGTGCTAGGTAGTGAATGAGAGAGTTAGGAGGGTTTGAGATACTTAATACGATAGGATTTATACCCAAAAACAGTTAAATATATTAATGAAGTAATAGGTAAAGGACCAAAACATCCCTAACTTAAATGAACAAAGACACCACGGCTCGTGAAGATCACCATGGCCCGTGAAACTCATCACAGGTCGTGGTGATGGTTGTGGTCAGGAGGGATAGACTAGTCTAGGAGGGGTTGACTTCCACAGAGGTCACCACAGTCCATGAAGTGCTCCATGGTCCGTAAAGATTGTCGTGGTCATCTCTCATATAAGGGTTCTTTTCATGCACCTTGAGTTGCCTAGAAGCATAGGCTATCATCTTTACATTTTGCATCAAAATACAACCAACTCTTGAAGCATTACAATAAACAACAAACCCATCGGATCCTTCCGGCACAGTCAATACCAGAGCAGAGGTAAGCCTATTTTTCAACTCTTGGAAGCTATTCTCACATACCTCGGACAATTGGAATTTTATCTTCTTTTAAGTCAAAGTAGTCAAGGAAGATGCAATGTAAGAGAATCCTTCCACAAACCATCAATAATAACCGCTTAGTACAAGAAACTTTAAATATCAGAAGGAGACAAAGGTTTAGGCCAATTCTTAACCGCTTAGGTCTTCTTAGTATCTACCATAATACCTTCACCAGAGATAATATGACTAAGGAAAGCAACTGACCTCAATCAAAAGTCACACTTACTAAACTTAGCAAATAGTCAATCGTCTTTGAGAACTAGCAACAGTATCCTCAAATGGTCAGTATGCTCTTCTTCACTCCGAGAGTAGACCAAAATATCATTAATGAACAAAATAATAAACATGTCTAAATATTTGAACACCCTGTTCATCAGATCCATAAAATTTGCAAGAGCATTTGTTAGTCCAAAAGACATAACCAAGAATTCAAAGTGACCATACCGAGATCTAAAAGCCGTCTTCAGAATGTCATATTCTCTTACTCGGAGTTGATGATAACCCGATCAAAGATCAATCTTTGAAAAGTAACTTGCACCTTGAAGTTGATCGAACAAGTCATCAATCCTTGGAATGGGATACTTATTCTTGATAGTGACCTTGTTCAACTGTCGATAGTTAATACATATTCGAAGAGAACCATCCTTCTTTCTAACATAGAGAACCGGAGAACCCCATGGAGAGATACTCAATCTAATAAAACCCTTGTCTAACAAATCCATCAAATTATCTTTTAACTCTTTCAATTCTGTCGAGGCCATCCTATAAGTCTATCTCCCTTTCAGAAGATATACCTGGGAGATCATCGGAAAATACTTTTGGAAACTCATTAACAACCAAAACTGATTTAAGAGTAAGAGCTTTAGAATTCGTATCTCTAATCTAGACTGGGTGATATACGCAACATTTGGAAATCATTTTCCAAACTTTAAGGCATGAGATGAATTGACCCTCAAACACAAAATTACTATATTTCCATTCTATGATTGGCTCATTCAAAAACTAAAAATTAACCACACATGTTCTATAATACATAGAAGCATAATAAGCATGGAGCCAATCTATACCAAGGATAACATAAAAATTAGTCATATCAAGCTCTACAATATCGACTTAGGTGATTTTATGGAAAATTGAGTCTGGACAATTTCTATATACTCTTTTAGCCACAAATGAATCACCAATAGAATTTAGACCAAAAAAAGTTCTAACAAGATCTTGGGACTAATAATGAATTTCATAGCAAGATAAGGAGTAACAAATGATAGAGTAGCACCCGGATATAACAATGCATAAGCATCAAAATCAAATACTTTCAACATACCTGTCACAACATCGGGAGACTCCTATAAATCCTACCTAGTCTAAAGAGCATAGAATTAGTTTTGGCGTTGACCGTCACTAGAGCTCGTGGTAGCACCCTACTGAAGCAGACAGCCTGTAGCTTGAGTCTGAGCTTGGGTCGACCACCACCTCTATAATCCTTTGATTGATGACTTGGCTTACCACACATATAACACGCATTCGAACTCGCCAAGCATTCTCCCTTATGGTTCCTTCCACGCTTCTTACATGGAGGAATGACTTGGCCACTTGGAGCTCCTTCTTCAACCTTAAGGTTAGGCACCCTATATTTATCAAACTTTAGAGCCAGAGCATTTGAAGAATTTTGGCTCGGATACCTTTGGAAAAATTTATGGTGACCACAATTATCGGATCTAGAGTGCGAAAGTCGCCACTATTAGTTCTTGCCCTTTTTGACTCCATTGCCTTCTCCCAAGCTTTTCATCCTCAATATGTTCAGCATAGGTCATGAGCCTTGAAATATCTATCTTTCTAATTAGCGTGGAGGTCTTGCACTCTTTGGACACCAAGTTTGAAACATCCGACACAAACTTATTCATTTAGGCTCTTGGGCCGGATACTGTAAACAAAGCATACTTTAACAATTGCGTGAATTATTTAAGGGCATACTCCCTCACACTTATGCTACCTTGTATCAAGTTGATAAATTCTTGAATCTTAGCCTCCCTTGGCTCAAGGGGAAAGAAATGGTCAAGGAACACCTCTTTAAGGTCGTCCCAAATAATAGGATCCACTTCTCTAGCCTGCTCAACCTTCCATTGATCAAACTAAATTCTAGAAACCTCTTTCAATTGGTAAGCAGCCAAATCCGCCATCTCCACCGGACTAACTCCCATAATCTCCATAATATTATGAATGCTTTCAAGAAATTCTTATGGATCTTCGTCCACCTTTGACCCATGAAACTCCGGGGGACTCATCCTCTTGAAATCATGAACCCTTGTCACCGTCATACCTACATTTGGATTCACGGAAGAAACTATCTCTCTGTTGGCTTGGGCCGCTACGGCTTGAGCAAAAACTTGGAATGCAGCTCAAAACTCCACATGAGAGACTTGATCATTCAAGGGATCATTTGGAGCTTGTTTCTCCTCCTCTACATTCCTTCGGACAGGGATTCTTCGTGGAGGCATAGTTCTAAAATCGCAAAGAGAAAGTGTTAGAATGAAAACCTTAGAGTTCAACTCTATCGCACGATAAGATGATGAAAGAAATGAAGATTTTCTAAACACCTCATAGCCTCCTATTCATAGATGTGACGCGCTTCACATTGATGAACAAGACTCTACTTGAGTAGTCATGTTAGACTCTCTAGGATATTTTAAATCTTGTGCTCTGATACCAAGTTTGTCACGATCCAAGCTAGGCCCTAGGTGTGACACAGAAATTAGAATCTCGAGATACCCCAACCAAGCCTCTTAGCATATCACACATGATCATACATAAGGTAATTAAACCAGTAAAACTAAACCATGAAAGTAGAAGTAAAGTCATAACATGAATATCTCAATAAAAGAGAATATGTATCAAATGGAAAGACGACATAGACTTCATGAATATCTAACATGGCTCTACTAATCTAGGTGGCGGCGTAAGAAAAGATCCTAACTCACCCAAAATACGCAAGAAAAGTCATAAGAACATAAAGAAGAGATAGATTATCACGTCGTCGAAATATGAAGACTCACCAACAATGAGAATAGTAATAAGCTCTAGCCACGAATGGAAGGATGAGTGCAACGATCGTCTATTCCTACATTATGATACAATGTAGGCAAAGTATGCATTAGTACATGGAATATACTAAATATGTGAGAAGTATGCATGATCAATGAAAATAGGACATAGTCAATATGAGCATGAGATGCATGACCTATGTCGTGAAAATATAAGTAAAACTTGAAAACATTTAAATGTCATAGTTATGAGGTCAATGCATCAAAACATCATCATGAAAACTTATACTAGTTCATATACCTTGGTGTGGTATAGGAATTTTAACCGAAATATAAGACCATGTGAGCTATAATATGGAATCTGATGTAACTCCCACATCGAGAAAAGAGAGACTATTTTGCTAAGGTAGACTCTATGAGAACCTTTCTTTAACATTGAGATATTTATGGATCCACTAGTTAGGCCATAAGGTAAACCTATGTAGGCAACTTAGTTAGGGACTAAGGGTTGCTACTATGATTTCCTTGGGTCGCTACTTGAACTCTCGGATCGAACCACATCCTAAAATTCTATCGGTGCTTAGTCATTATCCCAGCGGAAAGTCATAAATCATAGTCATTAACATCATTAGGAAAGAAAATATTAGTTATCAATCCTCATCATAAAATAATCATAAGAGTAGCTCATTAACTAGATTGATTCATAAGAAACCATGAGCCATTAAGAAAAGTCTTTCACCTCTTTAACATGAGTGTGTAAGAAAAACCCATCACAACTTTAATACTTTGATTGAAACATCATTGAGTTCATGGTTCATCATCATTCATTACTTTCATGAGTCATTCATAAGCCTTGATAAACATTCATAGAATTTCTTTATAAATCATGATCATAAATCCTTGAAATCATAATTAAAAATAGCATATAGCATGGGTCCATGAAAATCAACTTGAAATCATGCAATGTGACTTGAATTAAGCACAAATTAATCAATAACAGTCCACTCATTGTTATATGATAGCCATTGGATATAAATAAATATTATTCGAGCAATCTTTCCAGCAGACTCTCGTTGGTACACACTCTAGATTTGTCGATCGTTTTTCTATATGATGAGTGATTTATTGAATTACTGATTCGTCAGTGAGAGAAGTGATAACATTGAGAAAGTCCCGCCCACGACTCAATGTAATTTCATAAAACTTGGGGTTAAAAAAAGAATTCATAAAAGAGATTTGAAGAAAACCTTCGGACTCCATGGATGGAAGGGTCCATGGAAGAATTTCCACATACCTTAGACTATAGAAGCCCTAAATTGAACTTGAATTGGATATTGGAGCTTGAAACCCTTAAATGTTGCTCGAGGAAGAAGATGAACCTTGGAGAACTTTTAGAGAGAAGATTCTATGATTTGGATGTTAGGGAGTGAATGAGAGAGTTAGGAGGGTTTGGAATAGTTAATAGGATAGGATTTGTACTCAAAAACAGTCCAAATACAATAATAACCAGTAGAAAAAATACCAAAATACCCCTAGCTTAACTGAACGAAGGCACCTAGATGAGAGATCACCAAGGCCCGTGAAGCTCACCACGGGTCTTGGTGATGGTCGTGGTTAGGAGGGTTAGACTGGGCTAGGAGGGATTGACTTCCACAAAGGTCACCACAGTCTTTGAAGCCTATCGTGGTCGTCTCCCATATAAGGGGTCTTAGGGTGGGGAAGGTCAAGTCCACTGATGGGTCTATGGTCTGGGGAGTCTATCACGAGCCGTGAACCTATTCATGGACCCCTGCCCCCTTTTCCTCAAATTTCCAAGGCACCACCATGGTGCCTTTCACGGCCTATGGTGGCTTACACGATCTGTGCACATGGCCAGTGAAAGTCATCTGGTGCACAAAAAAGCTGAGATTTTTTGGGAACTTCCTTTAAATTCCTTCTTTTTTTACTTTTCAATTTTCGAGGTCTTTCACACATGCTCTCAAAGCGAATAATAATATCACATATGGGCCCCACATGGGGCTAATCACAACAAATAAGTCCCCACACAGGCAAAATACAATAAACAAGCCCCCACACAGGCAAAATAGCATAGTTCACAATTTACAATGCCTAAATCTCATGGTACGATCCCATCCCATATCCTAATTCATAAAAATGATTAACTATCAAACCTAGTCCAGAAGAAGGATAAACCAAACTTATCTCGAAGGCTGAAAACTTCATCCAAACTACTTTCTCAAACACCGACTTCGAAACGATCCCCAATTATCAATAATGAAAAGTATTCATCAAAAAGGTTTCGATGATACCTATATTACTAAGGTTAGGAATCGGCGTTCAAGTTATCCAAAAATCTTTCCAAAATCGATAAGGTTAAAATTAGAACTTATTTTGAAAATCATGTTCTATAAGTAAAAAAATGTTTGTGATTGAAAAACCCATTAAAATCGAGTAAGAAACATGTTTGAAATCAAAGAAAATCAATTTCCAATTTGGGGAAGAAATCCCAAATCCACATTGAAATCTTGATTTTTAAAGAGTTTTGGAAGATAAAATTTGAAAAAATAAATGACTAAAGATTGACATAGGAACTTACCCAAATGAGATTTCTCAAGAAATTTCTCAAAAATCCCTTCTCCCAAGCTCCCAAACGAGTGAAAATGGTGGAAATAAGAAAAAAGAGAAGAAATCCCGACTTAGACACTGTTCATGCACGATGTGCTCTTCGCAATCGCGATCCACTAACCACCGCGATCATGGAGCACACAGAGATAGTGCATCGCGAATGTAGGCTCAGTGCTGTGATTACGAAGCTCGCTGGGGAGGACTCATCACGAACGCGGGCCACTTGGCCACGACTGTGAAGGGTTAAAAATGTCTGCACCAGAGCCAGATATGGCATATTCACAAAGTCTACAATCGAATCCTCGGAATTCATTTGTGGTCCGATAAAAATAAATTAGATATGCTAACCCACTGAATTCTATATTTTGGACTCAATAAAATCGTTGGATTTCTGGGGGAAAATTGTTATGACCAAAATACCCTCTCGGACCTCTCTTAAGGCCTAAACTTCCAACTTCTCCTCTAAACACTCAAAATACAATCTATGGTCTCGAGGCTCTAACCAACCACCCTACTAGACCAAACTCATCGTTTCGAACGCAATGAAACTGACAGAATCACCATCCGACACTCGAATCTCGTAATATTGACCAAAGTCAACTATCTCAATATAACTCAACTCAAAAAGGCTCAAAATCACATCCGATCACATCGGTGACCACATTAACCATTTCTGCAACACATAATAAACATGAAAACACTAAGAAAATGGAAAAATTATCATTTCACACACAAAAGTACTTTCTCATGAAATGAGATATTACAAATATTTTAGCGAGCACAAAAGAAAAAGAGAGATTAGTCTGAGTTATACAAGTAGAGGTTGTAGCCAAAAAGAGAAATCAGAAACTGTCCAGATCCGGAGATAGCAGCACAAGTTGTACAATCAAAGCTAATTCAAAGCTCTAAAGAAAATTCTTGTAATACAAGGGGACTGGATTAGGCACCACATTGGTGATCCGAACCGGTATTAAAATTCCAGTCTTCTTTTGTCTTTCAGCCATTCATTATATTTTGTCTATTAACGAACTTGCAAGTAAGTTGACTAGTGCGTAAAAACAGTCACTGTTGGTTCACGAAAAGATTTCAATTCACCCCCACCTCACCCCCTCTCGAGTTTCAAAATTAACCTGTCCTCAAATCAATGACTTCTAATCATGTTTGAAATCATGGCTAAACAAGCCCTTAAAGTTTTCACATATAATGTTTAGAACATTTTTTTCTGCTCTGGAATACACAAATAAGCAGGTTCTGTAACTCTCAATTGAAATGACAAATAGTACTGAAACATAAAGTTTTGAAGCTATATTTCAAATCTTCCATTTCATTGCCTAAATGAAATATAGCAAACATGAAGAGCATATGTATGTGTATGAACTTATGTACAAACCATGCAGTACTAGAAAAAAGATTTAAAAAAAAAAAAAAGGCAGCAACTGAAGTCAGCTGGTAGTTCATGTAAGCTTGTTCTCGAATTTTTGTTGTTTTGAAGGAGGAATGTTATGAAAGAAGAGGCAAATTGCTGAGATATCATCCATGGGAACGCCCCTTCGTTTGCGTTTCCACGCCCAAATAGCACTTTCCACCAGCCTCTTAGCTGCCTCTTCCCTTTCTTCTGTTGAAGAAACTATCTCCACTGCTTCTTCGTTTGACATCACATCCCAAACCTAATCAATATCAACAATGAATGACTTATTGTCAAATCTCAGTACTAACAAATAGCAGAATTTGATTAGGCATAGCGTTTGAGAAAGAAAGACATGAAACTTTTGGCCTTGCATCTGGTCTTAAACATACCAGACACTTCTATGGCTATAAGAACATGTAAAATATGAAGTTTGAAAGCTTTCATTTTTATGGAAAAAACTAAAGCGGTAAAGAGTGTCATATAAACTTGAACAAAGGGAATACATACTCCATCTGTTGCCAAGATGGTAAACTGATCTCTAAGTGTTATGTTTCTGGATGTCAATTCTGGTTCAGAAATAAGGCCAAAGTCCTTTATGTAGTAATCACCAAAGGCTCTTGATATTGCTAATCCTGGTCCTTCAACTGTGGGCATCCATATTCTGTACACTCCTGGCTCATCCTCGCACGACAACACTGTCCCTCTTGACTGCATTATTCGCTCGCTTTCCCCTGTAATGTAATCATTTACATATTTAGTCTTTTCGAAAAAATGCTCATGAAACTCTATGTTATGTGAAACACGGAAGAGAACTAACGAGGTAAGTTGGGTTTGAGGTCATCGGTGAGCTGAACTGATACTAATCTACCATCATCATCTGTTGTTGCTAATACAGCTCGAGAATCTCCAACGTTTGCAACTACCAGCAAATCACCCTGAAGTACCGAGTTTTCAGACACGAGACAAATAAATTTTAGTCACTGATGCAGGTACCGTATTAAGCAATCCAACTGCCTTACTAGGTAAAAGTGATGTAGTTTAAACAACTGTCCACTCATGATTCTAAACGAGAGATTTGTAAAGTGTGTAGACTTTACCTGTCTAACGAGCGTTAAAGCTGTGGTACCACTGTAGAAAGAGTCAGCATACTGCTCGAGCTCTTGATCGATGATGGAACAAGTCTCAAAATAGGACTGCTTCCAAATGTCAAACTGGAAACAACTTCTATCTATCCCATCAGTACCATCAACCCGTTTCTGCCAATTACGAAGCAAAGCTGGTGGCATCAGTTTTCTGACTCTTTTAGCAACAAAATGACCCCAAGGACCATGCCCATCAAACACCCCACAGAAGATCATATCATCTTGGCATCCAAAGTCCTAAAATTCAAATTTTATATATATCAACAACTTCAGATATATGATCAATGGCATAGAAAGTTATAGTCTTAAGAGTACTAATGCAAAATACGAGATTTGATTTTCGTAGTTACCTCCCACACAACAAATCTATCCTGATTGATACCCTTTTTCCCTCCTTTAGAGAAAACAACAGCCAAATTGTTAGATGACGTTAACATCATCTCGTTCTTTTTAGCTTCCTTAGCCAGTGCATCCGCAGTTTCCCTTCCGACATGATCACGTTTACTTTTCTTCCCATTTCTGATTGCTATAGATTTTGTAAAGCCAGTGAAAATAGAAGAGAACTGCACCATTTTTTCGTTCCAAAGTATACCTGCAGATTCCACCAATTTACAATTATGGAGACATTAACACTCCTTGTTACTACAATATATGAAAACAACCAAAAAAGACTGAAATGATGATACCCCAACATATATAACAATATGCTACAGAAAATCTATTATATACTCCAACGTATATAACAGTACTCCCTCTCAATCTGAAGTTGTTTGTCTGGTTTTGACTGACAAAAAATTTAAGAAAATAAAGAAAACTTTTCAATAAATGTACCAAAATATATTTTAATCTTCAGTCACTTGCAAGAGAATATATATATATACTAGTAGTAACTACTAATTAATATATAATAGTTGTTTTTCTCACCATATATAGATATATACTTGCAATATTTTTGGATCCAAAGAGGCAGATAAAGGATGGGAGAAGCTAGAATAGTATAGAAAACGTACGGGAACGAGCTGAGTAACGTATTATTGATCGATAGCTCTGTGTTCAGATTACGAAATCCTGGCAAGCACACGTCTCCGTCAGAGCTCCGGCAAAACTCCGGTGACAAAAGCTGATCGGAGAAACTTCAACCAATTTATGTTCCATTCTTAGACTCTTCATTCATCTTGAGTTGCTCTAATATATATGCATGTCCAAAGTCGCCTAAATTATACTAAACAGCCCTTTCAAAATTAAATTACAATAATTGTAGGGGTATTTTGGTCAAATTAATTTTGATTTTGACCTTTATTTTTCTTTATTTTCTTGTTTTATCTATAATAATAATTTTGGGGCCAGCCAATTCTGCAGGAGCATATAGTTTATGATATCAAATTAATACTGGCCATGCATTGTTATTAGTTGCGTAAAATCTAACCAAAAATAGTATTAAACTAATGAACATAAAATTTGACCCACTTATATGGATTAATTAATAGGCCTGCTAATTAAATATAGTATCATTATGGTTCTAAATAGATGAAAATTTAGTACGTTATTGCAGTAGTAGTTGATGTGAATAATTTATTGGTTAGATTAATAAACATTATCATTCTACATAAACAAACATTAAACATTCTCATTAAATAATTGTAGGTGCCATTTGACGTTTTCCATATATACTCTTATTGGTTCGGCGGTTCATTAAACCTTATTCTATCTCATTAATGTTTTTGTTTTCTTCTTGTACTTAAACTAGACTGACAAATTCAAAACTGGTGGTCTTTTTATTTAAAGATAAGTGAAAAAGTTTTTTCTTTAAATTTTTCTTTTTTCTTTTTGCAAAACTCAAGTATCGTTCCACTGTAAGTTAATCTAGTATAGTATAATACTTTTCTATCTCAATTTATGTGATATCGTTTGACTTGACATAAAATTTAAGAAAGAAAGACTTTTAAAATTTATGTAACAATAAATCATTATTTCATTAAGGATAACTGAGAAATTGTAAGATTAAATATAACATACTTTCACTACTAAAAAAAGGTGAAAAAACAACGCAAAAAAGCAACGGACTGCGTTGCTATTTTGTTCAAACTCGACGAAAAAGCGATGCAGTCACTTCCGTCGCTTTTTTGCTCGAAGCTTTTAAAGGAGCGACGGACAGCGCCGTAAAAAGCGACGGACTGTTACATACGTTAATCTAGTATAGTATAATACTTTTCTATCTCAATTTATGTGATATCGTTACTTGACATAAAAAAATTTTAAAAAAAGACTTTTAAAATTTATGTAACAATAAATCATTATTTCATTAAGGATAACAGAGAAATTGTAAGATTAAATATAACATACTTTCACTACTAAAAAAAGGTAAAAAAACAACGCAAAAAAGCAACGGACTGCGTTGCTATTTTGTTCAAACTCGACGAAAAAGCGACGCAGTCACTTCCGTCGCTTTTTTGCTCGAAGTTTCTAAAGGAGCGACGGACAGCGCCGTAAAAAGCGACGGACTGCGTCGCCCCTGATTTATTTTAATTAAAAATATATATATGTAAAAAATGACGGACTCCGTCTTTTTATTTTTTTAAAAAAATAATTATTTATTAAAAAGCGACGGACTATTTGTCTCCGTCCGTCACTTTTATTATATTGGCTTCTTAAAAATTTTCAAAAAAGCGACGGACTATGAGTCTCCGTCCGTCGCTTTTCTGGAAAAATGTAAAAATAAAAATCAAGAAAAGCGACGGACTAAAGGACCCTGTCTGTCGCTTTTCTGCAATATTTTTTACAGCAAAAATCTGGAGTTTCTGCTGCCCACCTGCGATCAAAATTCAATTCACTTGTATGCAATTCAGTTCATTCAAACACAAATAACAACAAATAAAATACGCAAAATACATAATAACAAACATAATTAAACACTTTAAACGAATAAAATCATAATTTAGAACGATTTAAAGTCTTTCAAAGTTAACAAAAAATTTCAAAATGTTCATAAACTAACATATGGAACCCTAAGGACTATTTGCTATATATTCATCACTATCTTTGGAATCATCCGGAGGTGACCCTCTTGAATAACAAGGCGGAGGCTGACGGGCGAGGTTGAGCACTTGTTCTTTAATTTGCTTAATTTGTTCATTCATACTTTTTTGATCTGCGATCCATCTTTTCTCTGATTCTGCCAATGCGCGTGTAAGTTCTATAATTTGCTGAGACATTGTAGTTATCTGAACCCCGTCAATGGCCTCGGCTTGACGCGTCGATCCAATACCTTCTAAACCTAATTGGAGTCGTCGTACCTAGAGCCCATTCCATATATTCGGCCCTTGTGGCTGCCTCCAACCACTTTTTCTATCCAAATTTGAGTGGATTGTTCAGGCGTTAGCTGAACCGAATCTCCCATCTCACGTATGTGCCGCTCATAATCTTGCTGCATATTAGAAAATAAAAGTTATAATCAATATATATATATATATATATATATATATATATATATATAATAAAAATAAAACTTAGAATCAAAATATATTATACATTATATCTTAAATAACTTACATAGGCTCGTTCGGCCCTTTCTTCCACCCACTCATCCGGATCCGACTCATTAGTCTTTTTCTTCACATAAGTTTTTTAAAGACTTCATGACGATAGGGAGTGGCGTCCCAATTCTTTTTTCTATAAATAAAAATACAATTAATGAAATAATATTTTGTCAAATAATTTATTTGAGAAAATGAATTTATACTTAAAATTTAGAAACCTTACCATCTCCCTCTGAATCGTACCAACACTCTTTGCACCTCCGGTGTGCAACGAGCCACCCTTTAGGCTGGCTCTTACTTTTTTTTCTTGATCGGACAAAGCCTTGAATTCTTCGGTATCCCAATACCGGGATAATTCTTCAAATATATGAGTTAGCATTATTAACCATTTCATGAACGCTATTATGTTGAAATGTATAATGTTGAACTCTATCATGTAGAACCCTATCATGTTTAACCCTAACTTAACCATGTAGTGCAAGCATATTATATTCATCCACGGACAGCAGATTATAAAATATATTATTCAATCCATCTATTTCTCCATGATCAACCCATACAAAATATCTAAGCTTAAATCCATTACCATACAAATGAACCATAACTATATCTGGATTAGAAAATTTCAAACACCTACATTCACGACAAGGACACCTAACCAATCCATTTCACTTAAAAACATCAAATGTCATGGCATGATCGATAGAACTTCTTACACCGTTAATAAATTCAGGTTTCAAACCACCGTCAACTTCATAATGCATGTTATACATCCACAAACGATGATCCATCTACAAAATTACATATATTCAAGCTTAATTAATTAGTTCATAATGACTACAATTCATCGAAACTACAAATTTTAATTAATTCAATTTATACTTAATTAATTCATATAATAATTAAGTTTAAGTTATGATTAATTCAATGTATAATTACTTAATTCATATAATAATTAAGTTCAAGTTATAATTAAGTTGAAATTCTAATTAATTCAAGTTATAATTAATTAATTCATATAATAATTAAGTCCAAGTTATGATTAATTCAAGTTATAATTAATTAATTCATATAATAATTAAGTTCAAATTATAAATATTTCAAGTTATAATTAATTCAAGTCAGATGTTCTAAGTTAAATAAGAACAAAATTACAAGTTTCAAGTATATACAAATTAAAGTTCTAAAATAGGAGTATTCAAGTATCTAATTAAAGTTCAAGTTCATGACAACATAAAGTTCTAATTAATTAGTTTTAAAGTCTAAAAGTTTAAAATTTATATCCAAACTAAAATAATTTATAAAGTTCTGAATTCCTAAAATTCAAGTATCTAAAGTTCAAGTTAATAACCATATGAACTTCTAAGTTCTAGTTACTTCTAAAGTTTAAAGAGTTCAAACATATACAAACCTAAAAATTTCAAAGTTCCACTTCCAAAATTTCTAAAGTTTAAGTTCATGACTTTGAATATCGTCTAACTCTAATTAGCTTAATTAGTTCATAAGTACTACATTCAACAAGATTTCTAAAGTCAACAAAATTTCAAGTTGAAAGTTCTAAGTTCAAGTTCAAAATTCAAGTTCTAAGGTCAAGTTCTATATTATTTTCAAGTATCCTAAAATTCAAGTATCTAAGTTCTAATTAATTCCAAAGTCTAAAGTTCACAATTTATTCAAACCAAAAAAAATATTCTAAGTTCAAAAATCTTAAAGTCCAAGTTCATAACTTGAATATCTTCCAAACATCAAAAATCATTCAACCCAATGTTTTTCTAACTTGAATATCTTCCAAACTTAAAAAATCTTAAATTCTAATTTCTAATTACTTCATGTTCTAACCGTAATTTTATCTTCAAAAACACTTCAAGTCCAACTAACACAATACTCAATTTACAATCTAATTAAAAAAAAAACAATTCAAACTAAAGCCCTAAAATTTTCATTCACAATCTAACTTCAAGAACTAACCAACTTAACATAACATTTGAACATCAACAACACTTTAATTCCAACTTCAAAACATATTCAATTCACAATTTAATTTAAAAAAAACTCCAACTCAAATAATTAAAAGACCTAAAATCTAATTTCTAACATTCACCAATTCTAAATCACATATACAAATTAACTATGTTAATAACATACATTAATCAAATTAAATGAAATAAATAACTAACAAATCAACAAATTAATTATTTTTTTTCAAAATTAAAACCCTAAAACTAACTAACCTTAACAACAATAAGGAGAGAGAGGCAGAAGGTGGGGAGTGGTGGCGGCAACAACGGCGATGGGGGAGGGCGTGGCGGCGGCAACAACGACGAACGGTGGCGAAGGGGTGGGGGTTGGAATTTTTAGAGAGAAGGGTGAGGGTTTAGAGAGAGAGAGAGAAAACGCAGAAATAAAAAAAAAAGTGGGCTGCAGGTTTCAAATATTTCAGAAATAGCGACGGACAACGTCTCCCTGTCTGTCGCTTTTTTAAGTAGTTGACCGTCATTTTGATCAAAAAAGCGACGGACTTGGAGACGCTGTCCGTCGCTTATTTAAAAAAAAAAATGTATTAAAAAACGACGGACGGAGACACAATTATTAAATATTATTTAATTAATTTAAATTAAAAGCGACGGACTCCGTCATTAATTTTATTTTATAATTACTTTTTAAATATATTTATATATGGCGCAAAAATCCGTCAAAAAAAGCGACGGACAAATAATCTTTGTCCGTCGCTTTTTATTAAAAAAAATTTTAAAAATAAAATAAAATAAAAAAGCGACGGACAACATCTCAAATTTCATTGTTTTTTTGAGCGACGCGGTCCATCGCTGTTTTTTCCGTCATTTTTTGGACAGTTTTTAATAGTATTTTGGTATTGCCTCTATTTTCTAACTCTTACCTAAATTCTTAATAAAGCTCTTTTTTTCAAGTTGCTTATCTGAAACTTACAGTGGTATTATAAATAATTTCATTAAAAGAAGTCAGCAATCATGAAAAGAAAAGTAAGTCAACCTACAAAATTGACCCTTGCTGATATTTTATTTGAGGGGTGGAAAGTAAAGGAGAAGAAACAAGGGCTGATCCACATGTAAGGTAAAAATTTCAGTTGAATTCAATATTTTTTATCTAAATTTTAAATTTAATTATTAGTATTTGAAGTCGTGATTCTATAACTTAAAACTCATAAATTCAAGTTCTTGATCCACGTTGGATGAGCAAGAGTTGTCTTATGACCCAAATAATTAGAGAGGTGAATGAGCAAGTTGGGGAAATGCATGTGACATGTTTTTTGACAATTAGAATGAGAGGGAGAGAAGTGTGATAGGTCTAAGGATACAACATGCATTATTGAGGGACCAAAAGAAGTAAGTAATTGCTACATTCCAATATAGAAATGATGAACATGAGAATATATATATATATATATATATATATATATTAATAGCTATATGGGGAAGCCAAGAGCCAGTTGATCCAGTATGTCCTATATTTGATCAATTAAGAGGCAATTGTCTAGTGTTATTTGCACCTTTATTGTACATAATATAGCTACTCCATTTTGAAAAGCACTTGTAATGTCCCTCTCAAATGTCATTGATGTCACAAAGGGGCATTTCTTTCCTGTACCACACCACCAAAAGTACCTCCCCTAAATTAAGGTAACTTTTCCTTTTTTTAAAGCTCACCATTGGATTCTATGAAAATCAGTGATGTTCTCATTTACCATTCATGCGATTTACACCTACAACATGTTTGTTATGGTTTTTGGATTTGCATGATACAACACTTGGCTAAAAATGCCATAAATAAATAAAATTTTAGTACCTAACAAACAGATGATACAATTAATCCGAGGAACAGGGTTAGGGATGATTGGCTTGGCTAGTGCCCTATTTAGGATCCCTAGCCATGTGAAGTTTGAACATTTTCGCATATAAAATCCAAGTGAAAGATTTAAGATTGAATTGTAAGTACGAAGAAAAAAATGAGGAATTAAGATTTCTTGACCCTTTACAAAATGAATAGAAGAAAATGATATTTTTAATCGGAGTAAAATGCACAAAAAAGAAATTGATTTCTCGTATATAATGCTATTTCTGTGATCAACCGTTCCAAGATCTATAGCTACTATTAAGGGTGTACATGGACCGGGTTGGTTCGGATTTTTTACAAACCAAACCAAACCATCTGTGACGGGTTATAAAATCTATAAACCAAACCAAACCAATAAAAGTCGGATTTTTCGATATCAATTTTTCTCGGGTTTTTCGGGTTTTTCGGTTTTTTTCGGATTTTTTGGGTTTTTTTGAGTTTCTCGTATTTTTCATAATATCTAAGAAAAAGCACAGAGCAATGCTTCTTAAAAAGAGTTCTAGTACAAAATATCAACATAAAAGATGGAGGCAGAACACTGTTTGAAGTTTTAACTTTATAAGATGGACTTTTTTTGTATATTATTTAGATGAGCTTCTCAAGTCCAAATCTAAATGTAAGAAAGAAAACAAAAATTATGAAAAATTGTAAAAAAATATTTATAAATTACATTTTAATAAATATTTTTATGTATAACATAATTTAAAAGTAGTATATCTATAATCGGGTCGGTTTGGGTTCGGTTTGAATTTTTTTAGTTTAAACCAAACCAACCCTATAATGGTCGGGTTTTTTTTCCAAACACCAAACCAAGTCAAACCAAACCACTAGTCGGGTTTTTTTTCCGATTTGGTTCGGTTTGTCGGTTTGGTGCAGTTTATCGGTTTGCCTTGTACAGCCCTAGCTACTATTCAACCCTGCAGCTGCTTTTGGATTTGCCCAGACATGTACCACCTAAATCATTATAGTGTTTTGGATTCTAAATAGGAAAAAATCAATAGTCTAAAAGACACTTAACATGCCTAGATATTAAAATTCATTCACCTATTTACAAGGAAGAACAAATGATTTAACAACATACAAGAAAAGAATCATGATTTTGCCCTTAAGAAAAAAAGTGATATTCAGGGTCCAACAATTATTGAAAAAAGAAGTGGGGCCAATAATTATCCTTCGGAATGGGTCAATTCGTTTGGAGGGTGATCATCTACATGGATGACCTAAGACAAAAGATTACACAATAGGGGGATTTACCCGTACGCACAAAGTGCTCAACAAAGAGTGTTCACCCAAAGGGTAGAGATAATAGCGGTTGCAGATTATTTTGTTTGTGCGCACAAAGATTGCTCACCCAAAGGGTAGAGATAATAGCAGCTGCGGATTATCTTGGACTTTCAAAACAAAAAGACTTGTCCATTTTGCCACACCTTATTTGTGACCACTAAGGCAGGCGCTTCTTAAACAAAATGAACGAAGGCCCAAGGGCTTTTATCCATCAGACATACGACTGAAGTAGCATGATTAGACCTTCTAATCACTTTTTTGACTAGCTATAAAACTTCAACCGTTCGAGTTCCATTTTTTAATGGAAAGTCCGATGGAAGGGGATCTTTGATGCGGCATTGGTCGATAGGTGGCAGTTGGCAAGGAACTTGATCCCCCCAAAAACAGGGGAAGCCGCGGTCGAACTCAAATTCTGGAAATAAGTTGGGAAAAGATATGTTTGTTGGACAGAGAGGACCCAAAAACAACCAGTACCCTCTTATCTCCCAACATAGAGATTCAGAAGTCTGCAAATAGGCAACTGATATAATACTACTACTTCAAACATCACCACTGGTCATGCATGCTCTCTTTTAACAAGAGCTAAAAAGGAAAAACTACATTTTGGAAATAGTATAACAAGGCTTCCAACCATGAATACATGCCCGTTCCAAAATGATATCTAGCTATTACTTTTGGTAAATTTGCAACGATAAATCCTATAGTAAGGTGACTAACTATTCAATGACCAGCTTGAAAATCTCTCAAGAGCTGCAGGGATTGACGATACAGATTGAGATCCATTCCATCTACATTTCGTCCAACTCGTGCCTTCAGAATTGCCTGAAATCAGAAATAAATGTGATCAAATTTTGTATATCACACATCAATAGCCACAGTAGCTGATGCTCCTCTTACGGTTTAAGGGCAAAAGACAACAACTAATCAGCTTATATAAATAAATAGACACTAAAACAACAGTGTCATAGTGATCTAATTGTCAAGTCATTTTCTATAATTTTGGTTATTTCTTTTATGACTGAGAAGTCCATCTGGAGTCCACCCTTTGGGCCAACCGTAGCCTTCAAAACTCGGGGATGATGGGTCCGTCCCTCTACCATTCTCCACTTAAACAATGGACTTAGTTCGCTTGATGCAGGGCTCGAACTTGTGACCTGAGACACAAGTTCCTCAACCTTTGCTAAGTTTAGTGCATCACAAAGAAGAGTTTTGATATTATCATGTAATAGCACCATTTTCAAATTCAAATTTTGTGTTCCTTTTTCTTGGGATGGGAAGTGGGTAATAACTAGATATTAGAATGGTGTAATATGAAGGCCAAAGGCATGTATGCAGACCATAAGCAAGCAAAGCAGCTTGTGCTACAATATGAATATTCAAGTTATCATACCTCATGATTGGGTTCAAGAAGCAGTTCTCCAATAAACTGGAAGATGGAACCAATGCGAAGATTGATATTCAAGTGCTGTGTGTCAACTTTTAATGATGCATTTCTATCAACAATCACAGCAACAGCAGTCTCCACATCATAATCTTGAAGCCTAGAGGGAACACAGAGAATAGTCAAGCCTTGAGTTTCAATTGCCTTCCTTATGCTTGACGA
This sequence comes from Solanum dulcamara, assembly GCF_947179165.1. Classification (NCBI taxonomy): domain Eukaryota; kingdom Viridiplantae; phylum Streptophyta; class Magnoliopsida; order Solanales; family Solanaceae; genus Solanum; species Solanum dulcamara. The sequence continues at coordinate 37,443,948 of NC_077240.1, read as the reverse complement.
GCAAGTTCTTGAACCAGCTCATGGAAACCAAATTCATTTCATTAGTAACAATTACTTTTTTTCACACAAGTTCCATAGGTAACAACAATGTAAGGAGATAAATTAAGTTGGAATGGGGTTTGTATAGTCCCCAAACTTGTTATGAACAAGCATTACCCTAAATGGCCAGACTAAAGAGTAATCCTTTACCTGCCGCAAAGAATTATGAAGACGAACATTTCACAATCACAAGTATGCCACACATATAATATTCTCTTCAAACTCAACTAAACAATGCGATCAAATTATGCAGAAGCTATTTAAAATGAGCTTCATTCGTCTTAGACAAAAATTTCGCTTGCTCATTATTCTCATGAACAACAACTACATAGACTTTCCAGTTCAAATGTATTGGTGATTGTACATAAAAAAGACTAGAGCAAATGTGAAAAACTCGAGGCAGGAAAACTAGTTATGTTATGAAACAATGATTACTCACTTTCCAGTAATGCGAAGAGAGATGCCATGCTTAAAGTGTTGCGAAGATGGAACCAGCTCTTCTAAATTAACCAAAGCACCAGAAGCTATTGTCGCCATTGAAGAAACTGTAACAAGGAAAGACCAAGCTCCTATTCCTTCCTACAAATTCATGTATGATGAGCGTATAAGAAGAATTTCATCTTTGAACTATCCCAGTACAGGCAAAACTGAGTAAATATTGTTGGAAAAATGATAATCTCACCCAGGATAATATTCACGCTAAATAGCAATAACAAGAGAGTAACAACGACACCAAATATTATAAAGGGGTAAATATGATACAATAATAGTGATGACAACTTGGAAGTATCAAAAGATGACTACTCTTTTATAAGAACACTCTTTTATTTCGCACAACTCACTAAAATATTACTCCCACAATATTCTCACAAACTAAGAAATAGTTTGTGGATTACTCTCTATTCTCTCTATTGCTCTCTCTATTTTGGTGTGTTTTCAAATGCTCAATTGCTACTCTATTTATAGAGTTTTTGAACCTCTTGATTGACATAAATGTGACAACCAATTTCTAAAAAGTTAAGTTGTAAACTTTCACCAATATTTAACTAACAATTTGAACAAATGTGGAAGCCAATTTCTACAAAGTTTGGCTACCAACTTTCACCAAAATTTGACTATTAATTTCAACAAATGTGGCTACCAATCCCACCAACATTTGATTTCCACAAATCTCTCCCTTAATTTTGATTTTTCTTCTTTATTCCAAGGCTTGATCTCAATCTCTGAAAATCTTCAAATTTGAGAGGCTTTGTAAAGATATCCGCAACTTGATCATGAGATTTCACATACTTGAGTTCTACCTCTTTCTTGCCAATGCATTCTCGGATAAAATGATATCTTGTGTCTATATGCTTGCTCCGATCATGATATACTGGATTCTTGACAAGTGCTTGCGCAGATTTGTTATCAACACAAATCATTATGGCTTCAATTTGTGGCAGATTGAGTTCCTTCAATAATCTCCTCAACTAAATAGCATGGCATGTACATGATGTTGCTACCACGTATTCAGCTTCACAAGTCGAGAGAATAACAATGGATTGTTTCTTTGAACTCCAAGAAAGAACACAATCACCCAAGAAAAACACAAAACCAGATGTGCTTTTTCTATCATCAACATCTCCCCCATAATCACTATCACAATATCCCACAAGGTTAAAATCATTAGAAGAAGAATAAAATAGCCCAAAGGTCGATCGCACCTTTTAGGTAACGAAAATTCTTTTGGTGACCTTCAAGTGAGTGAAGGTAGAAGCTTCCATGAAGCGACTTACTACTTCAACTGCAAAGAGTATATCTGGTCTCATACCTTGGACTCCCCACGAGACTTTTGAAAAAAGTGGAATCTACCTTTTCACCATCATCAAACTTTGACAATTTTATTCCACTTTTCATTGAGGTGTTCACAGGGTTGCAATCGAACATGTTGAACTTCTTCAAAATCTCCTTTGTATAGCTTTCTTGAGATGTAAAGATGCCTTCCTCTATTTGTTTCACTTCTAGGCTCAAGTAATACGACATGAGCCCTATGTCTGTCATCTCGAACTCAAGGGACATAGCTTTCTTGAAAGCTTCAAACAAAACTGAGTTATTACCCTTCAAAATAAGATCATCAACATAAAGACAAACAAGTAGAATATCTCCATTAGTATGAACTTTAATGTAAAGAGTATATTCATGGAGACAATAAGTAAATCCATTGTCTTAAAAGTACTAGTCAATGCGACTATTCCACGCTCTTAGAGCTTGCTTCAACACATATAAGGCTTTCTTCAACCTCAACACCTTATCTTCATGATTTTTTATCACAAAGCCCAATGGTTGCTCAACATAGACCTCTTCTTCAAGAACTCCATTCAAGAATGCCGATTTGACATCTAGTTGATGGATTTTTCACTTAATGTGCGCCGCCAAAGAAATCAGCAGACGAATCGTCTCCATGTGGGCAATGGGTTTGTAGTCAATGTCATGCCTTTGTTTGTAGCCTTTAGCCATAAGTCTTGCCTTGTATCTTTCTACTTCTCCATAAGCATTTTTCTTTGCCTTGTATACCCATTTGATTCCAATTGCTCAATGATTCCTTGGGAAGAGTTGTTAATTCCCAAGTGTTGTTCTTCTCGATTGACTGGAGTTCTTCCTCCATGGTTTGTCTCCATCTTTTGTCTGTAACAGCTTCATCAAAATTCATTGGTTCACTATCAGCAAAGAGACAACACAAAAAATCAAAATTAGTAACTTCTTCTGTGTTATCGTAGAGTTCTTGGATACTCCGCATTCTATGCGGCCTTTCACTTGAACTCTCTTGAGTAGACAATGATGCAATATTTGCTGGTGAAGCAGGTGGGGTAACAACCTGAGTAGGTGCCATGATCACCTGTTCTTCTTCATCTCCAAAGTATGGAAGAAAATCATATGTTCTTTCTCCCCGAGTCTCCCAATTCCATGTCGCTTCTTCATCAAATTCAACATCACGACTCACCACCATCTTATTATTGTTTGGGTTGTATAACTTGTAGCCTTTTGAACTCCCGTCATATCCAATAAACACATACTTGACACTTCGATCGTCAAGTTTAGCTCTCCCTTGATGTGGAACATGAGCATAAGCTATGCTTCCAAAGAATTCTCAAGTGCTTGACACTTGGCTTTCTTCCGCTCCATGCCTCTTGAGGCGTTTGATCTTTGCACATTTCTTGTTGGAGACCTGTTGCTCAAATAAACTGCACAAGAAACAGCCTCGGCCAAAAATTCTTTTGGCATACTTTTAGCTTTCAACATACATCTAGCCATATTAAGAATTGTTCTATTCTTTCTTTCTGCAACCCCATTTTGCTAGGGCGAGTAAGGTACCGTTAAAGGGCGACAAATTTCATGAGATTGACAAGAGTCATTAAATTCTTTTGAAGTGAATTCACCTCCTCTATCGAACCTTAACGCTTTTATTTCATTGCCACTTTCTTTTTCTACACGCGCTTTGAAATTTTTAAAAGCAACAAAAGTTTTTGATTTTTGCTTCAAAAATATACCCAAGTCTTTCTTCTAAATCATCAATAAAGAGCAAGAAGTATTTACTTCTACCAAAAGAAGGTGAATCAATTGGACCACACATATCGGTGTGTACAAGCTGGAGTGGCTTGGTTGCTCTTGACGTGGACTCTTTAGAAAAACTCCTCCTTGCGTGTTTTCCAAGAAGACAAGCTTCACACAACTGATTGGGATGGTTGATTGATGGAATCCCATCAACCATTTTCTTATCGCCCATTGATCTGAGTGCTTCAAAATTCAAGTGCCCAAATTGCATATGCCAACACCATGAGTCATCTTGCACATTAGCATTCAAACACTTTGCATCAATGGTCTTAATATTCAAAGGAAACAACCTATTCTTTGTCATATTCACTTTAGCAATTAAGTTGTTACTTGAATCTCTAAGCTAGAGATGCATATTTTCATATGAATATCATATCCTTTTTCAAGAAGTTGATCCAAACTTACAATATTGCTTTTCAATTTTGGCACATAGTAAACCTCATTAATCAATTTATGGCCACCATCTTTACAAGATATCAAAATTGTACCTATCCCTTCAATTTGGACCTTTGAGGTATCTCCAAAAGACACATTACCTTTCACCGTCTTTTTTATCACCACAAATTTGTCTTTGTGTCCACACTATCTCCCGAGAAAGAATGGGAGTTAGGCTCCCCATCTAATCCTCAGCCGGTCATAAAGGGTCTTCTTTCTCCTATCCCTCTTAATCTTCAAGTTCATCACCAAAAGCTTATGTTGGGTAGTAATATTTTCACTTGGAATAACCTTGCAATCCTTACAAAGGCCTCTATCACCCTTTCGGAGGAGTAAGTAGTCAATCTGAGTCCTAGTTACTGTGCTACTAAAGGTTACCAATTGATTTTCCCTCTTCAGAAAACACGAGTTAGCAATAACCAACTCAAAGGCTTTAGCAAATTCCAAAAGAGATACCCCGCTGCCATTCCTCACTCCAAAACCAAGGCCTCCATGGACATCATCGAAACCATTAGAAGTTGTACCGATATGACCATTGAAATCTCCACCAATAAAAATCTTTTCGGTACTCAGTATACTCCTCACTACCTCATCCAAGCCCTCCCAAAAAAGTCTTTTGACTTCTTCATCTAGGCCAGCATGAGGCACATACGCACTAACAACGTTCACAATAAGCCTGCCTATAACTAGCTTAATCAATATCATCCTATCGCTGATCCTCTTTACCTCCACCACACACTCCCTAAGATCCGCATCGACTAGGATACCTACTCCATTCCTATCTCTAGAGCTTCCTGAGTACCATAATTTAAACACATCCACATCCCGAGCTTTGGTGCCTACCCATCTAGTCTCCTGAACACAAGCTATATTAATCTTTCTCCTCCTAAGGCTCTTCACTAGTTCTATGGACTTTCCTAACAGCGACCCTATGTTCCATGATCCTACTCTCAATTTAAGAGAGCCCATCCCCCTCTTACCACTACTTCCCCTCGCCTTCAGCCCCAATCGAGGACATGACCCTAGTCCACCATTAGTTATTGAATCCACTAAAAAGATATGAAGTACAAAAGCGATAAACTGGGAACAAATAAATCTAGAGAATACAAACAGCCAACGAGATAGTAATAGACAGTATAGGGTGTTTACTAGAGACTCTACACACTAACTAATAGGCAAAACAATGTAGACTAATAACTACACGTTGACAGAAAATGAAGAACAAAATCTAAAACTATAATGGTAGGAACTAAGATACTAGAGCAGTAAGCCAACTGCTAAGAGTAGTATGAACAGTAGGGAAGATAAACTCTGTATACAGATCTGAAACAGTATGCCAAGTGCCCAGTAACTAAGAACAATGCACACACAAAAATTAAGAACAATAGACCAATCAGTAAATCAATAAATCAAGAACGGTATGGGAACGAGAGTACCTGATGACTGCCAATGCAGTGAACAGCTATGGACCAGTAGTGAAGAAACAACCTATCTTCTCCAAACAAATATGCCGGAGAAGGGAGATGTCCTTGATGCGTTCGCCGGAGATATGGTAGATCCGGCTATGGGACCAGTATCCGTGACTAGAGTCGATGAAAACCCCGAAAGACTTCCCGGAGAAGTCGAGTTGAAAAAGAAGAAAAAGAATAAGAAACTAGAAATATAGAGTTGAAACGGATCTGTGAGGAGATCCGATCAGGTGGCAGAAAGCGCAGAGAAGTCGCCGGAAAATCGGAGCTAAGGAGCTATTAACCTATAACCTGATTATAAGAAATGGTAAAATGTAGTCTATTCTGAAACAAAAGTAGATTTTCTTTTGTGTAGACTTTCTTTTGTGTGAAATTCTTCAAGAGATCCAAAAATCATACAAGAGGTAAGCAAAATTTTTGAAAGGAAAAACGATTGTTGATCAAAATAAAAACTAAAGAAAATGATATAATTATATAAAAAAAAAATATGGACACATTGCTAATAATTGTCTTGAAGCCAAGAAAAGATGCTCAAAAAAATAAAGCATTCAGCACGAAAGTGATGAAGATGACTTAGATATTTAAAATGATAAAATTGAAAATGTTTATTTCATAGCAATTGAAGAATCAAGTGAGGTAGGATCTGAAATTTGTTGAGCTGCAATCATTTGTATCTTCTTCTTTAAGTGACATTAATAGTGTTACTCATCTTCGCCTTTATTGTTGTCAACAAGGTTAGCTTTATCTTCAATATTGCTACGACATTCCCAAAAGTAATGTCCAAGTTTATGATAGTTATAGCACTCAATTTTAAATTTGACATATCTCATTTCATAGGTACCTTGATAAGCTCCACGTTCTCTACCTCCTTATTGTCCACGACCACGACCTCTAAATGATTGGTGGCTTTTATCTTCATTGTTGAATTTGTTAATATAGCTTATTCCTCTTCCACGACCACCATGACTGCCACGGTCTCGTCATTGTCCATTTCCTCTATAACTTTTTACACCTTCTAGATCCTTGAAGGATGTCTGAGTTTTAAGAAGTTGCTCTAGTGGCTCTTCTTTTCTCCTTTTCATCTTTTCTTCGTGGACTTGCAAAGAACCTTCCAATATCTCTGCTGTTATGGAGTCTAAATCTTTAGACTCCTCAATATCACACACCACATAATCAAATTTACGTGTTAAAGAGCGAAGGATCTTTTCTACCACACGCACATCATCTACTTCCTCCCCGTACCTTCGTAGTTGATTCAAAACGGCCATCAATCTTAAACAGAAATCCGAAATGGATTCAGATTCTTTTATTTTTAAAACTTCAAAATCAGCCCTTAGAGTTTGAAGTTTTATCTTCTTTACTTTATCAACTCCTTAGAGAGAATTTTATAAAATCTCCGAAGCTTCTTTTGAGGTAGTTGCATCAGCCACCTTCTCAAAATATCATCATCTAAACACTGGTGGATGAGAGTCATGTTTCACGACCCGAATCTGAGTGTGAGGGCACTCATCTCAACCCACCGAGACAAGTCAGCTTAAAACTCAACGGAAAGTAAATATGGAAGTAATTGAGATAAAGCAAAGTTTAACTTAGTCAAAACAAAGAAATAATCTCAAAATCCCCCAAGACTGGTTGTCACGTGTACAAGCCACTAATACATTATCGAGGTACGAAAGAAAATACAGTCACAAAGTCTTTTTCTCTAGAATGGGACTAAAACATAATAAAAGAGTAAAAGGTGTTCGTTAGATAGATGTAACAGCTACCTCAACACTCAAAATAATAGCATCTGATGTGTTAGAAAACACTAGGAGATCAAGTAGGTCCGGGCTCACAACCTACACAAGTGTAGAAGCAAGGGGTGAGTACCAAACAACACAGTAATCAGAAAGTGGATAACTAAAACTAAGCAAAGCTCAATAGATACAAATACTCCTGTCATCCCAACCAAACCTCCTTAACTACAAGCTACATAAAATCAGTCCAACTCTACACTCTACGCAATAATAATAATACAGTCCACGAATACTCATCAGTAGTCTCATCAAGTGAATCATATCAAGTCAAGTTCAACATATACAGAGCAATAAGTGGTAAACACAAATTTCACAAATATCAACAAAATGCGATGTAATGCAATGAGATGATGCATGTCTGTCATATCAGTACACATCCGCTGAATTACAGTCTGAAACCCTAGGGGACATTTCTATCCATGTTACCTGCCACGGAGCGTGTGGTCCGTCCCCTCAATATACATATCCTACCACGGAGCATGTGGCCCGACCCCTTTATTTCATAATACCTGACACGGAGCGTATGGCCCGACCCTTTTGTTTCATATCATTTTCAGTCTCAGCACAGTATGTCAGAATCAATGCAATCAATTCATGTTCATATGATTCACGATAATAACATACCAACAACAATAATTTTTCCTATCTCATATCAACATAGTCATTTCATATGTCCAAAATAAATACATGATCTCATCACATCAATTCCACCAATACATGTCATTAGATCGTCATTTTATATCCCTCATCTCCATTTTTAAGGTCAATCATACAGTCAATAACCCAGTCCAATTCTCATTACTCCCCAGTGCACATAACAAGGAAATACAAGCATCTACAAGCTTAAATTGAGGTTTAGAAATTCACTTGCCTCAAATAATCGAGCAATTACTCCGGGACTTGAGCCTTCCCTTTTCGTTGGGCCTCCAAATCAATATAATCTAGTCAAATAAATAATCACAATAAGATTTCAAAACTAACAACACCCATATCATTATATGTCTAGCCTAGACCCAAAACTTACCCAAATCTATAATCAAGTCCTAAATACCAAATCTAGGGTTAGGTCTCAATTCCTCCAATTAACATAACTCAAATGGTATTCCTATATCAAGTACACCAAATCCTACGCCCTGTATCAAATCTAACTCCAATTTATTAGCCACTAGCAGACATCACACACATGTATATTAATTGCCCATGAAAACAAACATGCACACAAAGGATGACTCAAGTGAACAGCAACTCACGTATTCCAATTAAAAAAAACTGTTCTTCCTTCTGTTCAACTCAATGGTAACTATATATATGTTTATTTTTTTTATTTTTTTTCCTCCTATATCACTAACAACAACCCTTTGTTCTTATATAAAAACATATACACCAATCCTTACCTGAAGCTCTGGTCCCCGCCGTAGCCGCAGATAGGTTCTCGTCTATTCTCCCTTCTCCTTCTTTTCTTAATTAATTAAGAATCAAAAGTGACAAACTCTATTAACTTATTTTAATAATTATGGAAAAAGTGGTATAATATATTAACTAAATTATCATTTTAGCCCACCAATTAAATTACTTATCTAAAATTACCCCTCAACTAAATAACCGTAGTTATCGAATAATCCAAATAAGCCATTAAAAATTTACGGGAAGGGTCTTTTATGAAAGGAGGAGAACTCGTTCTCGAAATGACCTAACGGGTCATTACATGAGGGCATGTTGATCTTTCTTTCTTGACTTTAACAAAACCTTATTTTTATTTTGGGATAAAGTTTCCTCATTAGCGGGTTTTGTATACCATTTGTCAGCAATGTCTCAAACATCTTGAGAGCCAAGAATGGCTTTCATTCGTAGAAACTATTTTTCATAAATTTTTTTTGTAAGACATGGGTATTAAAAGGACGGTGGACTATTATTTGTCATGGCTCTGATACCACGATGTTGAAAAAATGATAATCTCACTCAGGATAATATTCACGCTAAATAGCAATAAAAAAAGAGTAACAACGACACCAAATATTATAAAGGGGTAAATATGATGCAATAATAGTGATAAAAACTTGATAGTATCAAAATATGACTACTCTTTTATAAGAACAACACTCTTTTATTTCACACATCTGACTAAAATATTACTCCCACAATATTTTCTCACAAACTAAGAAATAATTAGTGGATTACTCTCTATTCTCTCTACTGCTCTCTCTATTTTGGTGTGTTTTCAAATGCTCAATTGCTACCCTATTTATAGAGTTTTTGAACCTCTTGATTGACATGAATGTGGCAACCAATTTCTACAAAGTTAGGTTGCCAACTTTCACCAATATTTGACTAACAATTTGAACAAATGTGAAAGCCAATTTCTACAAAGTTTGGCTACCAACTTTCACCAAAATTTGACTATTAATTTCAATAAATGTGGCTACCAATCTCACCAATATTTGATTTCCACAAATATAACTCTAGGCAGTCGATTAAGTCCTAAAATATTACTCATACTAAAATCATCATTAAAACTACTCCCTCCATTTCAAAAAGAATGTTTCTCTCTTTTTTAATTTCAACTTTCCAGGCATGATACACATGTTTAGTTTAAGACTTTATTTATTTTCTTAAACATTATGCCAAGATAAACAAAAGGGAATACTTATTATTTTCATCAAAATCATATACCTAAAAAACAAAATTGAGTATGCAATCACAAGTATAGTGAATTTAAATTTAAGAAATGTAAGTGAAGGTGAAGTGAGCCATTATTTGGAAGAACAATTTGATATTACGGGTAAAAGTTGAAATAAAAGGAAAAAGGGCTTCTTTCGAAAAAGGAATAAATGTGCCTTACTCACTCAGTAGTCACTGGTAATCAGAAGAAGATGGCGAGTCCCTTCAGACCTTCCGTCACATGCCTTTTCTTTTCTTTTCTTCTCTTTTCTTTATACAATTCTCCACAAATAGTCACCCACCAGTTTTATTCATTATTTATGTTATACCTAAAATTAACTGTGTCTTTTATTATACTATCGGATTAAATTATACTCCAACATTATGAAACTTATCAAAAAAGTAAAACAAAATACCCTTTTAAAGACGAAATTCTCCATATCCATTTAAAATAGTATATGCAATATCAATTAAATTATTTGTTCCCCTATTTAACTTGATTAATCAAGTGTACGTGCTTTACACGTGCGTATAGCGTTAATTAATAAAAAAAATATGTATGTAAAGATAAATTATTATGTGCATATTACCCAGACGATGCTTTTGCATAGTTAATGAATAGATGTAGCACCAACAATGTCATAGTTATTGACATCCAATTTTGATCAATCCATAACTACTTTTTGGATCGCTATCTTAACAAATAGGTATTTTTCAAAATTATTTCTTTATTAAATAAATAAATTTATATTTAATTTTATCCAATAAATCGTATATTTTGAGATTCGTAATTTATAATATTTTTGTTATTTATTAATATTATAACTATTATCTTTATCATTTTTATTTTTTAAATAACGAGCTTCATACATTCGAATATTTTTACATTTCTATAAAGTATATATTATATATGTGTGTATTTTCTTTATATATAAAAAAAATATATTACTTAACTAAGTTTATTTTATAATTTACTTATTCATATTAATATATACATATTACATATCTATTTTAATATGTCTTATGTACATATGTATATAAAAGGTTATTATTTAAGTTTATTACATATTTTTGCTTGTTTATGTTAATATATATATATATATATATATTACACATCTATTTTAGAACGTGTTATATACATATGGGCATTATATATATATATATATATATATATATATATATATATATACATATATTTATATTGTATGTACATGCATATTTACTTTATATATATAATATTATTACTTGATAAAATTTATGATTTTACTTATTCAACATATATTATGGTAATTAATTAGATGACATTTTATTTGATAATTAATTATAATTATAGCCTAATTGAATTTAATATGATCTAATTTTAAATCTCTCTTTTAATCACATCCGTTCATCTATACTAATCAATGACCACCATTTAATCCCTCCTTATTTCCCTATTTCAAATTACTACCCTCCTCTTAACCTAGTTCACACATTCTTCCTCTTCTCAAAATAGAGAGGACCGTCACCCACCCCTAGCTCTTCTCCGGCGAAACCCCCTAGCGTCGCCTCCCTCTTCTCCTTTCTCTATTCCCTCTCATCGCTGCACACCCTCAATGTCCCTGTGTCTTCACCATCTCCGCCGCCTCATCTAACTCCTCTCTCTCTTTGGCGCCGCTGCGCCGACGAAGGAGAACAACCACCGCCTCTCCCCTTCCGTCTCCTCTCCCTTGTCTCTTCTCTTCATCCCCTCTACGCAGCAGCCATGACGTCGTCGTTCTCCCTCCTCCATCTCCGGTATGCTGATGAGCAGAAGCTCCTCAATGTCGCGTCTCCTTCTTCATCAGCAGCCCCAGGAACATCAACAACGACACATACAGCAACAACAGATGCAACAACCCGCGAACCAACAGCAACCTTCAGCTGCATCGAGCAACGCAGGAGAAGCAACACGAACACGTAGCAGTAGTTCCTCCGCCATCAACCGCGAGAACGGCTATGAGCATCAGACGGAGTTTTGAGGTCTTAGTCGCTAGAGACAGATCTTAACAGATCTATGCTTGGTTAGTTCTTTGATAAGTTATGATCTTAATTTTTCTAACAAATTTTAATTTTCTGTTGAATTTTCAGTATAAGATTTATGATTTTCCTTGCATGTTAGTTTATTTGAAAATCTATAGTCGTTGTAAAATTTCTCTTTGAATAAGAACTCTTTATGATTGTAAGCTTCCGAACTTGTGTATTTTTAGCCCTGTACTTTGATAGTTGCTTGAATGAAATAGGTGTTAGTATGTCCTTAAGCTTTCCCTTTACACGAGTTGGAATTGTCAGGATTGATATGGCTATATGTTTCAATTTGATTTAGTGATTTTAACGTAACAATTGATTGATTCTCGCAATTTTTGATTACTTAATGTGATCACTCTTAATTAGCTTTATGAATAATTTTCTATCTTTAATTTTTTGAGTCAGTCTTCTAGTTGAATGGTTTTCATTTTTCTGCTACTCATCTTTTGTGGTTAATTTGCTATAATTTTGGATGCCAAATACGTTGGTGAATTAACTTAGCATATTTTACAAGATTCTTCCTTTATTTGAATGACTTCGGTGTTACCATTACTCATATATTAGTACACCAAGTTGGTCTTACCCTTAATAGATCTAATTGCTTCACTTGTTTTACTATAATAAATTGCAGTATATGTTAGTAAACATTAACTTTAGGTTTATTTCTGCTTATAATTTGACTATTTCTCTAATTATTTTTGAATAATTTCTTTACAATTATTGATAGTGGGTCCCTTTTGGCATACCTTTTGACTCTTGAGGCATCCTTTTTGAAAGAATTGGATCAAATCTTGGAAAGAAGATATTATGTTTGATTTTGTTGATAAAATGTTGAAATTTTTGTCACCTTCCATTGAAATATGTGTTCTTCCTCTTACTTATGGGGAAAAAGAAAAAAAGTCTTGACAAAAATCATGCCTAGCCGTTTTTCTGTATTTTCTTGTTTTCTTAATTGTCTTTCACCACTATAAGACCCATTTTCATTAGACAGAGGGGGGGAGGAACAAAAATAAATACAGGGGAAGAAGAAAGTAAAGAAAAAGAAGAACGACGAAAACATTTTCACTTTCCATTCTTAATACCTCAAACGAAATATACAACAACAAACCCAGTATAATCCCACAATGTGGGGTCTGGGGAGGGTAGAGTGTACGCAGACCTAACCCCCACCTTGAAAGATAGGGCGGCTGTTTCCGAAAGACCCTCAAACCAAATATATATATATATATATATATATATATATATATATATATAAAGAAAGGGTCTCTTGCATACTTTAATATTTCATTTCTAGTTCTTGGCATCGCTATTCAGGTTTTTATTTTCTTATTCCTCCTAATCAAAATATTCAGGTTAGTCCAAACTTTTCTTTACATGCATGAATCTATTATTTTTGTATGCTTATCTTTACTTGTTTGTTTTACTGAAATAAAATATATAATCATGTTATACCTCTATATTATTTGCATGCTGCTTGTATTTTTTATGGTTTAGCAGTGTTTGGACTTCAAAGTTCAAGACACGAAGAGTTCATTTGAAACAAGATTCAGATAGTTTTAGTTCTTGTTTCATTATTTCTATTTGTTTATTATTCTTTCTTAATTATTTTGGCCTGTAAAAAATTGTTCATATAGTAATAACGAATATTTGGAGACTGTCTAAAGGGGAGGAGAAATATACCAGCTACTTGTATGTATTTTACTTTGACATAATTTTAAATATGTATGCGCACTAGATAAATATGTCGAAACTGACCTAGTCAATTTTAATTAATAAAGTTATACTTTATCAATGCTTCGATTTAATATGTTAGTCACGGATTTTAAGATCAATCTACTGTTTGAATATCGGTAAACCTGATGCATTTTAATCAATCTTCTAATTCTAATACTGTTACTCATTGATATGTATTAAATAACCTACCCCAACTCTCATATATTTTGTTCAAACTACCATTTACTCTGTTATTAAATATCTTGCACATACACCTTTGATAAATAATTTTTAGCATGTTGATTGAATCATATGTCATGATTTAGGCTTAATATCTTTAGCATATTAATTGAAACTACATATACATGACTCGTTTAATAGTTTTAGCATGTTAATTCATATAGAAATCATGTCTAGGATTTAATAAATATTTAGTAGGCTACTTTGATAGATACATTACCTATAGATTTGTTAACAAATATTTTTAGAATATTATATCATCTAGAAAATCATATCTACAGGACTTAATAAATATTTTAGTAATTATAAATTATCCTTAAATTTAAGTACGTTATTAAGATGTAATGAATATTTTCAGAAGGTTACTTTAGGTAGAAATCATGTCTATAGGTTAATCCTAATTAATCATGCTTAATATGGGTGACATATATTTTGTCAATTTAGACATCATGTTCATAGGACTTAATTTAATACTCTCAGCATGTTAATTTGCATAGAAATCATATTCATAAGATTTTAATAAATGTTTATCATGATATGTAGAAACCATGCCTATAGGATTTCAAATAAATTTTCAGTATATTGCTTTTCTAATTAAAAAACTTGCTCACATAAATTTTGAAATATTTTTAGCATGTCCACTGCTTAAAGATTACAGTCTCTCGTTAATTTATTTTAGCATGCTAATTAAGGAGATATCATGTTAATGGGCCTTGATAAATATTTACAGATTATTTTGTATTAAGACTATGCTTATAGATTTGATGAAGTCATCATGTCATATTATATGGAGATTATGCCTATAGGATTTATATATATATATTTTATAAAGTATAGTATGTCATTCTAATTCAAGATTATGATGCAGAATTTTTATAATTATTTTAACATGTTAATAATTAAAATTGTCAAGAACGTATTTCTTTATCATTTTTGAGTTTTGCATTAAGCCTCGTATATCTGATTGTATGCACGTATACGATAATTTTATGACATTCACGATTTATTTGTGTTTTCAAGCATGCTAATTAAATAATGTAGAGGCTAATTTAAAATTTTATGTGCTGCTCGTTCTATTTGTTTTATTTGACGATGTGTCTAATTAGGATGCCTATATTTTCTTTAGTCTAAAACTTACCCTAATAGTACGTCCAATTCCTCTTGGATATTAAGTCCAGACGTTAGACACCTTTTAGGACATTAGTTTTTATTATTTCTTTTAGATCGCTTTAGGATTATAATAATAAATAAACTTAGGAGGGGTAGGGGTAGATAGACCCTCGGAAATGATGGAAGTCGATCAGAGCAGAAAAATGATAAAACACTATACTTTTGTCTTTCGATTAACAAGCCGGCGTTGATCCGAAGAATATGAGTACATAAATATTTTTACCCTGTCTACTTTTAAATATTTTTGTTTGTATATATTTGGGGTAGTTTAATATTTTGTTTTAAAAAATAATAATTGAAATGATTCATTTTAGGCATCACTAATTTCTATTATTTCGTTTGTCTTTTACTATTATTTAATTAGTTGATGATATTTATTTATCCTTTACTAATTCTAACATTAATTGTTTAGTTTAACTTAATTAAATCCCTTGAAGAGAAATCATTTTTATGATCGTTTGTTTCATTTAAATGATTTACTTAAATTATTCCTCCTTTATTTAATTATTTTTATACCAAGTCTATTTCTCTTACAAATTATCCTAAATGTTTTAAAATTTATATTTCTTTCAAATTGTTTAATGATTCGATTATTGTTAAACACATTTTCCCAAAGTTAGTCAAATAATTTTCAAATCGTTGGGAAATCGCATGTTAGCGGCTATTTTAAGTGCTAAAATCTTCTTAAAATAGTAATATGAACCTCGTACCTTTTTCTCTGAATTTTAAAGACTTAAATCTGTTAGGGTCTTTTAAATTAAGTTTTATTAATTTATTTTTAAAAAATTAAGTGGCGACTCTTCTTTTCTAAAATTATTTTTTCTCTAGAAAGTTAAAATTAATTTTAAATCGTCTTTTTCCGACATAACAATAGTGAGCTTCGAGCAGCCAATCAAACGGGATGCGTTTCTCTTGCCATGATTTTAGGAATATATGACTCTTCGATTATTAATTTTTGTAATAATTCTTACCATATAAATTAACACAAAAGGATTTGCAATGCAAGTACTCTTGCAAAATTGGATATATGTTCAAGATAGAGCAACACTCTTATAACAAAAAAATGTACTCATAAACCCAAACTGTTTGGAATAAAAATAAAATGATGTCATGCACAAGCTAACAATTACAAATTTTGATGTCACAACCAAAATTCCATGAGTCTCACCCACACTTAACCTTCCTAGGTGGGAGAACCAACGATACAAAATCCAACTTACATTAACGATTCAACTTATAAACCACGAGAATAATGCGGAAGCTCAACCTTATTAAAATCAGAAATAACAAAAGCCACTAAAATCTATTACGTAACGCTCCCCAAAATCTGAAAGTCATCACATTAGGACATCTAAATTCTAAAAATAAGTCTGAAAATGTCAAACACCAAAATAAATAAATAGCAAAATGTGTCCGAAAACTAATGACACCATGCCATGACTGAGAGAATCCATCACGAGCTAGAAGGACAGCTCACCCTGAAATCTTATGAACTGGAGACTGGCTAGAGCTGAGGTCGAGTCGAAGTCGATGGAACACTCGCTGCACTCCACAAAATAAAATAAAGAAAAATACAAGTAGGGGCCAGTATAGGACAACATGTACTGAGTAGGTATCATCGGCTGACTCAAAATAGAAATCAATATGCATAAAGTAATAGCTGAAAATCAACCATAGCACTTAACAGGTGACAACCAACAAGATCAAGATCAAGTGATAACACAATGAACAATTTCATAACCAGTCAACAATATCAAAATCTCACATGAGGACTCAGGTCTCCACATCACGCTCTTTTGGGAAATGAGTTATTGAAGATTGGGTAGCATTAAGTCATTTTAATTTATTTTTCTTTAATATTTCTATGCCGGAACGTAACACCCGATCCAAATATACCATGTCAGCTCGTGACACCCGATCCAAATATAATTATTTAATCATTCTTTATTATTACATTCCACTCCATTAACAATATTTCATCAAACCTTCTTTATTCGAGGCACCATTTTTGATAAGGCAAATTCAAGATTATGGATTTTACGGTCTTGGGATTTTAGACCAATCACAACAACATACCAATCATCCAAACCACAATAATTAAATGCATAGTAAACTTCACACATTACTCAATGACTATTAGTTGCTATTAAAAGTCTATCTATGATATAGAATAAAATCATAACCTATCTCAATCGAAGAATCGAAGTAAAGCAAGCTAATCCATCCGCCAATGTCCCTCCTTTTTTCAATGCCTCAGACCGTTTCCAATCTATCAAATATATAATATTTATAAGTAAACTAGTCCGTAGACACCAATATTATTTATATGTTTAACCTAGACCCCACAACAAACCCAACTCTATAATCAATTCCCTAAAACTCAAGCCTTGGGTTAAGTCTTAATTCCTCCAATATCATAACTCTAATGATTTTCATATAATATAATACACCTAGTATTTAATTATGTATACTAATTTTACCAAAACTTGAATTATCATACGATAATATGGTAAGATAAACCTCAATTATGTAGCTGAAGAACTAGATACCGTCTTTGCATGGTAGACACAATTGTATAACTAACAGAATCAGAGAAAAGATGGTTTACCTGAAGCAATTTGTGGCTTCCTTCGGTGTTATACGCCACACCTTTCTCTTCTCTTTACTTTTCTAATTAAAATATAATTATGTATCAAAGGTAATAAACCCTATCCTTTTCCTTTAATAATTGGTATAGATTGTTAAATAAATTATCAACTTAGCCCCCTAATTAAATTAGTTATTTGAAGTTATCCCTCAACTAAATAATTGTACCTACCAAATGTTCCAAAATACCCATAAAAATATATTTACGGGATGAGTCTTTTGTGAAATAAAAAGCTCTAGTTCTCAAAACGACCTAATGGGTCGTTACATTTTATGACAATAAATCAAGTAAAAAAGAAATTATAATAGAAAAAGCATTATATTTAATATGATTTATTCAAGAGACGTACACATTGAAAAAATAAATATTAAAAACATAAAACTTATGGAGAGAATAATATTTTCCTAAACAAAACTCAATTATGATTATATTGTGGATGTTATTATATTATTTGTGAAAAGGGTATTCTCAATTTATAGCAAAAAAGTAATTCTAATTATGATAGAAAACATTTTAGTGTAATTACAAATATCAATTACTCACTTATCTAAAAATAAATTAAAATACTTAACATAAAAAGTTAATAATCAAAGATGCTACGTAATCTCCTTTTCGAATTAAAGTGCCGTGCAAATTTAAGTGCCATGTAATAAGTAATTTATTCATATGAATTATTACAATTTAATATTTTTAACTTTAGACTCTAATCATATATTTTTCTCTCATCATATATTGTAGGACTCCAATCCTTAAGTTCTTTAATATATTTTTCTCTTACCATATATTTTAAGATTCCTTAATTATTAATTCTCTTAATACATCTTATCATATATTTTACTTTACCAAATATTTTAGGATTCCTTTATTTTTGATTTTTTTTCACTTTACAATATATTTTGGTGAAAAGACAATTTTGTCTAAAGCGAAATCTTTTAATGAAGGGCGAAAAGTTCAATCAACATTTTAAGGGTCGTCGTGCTTTTAATATTATATACGTGTGTGCCGTATCAATCTAAAAATTATATGTATAAAAAAAACCGTAAATAGTATTTGCCATTAAAAGAGATACAATATTTATGTACAACTATATTTTTGAAGAAAAAAAATAATATAACATTAAATAAATACAAATTTAATATCTTTAATTTGAACATAATAAAAAGTAAGAACAACAAACCAATGTAATTTCACAAGTGGGTCGGTAGAGGATAGAAGAATCTAAACGCTATGAAGTTTAATTACCTCACATCACAAGCACATATCAAAGATGTTGACACTATATGTTACCTACGAAAAGTTGAATTGGCAAATATTAACCAACCGAAAGGTTAGAGGAATATGTAAAAACAGTGTGATATTTCACTTATAAACATGACATTGAAGCTTGAAACAAAAATATGAAGTTATCAAGCATATATTAATATATACACCACAGCATCAAAGTATATTCTTGATGCTTCCCTTTAATTTTTCCGTCTTTTACATTAAACTTTATGAAAATAATCTTTCTCTTAATAATCAAGTCTTGGAGATTCTTTCCAATAACCTTATAAAGACAAACATTTAAAGCGATTAACAATGAACTTAATCGCTAGACCAAATATAATTTATATACGAAATTGAAGGCTTGAGATAGAATTGAAATTTCAATCTTTGAACGACAATTTACAAAAAGAGTTGGTCTCTTGCAATAATTCAAATATTTATACTCCATAAGAACATGAAAAGGAAAAAAAAAACCTCCTAAGAAGTGCTGGAAAAATAATATACTCCTAATAGAATACTAATTCCTATCAAATTTAGTATTTTTTTATCAATTTTAAGTACTATATATTTAGAGTTCTTACCTATTATAAATAAATAAAGATTCAGTAGTTATAATTTTAATTATTTTCAAACTCCTAAATATTAAAATAATAATTAAATATTAAATGACAATTATTTAAAATAAAAAAATTCTTAAAAGAGTACATGAAAAATTGTGTTTTGCAAATTGAAGTTAAATAATTATAAGAAGATTTTAAATATGGCAAGAATCTTAGATGGGGAATTCTAACTTGAAGTATTTTAAATATTTTGTTCACTTTTGATTTCAAGAAAGGATAAATTTGTTTAAGGTAGTGACTTCCACCGGCACCCCACATACACATTAGTAAATTTATTTAAGGTAGTTTATTTTTTCCCAGGTTCAAGTAATTAGGATTCCTATTTTATGCAAATTACCATCAAAGCATCAATTCTTTTTACTATTTATTTTATTTTAGGAGTCTTTTTTTTAATTCTTCTTTCCATATATTTTAGGATTCTATAAAAAAAATTCTCATATATTTTAAGAGTCAATATTATAATGATAGTAAATAAAAATTAAATTTGAAAAAATGGTGAAAAAACGATTTTATCTAAAACGGAATCTTTTAATGAAGGACAAAAAGTTAAATAACAATTTAAGGATTTTCATGTTTTTAATACTGTATAGATTCAGACCCACCAAACAAAAATAAAACATTAAAACCTTTACCCAATACACAAAAAAATAAGCTTAACAAAATATAAAACACATACTTATTGTTTTATTAGAGATTTCAGCATAACATATTTTCACTTAAAACTTTTTTTTTTGTTTATTTGGATTAAAAGTTATTTTAGTTAAATGGGTAAATGGGTGAACTGGTAATTTAATAGGAATTGGGTATTTTAATTGAATTGAGGAATTTTGTCTGTAAAGTGTTTTTTTTTGTGCTTCTTAACTTTGAGAATATAATTGTCCTGATAGTATAACAAGGATAAAATTAACTAAAAAACTGTAGTTAAGGGATATTTTTGACTCTTTTTCATTATTTAATTTTGTATGTATAAAAAATCATCTTTCATAGCCTATGAACGTGAAATTAGATAGTTCCTTCGATCCATTTTAGTTATAGTGCACAATTCAATTAACAAATATTACTAAGTAGGCATTTAGGAATGAATTTAAAATTATAAATTTGAAAGTGAAATGATATCTTTAATGGGAATTTGAAATTTGAAATAAAATTTTCAACCTAAAATTGAAGTTTGTTCCAAAAGTCATAAACAAACACAATTTCAAATAAAAAGTTCAAATTTAAAATTCAAATTGCATGTCCAAACATATTATAATTATCAGTTTATAAGCACACTTAATAGTATTGGATAATTTGTATTAATAATATTGAGATCAGTAATCAACAACTTGATTATGATTCCCAGAGTGGCATAGTATAAGAACCAAAATTCTTGCCTTGAAAGGCAAATTATACTCTTGTAATGGGATGAAATACACATGAATAAATAAATGAGTATCAATACGGGTGTCAAATATTCGGATTAAGTTGAAATTGAAAATATTAAAATGGGTTAAAATAAAAAATTGAATTAGGTCATGACCCATTCAAATTTGCTTTGGACTCAAATAGGTTGAGCTAAACATCAGATTGAGTCATGATCCACACAATTTGACCCATTTAATCTTAATAATTTTAACGTATTGTTATTTTACCTTTTATAACTATAATTTGAATTTCAACTCAATAAAATTTTAAAAAAAAGTTACAAATGAATAGATCAGTCCTACAAGATATAAAATCGATAGTAGTTCATACTTTCAATATGGAAATATACATTACACCAATGCAAATAAACAATCTTAAAATGAATTTTGGAGATTAAATTGAGCTCAATTGAAGATTCTTTTATGAAGAATTTTCATAAATAGCTTAGTGTTGAAACTTAATAGATCGAAATAGCTATAATTTAGCTAATTACATTTTATAACTATAGTTATACTAGATATGTGGATTTCCGTTTGTATATGGCAGCTGAGAGTAAACATTTTATACAAATCGGAATGGGCAGTAATTTCGTTTTTTTTTTAAATGGAAAACAATCCCTTAAATTATGATTTTTGAATTTCATTAGAAAACCTTAAATTGAGGAAGGACGATTTATATATAAATATTTTTTTATTACTAGTTATACATCATTGTTGCTTTGTATACTAACACATTTGTATAATATTATACGATATAAATTTATACAAATTAAAAAATATACCACAAACAAGATATATAAACTAACACTTATATACAAATACAACTTCATATATATATTTGTATATAAAATATAAATTCATTTTAATGGATATACAAATCTTTATATAGATTTAAATTTGACTGCTGAAGGAATATCAAATATATTTCAACAGTGATGTATAACTAGTAATTACAGGAACTAAAAAAATTTCAAAACCGCCAGAAGTGATACCTGAAATTGAGGAGATGCGATTGGGAGGGAGGTCGAAATCTTTCAAAATTCAAAGATTGAAAATGGTTGAGTGATTTATGTAGAGAAATTATAAAGTGTAAAAGGAAATATGAGATTTGTATAAAAAGGAAAGAAAGTAAAAAAAGGAGAAGATGAACCATATGATACAAATCTTAATGTTGGACCCGTGACTGTAGAGTGATTTTTATTAAACATTGACTGCGAATTATAATTATGATAAACTATAATTATGTTAATTAATTTACTAGTAAATATTTGCTTAGTTGCATAAATTTCCCTTCTGACCCAATTCAAATTATCTTGAGTCAACCCAACCCATAAAGTTCTAGATAGATTACCTATATTTGGACTCATTTTAACACCCCTAGATATCAACATTGAAATAACTGATCCAACATTAATCATAGCTCTATATATCCAAGATAAGAAACGAATACTGCACAACCCATGATCCTTACAATTAAAAGTGCCGAGAATAGTATCAAACAAATTTATGATAGTAATGCACTCTCTTTACATTGCATAAATTTTAAGTGAACAGAAAACTGCTGCTGCAGTATCCAATCACGAATTCGCAGTATGGAGGAGAATGTAACCCAAAAACTATTTAGTGTAGAGAGAGCTCATCTACCCAAAATGTTCAGTCAAAACTGAAACAATTGGAAAAGTAACTATCAAGGCAGGGGGGCGCTAGTAGCTCAAAACACTTAGATATGAACCATGCGTTACAGAAATCCAACAGTCAAATCTGAGCCTGTGAAGTATGAACCTATTGGCCTAAGTGAACACAGTATCAACAATTATATCCTCCTTTGCTGGTTACATAAGCTTATCTTAGTAAGTTTGCACCTTCCTCGGTATTCAACAAATAGCTTCACAAGTGTGCATCGCCACTTCTATACAATATTGTGATACAGAACAGAGTCAAAATAAGAAAGAGGAAATTATATGCTCTGAAATGGTGTCCTATAGAATTTCTGTAGAACGCATAGCCCACTGAGACACATAATTTTTCTGATTGGTGTGGTCCATAAGACGAGAAGCTTTAATGAAAAACTTGAGCTGATGCATAGTACTCACTTTCATTAAACACAGGTCTTAAATCTTCTTTGCACATAAAATCCAAAGGGAAGGAAACAAGATGACCTTTCACAGATTTTAATCTCTCCATGGGATCTATACTCTCAATATCTCCACCCTGATAAGATTCTAACTTGCTTGGAGCTATTCCTAAATCAATGGTCGTGTGACCAAGTTTTTCTTTTGAGAATGCCATGCATTGTCGGAGTGAAACCCTGCATGACATTAGAGGAGAATACGAGATCAACAACAAAAAAAAGAAGGAAAAAGAGAGACAAAATGGAGTGAGAAAATGATGGCAGCTAGCTATACCTGGATTGCATCAGATCGTTGGGTATGCAAGAAAAAACATCTTGGTATATCATGGTATTTGTCTGACAATAACACCACCACTCAAGCATCAGAAAAGGTTGACATATTAAAGCACACACGCAAAAAATTTGAGTGTCAATAATTCGGTTTGCAAATAATAGCTTGGTTGATTTTAAACCTATATAATATTATTTTTATGCAAAAAAAGAGGATTTGAATCAAGAAAACTTCAAAGAAGCCCTTTACCACACATACCTTAGCAGTTGACATCCAAATATCCTTGTATGTTGGATCAACCACAGGGTCCTTAATTTGACCAACCTAGCAAGGAACAATGATTAGTCAGTTGAAAATCACATAGCCTAGAACAAAAAGCCTCAGAGTAAATTAGCACCTCGCCTGTACGAAGACCAAGGTGCTCAGACCATAGAGAAAGGCGAAGAGTTAATGCAAATTTTCCCGCCTTCCTTGGCTTGCCTCCCATGAATGAATCGACAAACTCCTTGTCCTCAATAAGTACCCCAATCTGCAATAAAATCACAATCCTACTGATCAGTAAAAAAAAGAGGTTGGGTAATAAAACATGATACAATAACACAACGCGTCACTGGATACAACTCGAGACATCTAAGGTGACTCATAAATAATTCAGAGGTGGGACTGTCAATAAAATTGTCAAAAGAGTGCAGTAGAATAAATGAATACATATGATGCTGTCTTCCACAGGTATGATGCACAATAAAGAGTCTTTAAGGACCAGCTTGCTGACATAAATATTAAGCTGATCATCCTCGTGTAGGATTGTTTAAAAAGGAAAAACAATCAATTTGCCGCCATTAACTCAAAAGGACAATTATATGTGAGGTTCAAGCATGGTATGCTGAAGAATTAATTTGGTAGTAAGTTGGAACAATATCGGCGCAATAGTGTGTGATTGTTACAGATATTTCATATAGCCCACCCAACTGTTAGAGATCAAGACATAGTTGATTGACTGACTTTGGTTGTGAAGCAGACTAAATTCTTATAACAGCCATTTTAACATCAACGCTTGATAAAAGATAGTTATAACATTAAATCACATCCCCCAGAGTATCCATAATCAAAGTGAATGTCACAATAATATCAACAGTAGTCCTGAATCCCACCCAACCCAAAATGAGTGATATCAAAGTAATGCTGAGAATTTGCATGCATGTGATTGGACTGAGCAGACAGTGGAACGACATAAATTAGCCAATTAACTCAACAACCTGCCCTGGGGGATACTTTATTTAGCAATTTAGTAGCCTCTTTTGGTGGAATGAGAGACATGTTTGGCCAGCTGACTTCTTAAATTCTTAGAGCAGATAAATGACAATTCAAACAAGAACACAGTAACTCAAAAAAACAAAACTTCCAATATGATTTGTAAGTGTAATTAACAAGAAAAATGTAGTGCTATGTTCACGCGGTGATACAACTCACATCGGAGATTAAGCAAACAAGGGGAAAAAACATCTGCTGCTTCAACCCACTATGAATATCAGAGCAGTGGCATGCAAAGTATATGCAAATTAACCACATTATGCAGGAGTTTCAATTAGGTGATATACTTTTATTAACAATTGAAGGCTCCACTCCTTTAAAAGAGTTAAGGTCTATTAGGTCAAAATTAAGAAGCAATACCTCAGAGTCTCTTGAACCAAGCAAGCTTCGGTCATTTATATTTCCAGATCCAATCAAGGCTGTATGGTCATCAACTATCATAATCTTGCTATGCACATATATCTGGAGAAACAAAGTGTTAGAATACTGAGTGAATGTATGTCTAGATTCAGACACATCTAGAATTGTTGTACTTGAATAAGGAAAATCATATAGAAAATTCTATAGGACACATTGGATGTTTTGTATTTACTTAAAATAATACTTATTTACCTTATTAGCATAGGGATTGATTATCTGCCATATTATGCATATCCTAAGACTCTCATATAATAACATCTCGTGTACATTATTATTAAGCCAATGAAAAGCTTTTCTATTTTTCATATCGTATTATAGCCTCTACAATCTTGAGAGAGACTTGAATAGCTTCCACGACAAGCAGGTGGGGTACTGGCCAATGTGTGCTACCCATCGGGCCAATTTTTACTTAATTTGTTCTTCCTTCTGGTTTTCGACACCATTCCTCTCTTCGGCAACCAGTGCCTCTACACTCTGGATGGCCGGTCAGGCGTCACTCCTCTCTCTAGGATCGTTAGAGAACCATTCATCTTTCTGGCGGCCAGCTACGTTACTTTCTACACAGACGGCAGCTTCACTACAAGAGGGTGGGGTACTGGCCAATGTTTGCTACCTGTCGGGCTGATGTTTACTTAATTTATTCTTCCTTCTGGTTTTCGACACCATTCCTCTCTTCAACAACCAGTGCCCCTACTCTCCGGAAGGCCAGTCAGGCAATACTTCTCTCTCTAGGATCGTTAGAGAACCATTCGTCTTTCTGGCGACCGGCTATGACACTTTCTACTCAGACAGCACCTTTGTCCAAACCTTGAATTTCTTATCATTATTCTGCCAACTCAAGTTACGCTGATAATGTTCTGGAGATTTGCAACACCATATCATTGAGAATAGCTTCCATTTCGTGAGTAGTTAACCAAGAAACACTTTGCTTCATTGTGCAATTACCAGCGATTTTTTGGAGGAAATAATTCTAGTGCCACTTTTCTATATGGTGATTGTGCACTATTCAGCGAGATTTTGCAATCAAATTTCATTTCAAAATAAACAAAGTCAAATTGGTGTCCCCGCTTTGAGTTTGAGGGGATATTTCAGAATATAATTGAATGTATGTCTAGATTCATTGTCCTTGAACAAGAAAAATAATACAGAATATTATATAGGATACCTAGGGATATTTTGTATTTAATTATAGGATACTTAAATACCTTACTAGCATAGCGATTGATTACCTACCATATCATGCATAGCCTAAGACTTCTATATAAGGAACCCCTCTTATACGTTATTAAATCAAGTCAATTAGAAGCTTTTCATATTCTCACACAAAGCAACATAAGTTCACCATCAATTGGATATATATATATTTTATATTTTTTTTAAAAAAAAACCATGGTGTGCGGGTCTTGCATACCTCGACTAATTCCACGGGATACCTTCCACCTCCCACCGGCAACGGCTACCAGGTAACTTTGTCCACCAAGAATAGATGAGAAGAAATCACCTAGTGTTTTTTTCATGGAATTTGAACCTGAGAACTTTTTTTGACTACTAAGCCACACCCTTAGTGCAAAGAGTATCACCGTCAATTGGAGATTCTCAATTGAGTTAAAAGAAAAAATGAAACTAGTTATCATTTCATATTCCAACTGACGACACACTTTAAGTTCAGATCTTTGGTTTTAACATCACATAAGTTCTTCTTCAAGGATAATCAACAAGTGAAGACATGATTATGCACAACAACAACTACAAATTAACTGGTAAATGTAGCTAAAGTTGAGTAGAGTAAGGCCTAGTGTAGTAGAATGGTGTGCCTGAGTTATAAGATGTCGACCATGAAAGGCACTTTCTCCAAAGGTTTGGTGAGCATCTAAATGTGTTTGTAGAGATTTCGATTAAAAATAACCACTTTGACCGAAACTGAAAGATACCATTTCAAAAGCAGCTAGCCCACTATCAAATTTCAAGTTTTAAAATATTATTTAATGGATGAAAATGGAAATTTTTAATCCCGATCCATGTCGTAACATTATTTTAAATCCTATAAGTATCAAACAATGTTTGTGGTCAGTCTTATTGTTTTAGAGAATAGAAGGACTTGACAAAATTACCTTGCCAAAAGCAAAAATAGACCAAAGTTATGCACAAAAATTTTGAGTAGTACTTTTCCTGAGAGCACCATTATAGAGATAACTTCTCTTAAAGAACCCAAAGTATAAAGGGAGCTGGCCTGAAATGTAAAAGCATCATGTTATTCCAGGCCAATAGATTTCTCTTGAACTAGTCTCGGATCTGTTTAGCAAATAATTCTGGCTTTTACTGGACTGACGTCAAGTCAACACCCTAACAAAAAGGGGTCTTGACAGCATGGCAAAATTAGCAATAGATATCTATGCAGTATTCTAGTCTACTAGACAAATTTAACTTTCTTTTTTAACATGTCAAGGGAAACCTCTGCGGCTGTGGCAAAACATTGTCTCAAATAGGACACTTGGATTCACCATCTTGCTCCCCCACCCCCTCTTTCTGGGTCCTTTCCCTTCTCTAACAAAGACTCTAGTGTTACTAATTGTTATAACCAACTGTTTTGTCTTTACTCTTTCTATGTGTTACTTATGAGAAAAAACTATGTGTCCTGAAGAATCCTGTTTTTGATTTCCCCACTGTACAAGGCCTATCAAATGAGTAAACGCACACAGTACAAGGCTACAAGCCTTAGCCTTAACACTAAGCAGCAGTTCTGAAGCCTGGACACATGACATAGAGGTGAAATTCATCCACGCCATCCAGTTGTAAGTAAAGATTCAATGCCAGCATAGATTTTTCAACCATAGAAGATAAAGTTAACATACAAGACGACATAACAGCCTAAACGTCTAGAAAGACATCCACTGACTATTAGGACATGAAAAGGGAAGCCTTTAACAATTCATGGAGTATGTTGTAAAAATCAAGGAGGAAGGATGGAAAATACCTGGCTAGTTGCAATAGGACCACCATCAAAGAGCCTTCCATAAGCTCTGAGACCATAAAATGATATATAGTCATGCATTCTAGAGCCCATGAGGTCATTAAGATTATGCAATATTGAATTCGATCCTCTGCATATTGTTCGATATTGCCAATGCATAATAGCTCTAACTGAAGCAGCACCACTATCATCCAAACCACCCTGTTGTAACTTAATCCTTAGTGGAAAAAATATAGACAACTATCCACAAGAAAAGATATAGGTCAGTCTAGTCATACTGTTACCTGGAAGCCAGGAAGAAGTGGTATCACAATGATAACCCTGAAGGACTTCTTTTCATTATAAGCTCGCATAATACGCCTGTACACTGCTTCTAAAACACGATTTTTTATAATTTCATCTCCAGATAGACCAGAAATGAAAAATTGATTCTGGACAAAAAAAAAATCACTAGAGCTGTGTCAGATATCAGATAAATTGAATGGTTGCTCAAAATCAGTAAATCAAGAACACAAACAAAATTATCTGAAAATGAAAATTTATCATCAGTAGGAAAGAAATAGAAAGATAAACTACAAGACATTTCATTGTTTCTCTAACACATCTGATTCAAATGTTCAGCATCACTCTATAGGAATATGATAGTTGAGTCAACGATAGTTGAGTCAACGATAGTTGAGTCAACGATAGTTGAGTCATCTTCCACATATTAACAGGTATATTGTAATAACCCTATTTAAAGCGTCAAGTAGTCAATAGACCTTTAAAGCTGATTATTTTAAAATAGAAAAAGAGCTTTAAATTATAAGGTATTTCCACCATAGAACGTGTCCACAATACCAGTTACAGAATATAATGTGGTAAATCATAAAGAATGGTTTTCAAACTACATATATGGCTTGCTAACCATTCTATGTCCTAAAATGTACTTCCATTGCTATAGCAATCTGGAATTGATTACAATCATATTGATTATAAGACATTGCCACCAACTGATCCAGGCAAATTTACTTGGAGTAAGAGTGTAAAAGTAAAAACAGGAAGTCGTTTCATAAAGATATTAACATATGAACTAAAAATTGCATAGTCCCCACAGTGAGTAAATACTTTGAAACAACCATTGAAAGAAGTTTAAATAACATAACTTGAACTTCCATCAGACTACTACAGATGTCAAAGTTTAAAGTTTCTCAATGAACAGCTCCCAGGCTTGGAGTGTAGTAAGATAATCCAGAGGAATATGAAAAACCATCAACTTGCTATAGCGTCCACCCACAGGTGAAAATAGAGATATGCAAGAAATGAGTACTTAAAACAGCAAGAGAAGTTCGGATTAATGCATAGATTCAACACTACAACAAACTTGTATTAGCTATTAAGGCAATACATATTTGAGAAGAAAACAATTAATGCTGCATAATATTAGAATATAAACTACTTCTGTTGTAGGCTAAAAGAAGAAAATGTTCAAAAAACCCCTCCTGCTACTTTATAACTAGAAGGCTAAGACAATATCCTTCTTAAGGACAAGTTAGGGTGGAGAAGTGGTGCCAGTACTTCAACAGAGCCAAACTTCTATAATTATGTGATCCTGCTTTTAAGAGATTATTGCCAACAACCATCTGCAAGCAAGGACTATTTTGTTCTGGGGAAACAACAAACTAGACGTCCTAATTCAGCCAATGGGCACTAGCTATATGATGGTTTCATCAAAGAGCACAGTATAAATGTATAATGTATACCTCTATGTAAACAAAATGTTCAGCCTTTTCAATAAGGGAGCAGTAAGCATTGTGTATGCTTTCTTCAATTTGACTTGTTCCAGCTGACCATTGACTGACACTCCTTATAACCTGAAAGCAAAGAACTTATATCAACTATATGAAAAATCAAAGACCCAATTAGATATAAAACATCACAAGCAATTCTAAGGGAGATTCAAACCGACGACAATAAAATATCCAATTTACATTGTGGAAGCAAACCATAAACTAAAAAAGTGCCATCCAATTTGGCTCAATTATATTTGTAGCCACAAAGATTCAGAGAGATTATTTATATAAAGAATAAAATGTCACATCCAGAAGAGCATAAAGCAAACTTCCAAAATGACTTGAATGCTCGTTTGAGCTACTGATACCGGAACCGGTCTCTCTCTGGATCTAAACCAGAATCAGGGAAGATGTTACAAAAAATCAGGAGAAGATTATGAAGAGAAGAATTTAAATGTTACGACATCTGCATAGCCATGTTATTCAATATTAACTAGTATCTGGTAGTCACACATAAGGGTATATGAGCAAAGACTCCCATTCACAACTCTTTAACATGAAATGTTCCAATGTCATCCCCTTTTTAGCCACCGAAAAAAGAGAAGATGTCCAACAGTGATAAAACAGGGATGCAACTAGGTATGCAGATGGACTATTGCAGATAGAGACAGGTGACTCAAGCCTGTCCCAATCCTTACAGCATCAGTCAACTCTTCTGTTGCTTATTTTATTTTTCACTAACCTTTTTAGGTAACGATTGTAGAGAACTTCACATTCTCATTACTGCAGCACTTCTTTGATTAAACTGTTGTCAATTGCTAGTCCGTAAAACACCCTGTTATGTTACTTGAACAATAATTTGATTTCGCCTAACCTTCTGGTCCTAACTCCTACGCATAATCATGTATGGATGCATTCACACAGGAAAGAAGAGAATAGATCTACCATTTCTACCAGATATGCTAATTTAAACTAAGGAATGAACCTTTTTCTCTTAAGAATTTTCATTCAATCATTTATGATAAAAATTTGATCAAGAAGTTTTTGTATCTATTACAAATAGATATTCTGCAAGTCTAGTCTGGTAAGGCTTCAAAGTAAGGAAATACCTCTACCATTTCCATCATTTGTCAACCCACTAATAGGTATTTATGACATCAAAAGTTCAATAGTTCCAATTTCTTTTAATAACCGACAAATTACCGAGGGCTAGTAGCGCATGGTTCAAAACTTGGAGGATGATGGGCCCGCCCTTTTACTCTTCTACATTTAAAATACCATGCTATTGTCTGCGACAAGGTTCAAATCCGCAACGTGCACCTAACCTACACATCAGGCGCTGCACTTGTACCACTAAACCAAAGCCCTGGGGACCAAGGTCAACAGTTCCAATATATCTTTCTCTAGGTTGACAAAACTTAGATCTCGGAGATGTCTTTCTACCACTCAAGTGTCTTTCTGAAGAAGAACCCAGAGTTGGACATGCTTACTTCTCTCAGCTACATGAATCATCAGCACTTGAGTTATAAAAGACACTTCCATTTCAACCCAAAAAAAAGAGCTACAAAAGATATTTCAAATTGTGTACTTGGGAAAGCTGAAAGGATTAAACCCACAAGATTATTTCGAAGGGGCTATTAACACTACACCTAACATAAGGGGCTATTTTGTCATTTTCTCATACAGTCAACTAAAAATGTACAGAGAATTTATTTAAACAAAACAATCATGAGATTTCTCTTCCAGCATAATACACCATCAACTAATTTTTGGTGAGTTCTAAATTCAACTTTATTGGCAGTTACAGTTTAGTGTTACAGACCGGCTTTGTTGTATGGGGTGGAGTGTTGGTCAGCCAAGAACTCTCAGGTTCAAAAGATGAAAGTGGCGGAAATGAAGATGTTGAGATGGATGTGTGGGCATACTAGGAGCGATAGGATTAGGAATGAAGATATCCGAAACAAAGTGCGAGTGGCCTCCGTGGTGGACAAGTTGAGGGAAAGGAGACCGAGATGGTTTGGGCATGTAAAGAGGAGGTGTGCGGATGCCCCAGTGAAGAGGTGTGAGAGTTGGATATAGTGGGGGCGAAGAGAGGCAGAGGTAGGCCGAAGAAGTATTGGGGGAGGTGATTAGACACGATATGGCTTACCAAGGACATAACCTTATATAGAAGGGTATGGAGATTGCGGATAAAGGTAAGAAGTTAGTAGGTAGTTAAGAGTGATCCTATTACTAGCTTATGCATGTATTTGGTTTGGGGTAGTATAGAGCACCGTGTCGGTTGTAAAATTAGCCCATTCATATAGTCTTAGGCTTTTGGTATTCGTTATCATATGTGGTTTACTGTGTTTAGATGATCACGCCTTGTTGTGGTGGTGGTTACGGTTCCTTGCATATAGTTGTTACTGCTTTGTTATTCGTGTCAAGTTTCTCCCCACCACCTGTTTTTTCGTTTTATTACTGCTTTGATTTCCTTGAGCCGAGGGTCTTTCGGAAACAACATCTCTAGCTCGGAGAAGTAGTGGTAAGGACTGCATACACTCTACCCTCCTCAGACCCACTTTGTGAGATTTCACTGGGTATGTTGTTGCTGTAGATTCTCATTAAACCAGAAAAACAGCAGAGATGACCAAAACATAGAAGCTTGAAAAAACTGAATAAATTGACACGCTAGAGATGTAGGCATGGGATGATTATAACTCACCTGGCAACGACATGAAACACGAGGACCAACTTGCCCATTTTCTTCAGGTGAAACAACTTGATCGCCTCTCTCTTGTTTCTCCCACCAATCCTTGTCCAACTTCTTCATGCCAGGCTGCACCAGATTTGAAGATAGCTCCAGATTTTGATCCAACTCGTCCACAAATCCTTTCATTGGCAAATCTGGAACTAGAGGCTCTACACGGGTCTTCCGGAAAGAGAAAGGGATTCTGCTAGGCCTGCTCCGCTGATCATGAAAACCATGCCCTGTATGGAAGCCATTTATTTTTAGTTCTTCCTTGAAACTATCCCCCCCTTCAGCTTCCTGAGGAATAAGCAAAGGAATATCTTGGGAAGAAGACCCTGAAGAAAATGAATCATGTCTTTTGATATTTTTATGAGGACGCGCAACACCATTACTTCCATTGTCCATCTCACCGCTCATTCCCATGTAATGAGGAATAACCATGTGATGCTGAGGCATAAGCAGCGGAATTGCTTGCTCATGTGGAGCTTTGTTCCTCTGAGGAATTACAGAAAATGTCAATATGACAATATACAATCATATCAGTGAAAGAAAAATATGTTTACAACAAATATGAACCTTTGCATAATTCCAGCGCTGAACAAAGTGTCGAGCAGCATCACGGCACGGTGGTCCCCAGAGGGCACAATGGACATCATGCCATGGCATACGTGGATACTTCTTCCGGTCTAATTCATCCTTCATGGTATCTTCCCAGGAATTTGGTTCAGATTCCCTGAATGTTGTATTACATGAGCAACTAGCAAACTTTCAAACAGAAGAAACTTCTGAGAGTTGGACTACATACATGACTGTTCTTTTGAGAAGGACAGTGATAACCTATCAGTTTGGTTCTTAAAGGAAAAGTGTTATAAATAAATATGAGGAACTCATCAACTAGATTTTGAAATAGGAAAAATCATTTATCTAAAAGAATCAATCAACCATACAGTTTTCGGATTGACCTTGACCTGAAAAGGAATTACCCAAAATTATGCCTATCCTTAGTAGTAACTTCCATGTATCTGCTTAGTCTAACTGAAACTTTTATCTTAAAAGCCGCTTCAAGCTTTTAAATAGAGGCTGTTAAACTGTGAAGCATTAGCGTCTAAAAATGTTGAAAGTTGGATATTGTTAAGTTAGTTCCTTCCCAAATAAATATAATGTGTGAATTGTATCTCAAATCCATTTGTTGGTGTGTTTTGTATTCTAATCATCAAGTTAATTATTCTCTTCCTTTTCTCAATTTTCTCACATGGTATCGGAACCTCTATGATTTGGTAAAGCTTCTGGTGATCAAAACTTTTTTCCTGTGTATTAAGCGCCACTATTAGCACAACCTTCTGATGAGTTTATTCTTCTTGAGTTCTTCAAAATATGAAGAAACAGGTGAGGAGGTGTTAGAATGTCAGCATATTGGTGTGTTAGAGCTAATGCCCCTCATTTAATGAATATAAGATGTGAATTGTATCTCACACTTATATAGAGTTTCCTCCTGCATTCATCTATCAAGTTATCTATTATTCTCTTCCAGTCTGTTATTTTTGTCACACAACCATCTCTTTCTGGTGTTGACTCACAGGTATAGAGGTTACACTTCATTTCTCTAAGTCTAAGGTGAAAAAAGATACCAGACTGGGGACCATCTGAATGAAGGAACAAAATGAATTAAACTATACCGCTGCCGGTAGTTACAGAGTATTTCATTTTTCCTTAAGCTTATCTGAGCTACAAGTATTTCAGAAGTTTTATACAATAATGTTTTAATTATGTGCACCTAAAAACAATCAATATCTAGGGCAATCTTACCATTTTAGTATAACCCCACAAAAATTTATCATCCTTTAAAATATAATGGGATTTACACATAGCTCAGGATTCTCGCATTTGATTATTTATGATTCAAAGCAGAATATGACTAGTTCCAAACAAATTGAAAATACAATTCTCTTAAAAAGATAGTGTGGAAGAACACCTTGGATTATAATAATCTTTTCCAGGCCATATAAGAGGTGGACAATCACCCACTTTGTGTTCAGGTGAGTCATAACGGCCAAAGCACAGGTCCAGTCCTCCGATAAAGCAAATCTGATGGTCAACAATGACAATTTTTTCATGATGGGACCTATACGTAACCATACATAACCATTAATTGTAAATAGAGTAACTAAAATTGCCAATACGAATAATGAAACAATGCAATAAGTATGTTCAGGAACACATACCATAGATACACACCACTTGAGAAATGATCCGGATAACGCAACACTCTGACATTCTCATGGATGCCTACCAGCTTTCTCTTGCTATACACACTGTTGATTTTTAAAGCAATAGCAACCTCTTTGTACAGAAGGATGTAGATCTGCATTTGAAATGAGCTAAAGCTTTGGAGACTTCAATAATCAGAAGCAAACACGACATCACACAGAAAACAGACGAGAAAATAAGAATTACCACCTAATTTGGGGAAAATACAGACCTCGGTTAACAAAATACTTGTGCAGGCTATTTACCTAAACATAGATAATGAAGCAACTGCCCTTCAACACCTCCACCCACCCAAAAAAATATTTAAAAAAAAAAAGGGGGGGGGACAAGAAAAGAAAGACCATAGCACTATCAGAACCAGAGAAGTAACTACACATTTATAAATAACTGCAAAATCTTAGCACTTGGGTGGGGGTAGGACTTAGGAGTAACCAATCTATTAGGAAAAGAGAACTGGAACATCATGTGGTAGCACTCAAAAATAAATCACTCCAAAAGCTGAATTCTGGAAGGACTGGGACATTAACAAGATGAGATGCTAGTCATAACCAGTACATTACACAGACACATCAATGAGTTTATGAAAAGAAAAGAGAAGTCTGATTTACAAGTTCAAATATTTCTCGCATTAGAATAGTAGAACCCTTCTCTTTAAAAGCACATTACCTTACTATAGATTAAGAAGGATAAGTCATAAAAGCAAAACCAAATGACAAGAATCTCTCCATTTCATATTAGATATTAAATAATCAGAACCTAATGAATAATTTAGACAAGCTTAATCACCAACCTGAACACCTTGTTTTGCTTTGGCTTCCAGTAAAGCATCAAGCCGGAAGGATGCATTAGTGTGAAAGGGACGTCGCATATAAAGTTCGGGACACAGCCACCAGCCACATATAAAGATCTGTAAAAACATTGAATCACCCAAATCCTTTCTAACTTTGAACATTTTAATAAAAATTGACTTCTGTAACAAATGCTAACTTAAACACAGACCTCTGACTTTGCTTCTTCAATAGCCAAAGCTATAGCTTCAAATGCTGATTCACCATCAACAAACCACTGAGCCTGACTGTCATCCTCTGTCAAACCCCTAGGAGGAGCATAAGAACCAAAGCGGTGAGGATGACACCATCCCTCAGGTGGCCTAAGCCCTGCATCATTAATTGCTGCTACCCAATCTTTAACCTTTGCATCGCTCTTGGTCCTCAGTTTGATACACCTTGAACCACAAGACACCTAGGAAAAACTTCTGTTGTAATACACAAGGAGAAATCCCAAGCATCTTTAACTAGTATAAGTTATTAAATACAAAATCTCAATGACTCTAAGAGGAATTGGCTGAACTGCAACACAAAAGAATACAAAGCAGAATTCTTCAAAAGCATCATAGTTTCATAAGCTGCTTACCCTAAAATAGTGGCGTAAAGGGTTTCCATCTTTTATTTCTTTTGCTAAAGAAACGCGACCCTCACCATTGCCATCGGATGCTGGTAGTACATCAAACACTATTATATCTAATGGCTCGGGGTCACATGGATCTTTGAGGAAAGCCAGGAATCCAGGTTTCAATACAGCCCAGACCTGAAACAAATCCAACCCAGAACCAACAGGCTCTTTACATCAAATTTAGACAATTGCGCCCTATAAAAATTGAAAACATAACTTGAGATTAGAACAAGGCAAAAATCCTAAGCCATACATAAAACTTGAAAGATTCAGATATGAATCCATGGCAAAAGTCATTTTTGTTGCTTTATGAACACTCATTTTTAAGACTTGAGAAGAAAAAAATCCAATAAACACACCTGTTCTAACATTAAAAAGTATATATTAGGCTAACCAGTATAAAAAGAGGAAACACCAATTACACTAACAAGCAAAACAAACAAGGTTGAAAGAGAGGGTATCGAACTACACTAATCTTTTTCCAGCTAATGGAAATTGTTCGAAGTAGATGTCAAAATCAATTACCTCAGTCGATAGACCATACCAGTCCCTTAAACCATGGCCAGAGTTCAAATATAACAAGCAATGGACGCAAACCAAAAGAATTGTGTCAATAACAACAGAACAAGAACATCACTTATAGAGTAAAGAAATATACTCTACTTGAAAACCTCAGGCCTAAGGAACACATCGGCGCTGTTTCAAAAACAAGCATAAAATCAAACAAGAAAGTACCTAGATCTCCACTTACAAATTTCAAGAAGGTTGTCTCATCAATGAAACAAAACCATTACTCTAGGCGTAGTGAAGGCTACGATTGCAGAATCGTCTATATTTTTAGTCATTCATGCCAAGAGATACAGGAATCAGTAGACAGCTCCAAAGAAATTTGAAGCTTTCATTCTCTATGACAATATGTGCTTCAGAAAACCCTTTGCAATAAACTTCCACATAAAAGTAAAATCTGGAAAATATTTATTATGAAAAAAGAGAGCAACTCTGGAAAATATATAAAGAACTCTCAATTTTCACCAAGTGATTATCGATCCCTCTAAGCTCTTTTTGAAGGTAAGAAATAATCCGACAAATGGACAGCTGAGAGGCTGAGTAGATATGTGTAACCATCTTAAAACCACAGAACCATATACATATGAACCAGAAAGTAAAGCTACCTTCTGCCAGTTGTCTTTACAGCAACCGAACCACTGACATGAACAACATTTCCGACTATCATCGTCCCTTTGAATTTTTGGTAAGTGCTTCACCATAATATAGTCTTCTTTTAGCTTAGGACCATACTCGGGCGAAAAGGATAATCTTGAAACTTCCAGAAACCTGCAGACCTGCAATTTAATTCCAGTGAAATAAGGTGTTGCCAAGTGTCTATACATGTTTGCTATCACACTTGACATTATATAATTTGGGGAAAGTATTTTTAGCATTAACACATTGAGTAAGAATACAGCACTAACACATTAGACATATCCACATACAGGAAAGGGGTATCTTGGGACTAGTCAGTAATTGAATGTTGAAATCCTACAAGATGGTCAATGAGAATCTAGAATATTAAAGCTATGACACTTGATGCAAACACTGCCGAGAAATGTTATTATAATTAGAATCATCCACAATTCCAATTCCAATTGGCGGCTAGTAGCACGAACAAATATATATCACAAAGATGGCAGAGAGCATTTGGTCAATGGGACTCCTGATACTGCAATAATGACTAAGAAATATGGTTGTGACCCAACTGAATCCTCTATCATCATTCTTAGTCACCACTTTATTTCTTTCTTTTTTCTTTTGTGCTTCCATAAGTAACCATCACTTCGTTTCTATGTAGGGCATTTATTTTCAGAAAAATGGATTGAGCTGGGGGGGGGGGGTTGCAGATAGGGGGAGGGAAATAAGTGGATAGAAAATGTAATTGTTAAGCTACCAGCTGATATCAATATTTTTCGGTTTTATATTTTAGATATTACCCTAAGAGTGAAAACATTCTCGCTAGAAGTGAAACTTCCAAGATTCAAACCACTAACCATATAAGGTAGCTAAAACATTGGGAACTTGAATATAAGATTCGTAATCTTTTACAGACACACATGGCACTTCTGATGGAGGAGCACACATGGCACCTCAACACAAATATATTAACTCTTATTTATTACAAATGTACATGATGAACAACTTTTTTGGTATTGTGCAAAGCAAATGAGAATTGTCACTTTTCTGTTCTTGCTGATTTGTGTCATTTTACAAGAACCATCTAAATTCCTAGCAGATTATACAAGAAGGCATAGAGCAATGAAGATTCTTAGATATTGATTAGATGGTTAAGTCGGGGAGGTTCTTGCTATGGCATTTTCATAAATAAGGGAATCAAGTCCTCCAACTACATTTTGAAGTTTGGTTCATAAAGATGCAATAATGTAAACACAAAAATATTCACTAAGCAGGGAAATACACTTACCAACTAGAATTTTTTTAATTTAGAAAAAGAATCTAATCAGGAAAGGCATCTTGAGGAGGTGAGTAAAGTCCAGAAACTAGACATCAAGGCTAAATGCCATTCCAAGAGAACTCAGTAGAGTGAGGCAAAAGTGAAAGGTAGTACTAAGAAACATCCGGTGACCTCAACATATGGCTAAGGGAAAAAGTGAAAGGTAGTACTAAGAAACATCTGGTGACCTCAACCAATGGCTAAGGCAATGAAAAAAGACTTGCAAAGGATTTTTCGAGTAAAAACAACAAAGAAAAGCAAGAGTAAAACCACTTCAAGATACCTCCTGGGAATTGACAATATCTATATTTCCAAGAAAGTGATTCAAGTAACCCTGCATAGCAGTTTTTGCTCTATCTGACATTGAATGCTGCCTTCCGAGGGTTGGCCGAATTATTGGCAAAGCAGCACTAGACGGAACATCTCTGAACAAAAAACCACCTGTAAGAATGATAACTATTATAACAGGAATAGATGTATTTAGTGCTTCCCTTTTATGATGAAAACTGGTTCTAGTTGAAGAAGCACCTGTTTTTGGCACTTTCCTCAGCACGCACAGGACTAGCCTCATCATCAGGTTCATCCTCATCTTGTATTACAGTTGTATGATCTCCTATCCCCAAGTTTTGAAGCCATTCTTTGACCTTTAAAAGAATATATCAGTCATGAAAGTCCACCATACTCACAGTCGTCAAATCAGAACCGTGCTGCTGCCAGATGCACCAAGCAACTAAACAATATGGAACCAACAATATTTCACGGAAAAAACCCAATATACCTGTTCTTGCTTCTCATGAATCTCCTCAAAGAATGCACGCTTCTTTAATGCAAAATGTAAATAAAATACATGTGAGGCTTTCTTCACCAATTGCCACTTGA
The DNA here is from genome assembly GCF_947179165.1 of Solanum dulcamara. Lineage (NCBI taxonomy): Eukaryota > Viridiplantae > Streptophyta > Magnoliopsida > Solanales > Solanaceae > Solanum > Solanum dulcamara. The sequence continues at coordinate 37,404,143 of NC_077240.1, read as the reverse complement.
ACTACAGGAAAAAAGAAAAGAAAAAATGTGACACTGTTAGACAAGAGTGCCTCAACTGAAAGAGAGGGAGGACAAATATTTTAGGGAATAAGGTCTTTCTAGAAGGAGATCAAGGAAAATACATGGTTTCGGATGGGGATCACAACTCCACCAACACAAGATAAGTCTATCATTCTCAGGAACAACCAAATGGTGTTCAAGATGTTTCAGCATACAGGATAGCTACTAAGTAAGGAAATTGCTCTTTGAGCTCCAAATAACAAATGGATATCTTACCAATCTTCTACACTTTAATGTTAAGAATTCCTGAGTAAAATCTTTCATGTCATTTATCACTCAGAATAGATAATGTAAGGGACATTGATGTCAAAGTTACTTACCTGCAATAATTTCTAGTAGCAGATGCAAACCCTTTTCAGTGAAAAGGGCGACAACAAGAACAAAAACTATTTCTCAAATCCAAACTAGTTCGACTCAGCTATATGTATACTCTATATTCGTTTCTTGTTTACTCACAATACCTCAGATACACAAATTTTGCTCCTTCTGACCTCAAGTTGACATCTTTTGGATTAGAAATTTGAATTTCCATTAGTAATTAAGACAAAGATTGATTAACAGCCAAAATTCCTTTAACAAAGTAAAAAAAAAATAGAAACAATCAACCGAAATCACCTAACCATATAATTTGGATATCCAAAATTCTTTTCAGCTTCTTCCTTTAATAAAAAATTCCACATTTGATGTTATCGTCCAATTATAATTCCAAAATACCGCTATTGCCTACATCTCTTTTCTAACAATTAAACTTTTCTAGATAAAATACAATTATTCACTGCCAAATCTATGGGAATTAACCTAATTGCGAATCAAAAGAAAAAGTTGCACGGAGTGAAGAATAGTACCTGCTTGTATTGGACTTGAATGGTATAAGTTAGAAGCATAGGGCTGATGTCGCCGGCATCGGATCTCGAGACCTGTACGATGGTAGCCTGAGGCAACTCATCGAAAATTCGAGTTGCAGTATCCTGATGAAAGGAGTACAAGGATGAAAGAGTAGAAGGCTCCGGCTCGGGCTCCGGCTCCGATTGCATCTGGACGTACCGAGGTCCATCGCCGATCGTCAACTGCTCCATTTTGTATGATCGGAAAAAATAAATATGTGATTGGAGATCTAATCCAGATACGGAGAAGGAGAATTTGGAAAGGATAATACGATTGCTAGTTGTAGAGAGAAGGGAGATTGAAGGTGAGAAACGGCATTGGTTTTTGATTCATCAAAGCAACAATGGGTCAATTTTTCTTTCTTGGCCGGTTCTTGTTTTGTATTATTTAGGTTATAAGTTGAAATGGGTTATAAGCTAAAAAAAAAAAAAAAAAAAACTTAAAATATATTTATTCAAATAAATTTAACTATTTATTGGAGCTTATTTTAAGCACAAAACAAAATGATTTCAAATTGGTCAGTCAAACACTCAAAAAAAAAAAGTTGAAAACAACTTATAAGTAACTTATAAGCCAATTCAAACGCCTCATTATTACTTGTGGAATATCTAGCTATTCCGAATTATAATCTCGTTTAAGGAAATATGTTTTGTTCTTTGGTTGCGTAATTAATTTGACCAATAAATACAACGGAATTCTAGATAACTTGGTTATTAGTCATCATCATTATGGTATTAATTACTCATAGTGCCAAGTGAAAATACAGCCCTATTGATCTTTCACATAGATTTTATTCATTTTGTATTAAGCTTTAGATCACTTTAATATGAATTTGTTTAAAGCAAATAATCATCTTTATCTGAGAGTAACCAAAAACTACTATAATCGAACCACTGTTTCACAAGTTCGAATGCAAATTATTTGGCATCAAATAGCAATGTGCAAGAAAACCATATTTCTTGTGAGAGGGAATAATACATTAATCATGAGTTGAGAAAACTAATGAAAAGGAGTTGCGTGCAAGCCTTTAATTTTTTAAAATTAAGAAATGGAATGAACATAAATTATACCTAATGTTTCACGAAAAGAGAAACAAAAATGTACGACGTATCTATGGGTGTTCACAATTTGGGTAGAAATCGATTCAAATAAAAAAATCGAACAAAGACGACGTTGATTTGATTTATATTTTTAAAAATCGACAATAGTTAATTTGATTTTGATTCTATAAAAAAGAATTAAAAAAATAATCAAACCGAATCGATAAATTATATACGTATTTTATATAATTATATATACATAATATATTATTTTTATGAATATTTGTATGCGAAAAATGCAGAACACTAATTAAAAAGAGTAAGGTATGATGCGTCTTTTATGTACGCAACAATATTAGTAGCTTATGCATTTGTCACGATCCAAAATCTCAGGTCATGATGATACCTACTACGTTCCACCATTAGGCAAGCCAAACTCTTATCTCGAAACCAGAAACAACAAGTTATCACGGGGAAGAGAAGAATGTGGAAGATAAAGGATAATTATCAATATAAAAGAAAGAGATAGAATCAATTATACAAAATATATCCCCAAAATCTGGTATCAGTCGGTACTCAAGCTACTAATCAATATAGGAGTACAAGGTAAATACAAATATTCAGAACCGTCTCCGAATACAAAATTAAGAGTAGTCCTGTAATGACCCTCAAGGTCATTTTCGTCTTTTTGATATTTTCAGTGTTTAGAGCTTTTCTGTAGCGACTCCAAGTCATTTATGACATATTGGCACTAACAGTTTGGTCGTCTGGTCATTCGTTTGAGTTTTATGCTCGATTCCCTATTTTGGAGCTTTTGGAGTTTAAATGGTTGACTTCGGTCAAAACCCAGCAAAACACCTCAGAATGGAATTCTGATGGTTTCATCAGCTCCGGAATGACCAAATTAGGCTAGTAGCATTATCGGCATGAGTATCGAGGCAATTGGTGCGAGTTTAAGGTCATTTGGTGCTTTAGCCTTTAAAATTTGGCCTAAGGTTGACCTTGGTCAACATTCTTGGTAAACGCGCTTAGATTGAAATTCCGTCAGTGCAGTTAACTCCGAAATGTCGAGTTTGGTCTAGGACGATCCTTCGTTCATATCCCGTTCAGGTCTCATTTGGGCCTTTTTGTGGAAATAGCAAATATTATGCTTGGGTGTGGGACCCACATTTTATCGAGATGACCTCAAATGGAAATTTTGACTTCACCATTGAGTCTAGAACGTCGAATTTGGTGGGGTAGCATAGTCCGTTTATGTGCATAAAATTTTGAACAATTTCGAACACCCCGCTGGAGTTGAAAAAATTTCCAAAACCAACTGATGTGCATCAGCTAGTGCAGACTAAATTTGGTCTTTGTGTTCGCACCACCTAGGCCTTATTCGTGAAATCCATGGTTCTTTGTCTCCGCGTTCGCAGGCAAAGGGTCGCGTTCGTGATGGGCTAGTAGATTGGCCTCCACGTTCGCGAGGCCCATGTCACATTCGCGGAGCATTAAAGGCTTGGCCTCCGCATTCGTGGTAGTCCCTCCGCATTCGTAGAGCTTTGAGGCCTTAGCCTCTGCATTTCCGGACCTCTTTCTCCACGTTCACGGAGAGCATTTCACTGGTCTTTTAATTAAGACCAGTGACGCGAACCCAACCCTGACCCTCATTTTCTTTCTTCAATTTTGGGAGCTAGGGAGCTCCTATTTGGGCTATTCCAAGTGAGTTGGGTTCATGGGAAACTTGGATACGTGTTGGTAGGTTTGGGGAAGCGTGAAAGGCACTGATTTGAGGTAATTGTTTCCCCAAACGGGTTGTCCTAGCTTAGTTTAACTTTAACTGTGATTTTTTAAATGTTGGGCTGATTTAGGTCATTTTGAGCATCGATTTGTGCCCCATTTTAGGGTACAAGCTCAATAATGCGTTTAGAACCTTTTCATGAAGTCATTTTTGGATTCTCAATACGAGTCCCACAACCCATTTTAGACCCAATTTTGGATCTGTCTTCGAAAAATATGATTTTAGTGTCAAAACATCCGTATTGATGAGGTGATCAATATTTTGATAGTACGGAGGTATTTGAGTCATTTTTAGAGTGAAATGTTATTGACAAGTGGACTTGGAGCATGTTGTTCGGTTTCGAGGTAGGCTATGGTCTCCTTTCTTTTAATTAAGCTTCATAAGGTATTGTCTAGTATAAATAGCTTGTAGTTTGGATTATATGTGACGGGTTAGGCTCAATTCCAGTTTTTTTCTTCTTTGTCCCGATATGAGCCTTAGGCTAGGATGGTTTTATGAGATTTCCAGTCTAGTTGGTAAGATTGTTGATAATGCCTTAGTTGGCCTTGAATAACTTATTTTAGGTGGCTTGATTGATGGTTATGGTGATTGGAGGATTTGCGCCGCTGGATTGATTATGGGATGAGACTTATTTTATGCAGTCGTTGTTGGCCGAAATTTATGAGGCTTAGTGTCCTTCGCTATTGTAGCACATTTCTTGAAGCCTTGGTGTACTGATTTCCATCTGATTAGGCTTGTGATCTACTGTCGGATCCCATTTCTGGATTTAGAGTTAGAATTCCCTAAGCCTTCTTGTTGCCATTTGGTGGGGCTAGCTATGGTTGTATTCCCAGTTGGATCTAGAGGTTTTGATTGACTAGCTAAGCACCGTTTCCTCACTTTCCTCCTCATTGTTACCCAGTTAGGGTTGAGTTCCCTTTTGGGTCTTGTTGTTGAGTTAGATGAGTAGATTTGAGCCATAGGCCTTGGTTAGAGGTCGGTTACATGAGCTAGTCCTATTTCTATGCTTTAGAGGGTAAGGTGTTTGTTGAGTCATTATTGTATGTGATTGTGCATGGTGATGGCATGCATTGCATTGGATCATTGTTTTCTCATGGATGTAATCGACCCCGATGCATGCATTGGTTCTTGACATTGATTTGAGAAAACTGGTTGTAACCTAAACTATTTTATACTGATTTTTGAATGGGGTCGTATTGCCTTTATTACTACTATTTTTAATGGACTGAAGGCATCGAAGATGTGCTTATTTTATTATATTGATTTGTGGCATGGAGGATGCGCTTATTTTATGACACTAGCCCTATTGTAGAGATTTCTGACCCTTTCTATACTGATTTGACTATTTATCTTTGATCATCACGATGGAGCGGATTTTATGATCGGATATAAATTAATAAGACCTGGATCGGGACCAGGTAAGTATATAGAGGCATTCCCGGGCCTCTCGTGGCGATCCCATAGAGGCGCATGGGTCCTACTTCCTGGCTGGGACTGGAAGTAGATGTATATATCTTAGTATAAGGCACTTGACATTGATGATACTACTGGTTTTACTGCATGACTTTCATTCATAAATGCATTGCCTATCAATAACATAGTTGTTTGTACTTGTTAGTAGTATGGGATGCCGTGCGGGATTACCTGTTTGTGAGTGAAGTTTCTGGGCATACAGGGACTCGGGAGGTATTGTCTTACTATTTACGAATTTGTGGTGGTATAAAGGGTAGTCTCTTGTTTGAAGGTAGTTACTGCCCTTGTTCTTATTTATCTATTTTTTGTGCAGGGATTTAGTGATACGGTCCTTTGGGCCTTTATGTGATATCTGTGTTTACTTTTGTTAGTATGGTGTCACTTAATTGTTCCCCCTTCGTAGTGTGTCGTCGTGTTTAGGTTTTGGGTTGGCGCCACTAGGTATGTCCTTGCTTGTTTCCTATCTTCTTCCTTCTTTATATTAGATGTTCTTATTGCAGGCTTTCCGTATTATTGTTGTTAGTTACTTGTGATATATACTCCTTGCTTACATGTTCTTTATACTTGCTTTATCTTTGGAGCTCAGTCGGCTGATGCTTACTGAGTGCCACTTGTTGGTACTCATACTACACTTCTGCATCCTGCAGATGAATGAGAATTGATCTGACAACAGCTGGGAAAAATCCATCTCTTTCCATCTCTATGTTCACTAAACTTGCTTCCTTTCTTGCTTTTATGAAGCCTCCACGAAAAGTCAGAAATTCCGCATATTTTGATCAATTCAAGGTGAAAAATGGGGTTGCTCCCTCGGTGGGCTTTTTTCGGAAGAAGGGTGGGATCCGGACAAAATCGATGAAACGGAAGAAATCTGAGTGAATCTGAGATAAGTCCTTCTTTTTCTCTTACTATTTTGATAGAGGAGACTGCATATAGAGCCGTGTAGTCGTCGGTTTTACCACAAGAATGCCTCGGTGGAGGAGTAGAAGCGTTGGTCCCCTTCGGTCCAAAAGTAGAATGCTTCTTTTATGCCATTATCTTCCTGCCAAACCAACTAGTTCGATCCAACCCAGCGGACTCTTCTAGGCTTAGGGTAGTCCTAGACTACTTTCTTCTTTGCTGGCTTGGGAAAGACCCGCGGCCCTGCTCTTTAAGAGAGTAAAGGTTGTATGCATTACTAGATTAATTCAAATTAATAGTAATAGAAACGGGTCTTCACTATTGATTTGGATATCGTGCGGAGCAGCTCTTGGATTTTGGAGACTTGGGTGAGCTCTTGGCGTTCGGGGTTGTCTGTCTTCCTCTATTTTGGCATGGACTAGTCTTTACTTAGTACTCGGAGACAGTCTGTACTATTATTATTGTTGTTGTTATTATTATTATTATTATTATTATTATTGTTGTTGTTGTTGTTGTTGTTATTATTGTTGTTATTATTATTGTTGTTATTATTATTATTGTTATTATTGTTATTATTATTGTTATTATTATTGTTGTTATTCTTATTCTTATTCTTATTCTTATTATTGTTGTTGTTGTTATTACAACAACAACAACAAACCTAATATAATCTCACCATGTGGGGTCTGGGGAAGGGTAGAGTGTACACAAACCTAACCCCCACCTTGAAAGGTAGGGCGGCTGTTTCCGAAAGACCGTTGTTGTTATTATTATTAATATTATTTTAATTATTGTTATTATTATTATTATTATCGAGATATTGAATCTTGTTGATTATACAAGGGTTTAGGTTGTAAATCTAAGTCCAATGGCGTATCTTCTATTTCTTGTATCTTGGCTATGCTAGACATTTGTATTTGTCTAACTTCTTCGAATAAATAGGGATAATCGATTGTATCCTTTATAGCAAAGCAATCTGAATGATGAGTATTTGAAATTGCATATGAAATAAATAAGTTATCGAATATGGCCTATTGTTTCTATGAAAGAATTCTTTTCTTTTAAAATCTTGTATTAAGCTTAGAGTTTTATCAAAATCTCTATCCAAAAGATGTATGAAATTCTTGGATATATATTGAACTTAATCTTTCCATATTGCAGATTTCCTCGTAAGATTCCTAAACATGCCTCTTCTCTGTTTATTATCCTGTTATCTATAATAACTAAATCTATTGGAGTATCTAACCCTTCTCTAAAGGTAGATTTTATTATTATCTGGATAGCTCCTATATGTATCCATCCAAGGGTATTTCGAATTTCTATATTTATTTTTCTTAATTTATTTTGAATATCTTTTTTAGATAATAACGGTATCATTACTTTATTAGAAGTAATCGAAACTTCTAAAGCTCTTTCTTGAATATTTAATCCATAAAATAAATGATGTTTTCTTTTTCTTAATCCTAATCTTTCAAATATATTTACTTTAAATCCTAAGTAATTAGTTAAAGAAAACTTTTCATTTTGTATTTCTTTTAATTTTCTTTTATCAATAAATATATCTTGTTTATATTTTTCAACTTGTTCTATTATTTCTTCTATTATATCCTGGACAGTTTCTATTTTATTATTCATTTTGACTATCTTTCTTCTGAAAAGAAATAATAATCAGTATTTGTTAATATGATGATTGTGTCATCAGACTCAACTTCTTCAAAATTATTTAATTGTATAAATTCTTCTTAATTTATCATTTCTTCAATATCTTCATCAATTTCTATTTTTTTGGTATTATTGGCAAACTTCTTTGGGCATCTATTGGCATAATGTCCTATCTCTTTACAGTAGTAACATTTACAATCCTTTGGATTTTTTTCTCTTATTATTTCTTTTGAAAAACGGTTTACTATATCTAGTAAATCCTTTCTTTTTGTAATATCTAGCTTCCATCAACAGCTGCAACAGCTCCACCAACTTGCAGCAGCCAAGGAACAAATACAAGCTAATGCTACAGCAGCTTGCACACCTCTTTGGTTGAATGTATTGTTGGTCTTGTTTGGCTGTGCAGGTACAGGTCTGCAGCAACCATACATTTGGACCACCATGCAGCTACTTCCTTCCTTTCAACCTCCATAGCTGGTAATCATGATGCTGATACAAAGGCACACTTCACCTGGATTTACTTGGTACGACAAGACTAAAAGGAGCAAAGATGAAAGGAATTTCCCATCCCATGCGAGATAGAAGTTTCGTATGCTTGTTCTTCTTCAATGTAGCTATGTCTGGTACGTAGCATAGTTGAATAGGACTAGTGTAGGTTACTTTTCTTTTTTTCTCATGGAAGGGGAGAGTCTCCCTCATTTATGCTTTCATAGTTGAATTGTACCGGGAGGAGTCCTCTCACAGGTTTAATGCTTTCTAGTTATAGTTAGTTTCTTTTTTGTATCGGGGATGAGTTAGCCGACCTTAATAGGTTAGCCGACTTATGAACCACCATAGGATCGGAGGTAAGGTTTATGTCCCCCTCCTTGTATTTTTATTTTGATTATTTATGTTAAGGCTTGGGGGTGTTGCTTAACCCCTGACTGTGCACGAGAGGTGGGAGCCTCGTGTAGGGTCTGTTCCCGTAAAAAAAAAAAAAAAAAAAAAAAAAAAAAAATCTAGCTTTTCTCTTTTTGAAATATTTCTTTTTAAAGAGTTTCTTCTTTTTATATTTTTTCTTTTCATATTTTTGTAATAGTATGGACTTTCACATCCAGTCATTATAGGCATTTTTGGATTATCACAACATAAATTTATTTTTCTTTTTTAATCTTTTTGTTGATTTAGCTAATATGACGTCTGCACACCATGTACTAAGCTTATCTTTTAAATGAGTTCTTTTTTCTAAAGTATCAGTTGTACCAGGATTATAAGTATCTATTAACTTTTTACCCCAAGGGTCTGATATCTTGTGAAAAACAGAGGCAGATACATTTTTGAATTTTTTACTCTGTTATAGACATAGTAATAGTAATCTTGAAAGACACAAATATATTTATCTATTTCACACATATCACATAATTGTAATCGTAATAACTCAATTTTATATTTTTTAATCGTTGCATGGTCTTTTAAAATATTACCTTCTCCGGCAAATTCTAATTTTATAGCTTATGTAACCCTTGTAATTAAATTAACAATATTATCATCGGTACCAAAAATATCATTTCTAGTGGCATCATTTAAGTTATGCCAAAATCTTAACATACTATTTAATAGATTTCGTTCTATAAAATGTTTAGTTGTGTCATAATCCATTTTGTTTACTGTTACTGCTATCCTTAAAGAAGTTTTTCATTTATATATAGTTTTTTCAATATTATCGATACAATCTAAATCTAGATATATTCCAAACGGATTAATCGCTTCACTTTTCATTGATCCTATGAGTGTATGACTATCTTTTGATCTTAACGCAGAGTTTATACCTGCATAAGTCCTGGTGGGTTTATTAAAATTTGTTCGGCTAGTTTCAGCCTGAGTAGGGAGCTCAGTAATATTAGGATTAAAATCTACTTCTCTGGTTTGATAGTATCAATTTTTAAGTTTATCGTATCACCTTTATTTTTTAACTTGGCCTCTTTTATATTTATTATAAGATTATCTATTTCAGAACTTTTTGAGTCGGAGCTTACCATTTTAAATTGTTTCCTCCGTATCATTCAGGTATTTTTATTTTAGAAATATGGATCATTTTTATTTCCTTTTGATTTAGTATATCTTTCAAAGTTTGAATTTCTTTAACTATTAAATTTTCAAAGTAAATTATCATTCTCTGTATTTCATATAAATCTTTCTCTATCTTTAGAGGATCTTGTTCATTAAGTAATTTATAGTTGGTTTTATTGTCCATTTTATCCTATACTAGCTGGATGTTGTTTAAAATAATAACTTCTAAATAATTTTATATTATCTTAATCTAATAATATTTCTTCATTATCAGCAATCATTACTCATTGCTAATAATGAGGAAATATTATTACTCATTGCTAATAAGAGAGTTTAATCAATAAGACTACTAACAAGAAGATATTTTTCTAAGTTTGATTGTAAAAGTGGACTTTGGCAAATAAAAATGAATAAAGATAGTATTTAATATACCGCATTTTCTATCCTCAAGGACAGTATGAATGGTTAGTTATACCATTTGGATTAAAAAAAAACACCACAGATATTCCAAAGAAAAATAGATAATATTTTTAAAGATTATGACTATATATTTATTTACGTTGATGATATTTTAGTTTTGTCTGATAGTATTGAAGAACATCTGATAAACCTAAATAAGTTTACTAACCTATGCTTAGAAAATTGATTAACACTTTCTAAAAAAAGCAAGTCTATTAAAAATGAGATAGAATTTTTAGGAATGATAGTTGACGGAAATGGTAAAAAATTACAAAGCCATACCATTGAAAAAATATCTGCTTTCCAGATAAATTAGTCGATAAAAAACAAGTACAAAACTTTTTAGGAATTCTTAATTATGCTTAAGATTATATTCAGAATTTGGCTGAATTAAGAAAATCATTTCAGGAATTACTAAAAAAGGATAAGAGCTTTGAATTTAATAAAGTCTTAGCTAAAAAAGTAAAAGATATTAAATCTATTTGTAAAAATTTACCAAAATTATAATTACCAAAAGATATGATGACTTAATTTTAGAAACAGACGCTTCAGAATACTATTGGAGCGGCGTATTAAAAAAGATAGATTATGATCTTAATAAAAATAAGATTGGAAAAAATCTAAGTAGATATTGTTCTAGAACCTTTTCAGACACGCAAACTCGATATCACATTAATGAAAAAAAATTACTAACTGTAGTAAAAAGTTGTCAAAAGTTATATTACTTCTTACTATCAAAATGATTTACTCTCAGAACTGATAATACACAGGTAAAAGCTTTTGTTCATAATAATTTCCATCAAAACCGGAATACAAACGATTTATTAGATGACAAATGCCTTTGTCTGAATATTCTTTTGATATTGAAATAATTCGGACTAACAAAAATGTTGCAACAGATTTTCTCATCAGAGATGGAAGAAATTAAAAATCATCTACAGGATATCGATAAGGGTTTCAAAGATATTGAAACAACAGTTTCTGATATTATCGAAATAGCTAATTTCGATTGTGAACAACTGATTGCGGACAAATTATTCAACATATGTGTCTAAATAACGTCCAAAATTGGAAAATGCAATGATTCTTATGATATTGTTAATAACTTGATAAAAGTGCAAAAGGATGATAATACTTCGACAACTACGGAGGGACAAGATAAGTATGAAAAAATATCTTTTAGACCACAATTGCCTCAAAAGGGAGTTACTTTGGGATCTAAAGAAAAATTCAATAAGTTACTTCAAGTCATCGGAGATCAAGAACAGATATTGAGAGATTTATTTTCTCTCAAAACCACTCCAAACAGATACATTGATTTTACAGGGATATACCCTCGAATCAATTACTTACAAAATTTGTCTCCACAAGAAATTAGAAACTGATACGATTTTGGAGATGTAAATTTTATTTATCTGACGTCTCCAAATATTGAGGCAAAGAAATGTACCTGGAGGCACTAACCTCGACCTGATGCTACTATTAAAATCAACTAATCAAGGGTATACTATATGTAACTACTACAATGCATCATAACATCCAAAGGGTTAATCATCTAAACCAATTATCGAACTAATACAAGCTACACAATCATAATCAAACAATGACCTAACCGAGCTCCCATAAGCCCCGAAGGTACACAACAACAATCATAATCCAACCGACCCCCATATGACCGGCAGGTGCAAACAACAACCAAGTATACTGGTGATAGGCGATGCTTATGAATGCAATTTGCTATGAAAAATTGGTAGTGCCATAAATACCAAGTGACACATAACCAAGTATATACATCTACCTCTTGCCTCCGGTGCGCTAGGTAGGACCATACGGATACCTCTCCTCTTTTTCAATGTGTCACACTAACGGAGAAACCCATAGGGGACTAGAGAAGTTTGAATATAATGTATAGTCCTGACATAGGACTTTCATAATCTATCACTTATAATACCAGATCAGCTCTGCAATGATACCCGAGATACATACAAAAACCACCTTAATATCGGAAGGGTCAACAATCTCCCCGACTAATCAAATAAGTGGTAAGCAAGGTTTGGCAATCTCCTCGACCGATTAAATAAGTGATAAGAAAAGGTCGGAAATTTCCTCGACAGATCAAGTAAATAGTGAGCTCATCCCCGATGCCTCTTTATCTCAAAAATTCATTTATCAAAGTGGCAAAGAGGGTACGACTCCCATGAAAACTAGTTTTAAGAATAAAAGGTGCAAAATCATACCTTTTCAAAAATGGTAGTGAAAATCAATGCATTTATTGGGTTCGTACCACAAAATATGTGAAAGTGAGTACCAATACAAGCATACAATCCATCACCAGCATCCAAACAGTACCATTTGCACAACCTGAAACACATAACCGACATCACTGTGCTCCCAAAGCATAGGAAACTAACTTCGAAATTACGTGGTCCTCGACCAAGGCCTCAGGAACAACAATATACCAATATACTCAATAATAGTATCATAATATGATCAACATAACTCGAGAAATGAAAGAAATTGTAAAGAATTCAACAACCAAAACATTAACTCAAGGATCTCAGCCTTTATCCCCAAACAGACTCTCAAGCAAACCCCATCTTGAACCCGTCAAGTCCCACAAAAAATGAGCTCCAAAGGACATTTTATGGAGGAAAATATGATTTGAGAAATGGCTGAAAATCACTAAAATAAAATATATAACTGCCAAGGGTCTTTCTCCGCGAACGCGAGATCTGGTAGGCGAATGGGGGACCTGGTTTATGAACACGGGGGTCAACCTTGACCATTCTCTATGAACACGGGACTAGTCCATGAATACGAAGCACAATCCAAGATTCACTAGTAAGGGTTGCATCAGATGTACTTTTAATGTTGAAAATGCTATGATTTGGTGCCGGGGATTTATTCAAAATCCCATACACGCAAATAAATTATTCTACCCCATCAATTCGACATTCTAAATTCAAAATGGAGACTTTCAAAGGAGGTCATCTCAATAAAATATGGATCCCACATCCAAGGCTCGATTTTAGCCATAAGATACAAGATTGCTTGAAATGAGTCCGAAAGTCTTGAAATCTAAACCAAAGGTCCTTCCAGATCAAACTCGATGTTTCGAAGCTAAATGAACCATTATAATTGCATTTTGAGGTTGTTTACCTTATGTTTTGACCAGAATCAACCGTTCAAACTTCAAAAGCCCTAAAATAAAAAAAAATTGCATAAAAATCAAATGAATGGCTCAATGACCAAACTATCAGTCTCAACAAGTTATAAATGACTTAGGGATACTACAGAAAAACTCTAAATTTCAAAAATGCTGAGAAACAGAGGAAATGACCTGGATGGTCATCATAATATCAATTATTAAAAGGACTTTTGTCCACAAAAGTCAAGGAGCGAAAAAGGCCAAAGAGCTCAAAAAGATGAAGGTATTGGGTTTGGATGCTCTTTCAGACTTCCAAACACCCTCTCAGATCAAACAAAACTATCTCAAAACATAGGTTAGGAGAATACTCTCGAATTCACTTCTTTCGCTCCAGAGCTAAAAGCTAGCCACCAACTCCTTACTTTGATGCCAACTTTTATCCAATCGAACCAAACTTGACCGAATGCACCAGACTCACCCAAGATATACCAATATTGTACAAATACTATAGAACTGAACAAATTAAGATAAACACTAGCTCACAAGTCAAATTATCTGCTTTATAATCCTAGCTCAATATCTTCTAGTTATCAAGAGCATCATATCTGTCCTGAGCCATACAGAATTTCTCCAGCATAATCTGAGTCTTACCCGTAAAACCACACTATCGCAAACCTTAAAAGAATTACATATCCTTCGCCTGGACATTGAAAAGTGGCAGAGGCCAACATAAGCAACTCAACCCAAGGCAATACCCCAAAATAGAAATCCTAATAATCTCAAAACCAACAACCTAAGTTTGAAATGTCACCTCACGAAACTAAACAAGTTCTCCAAGGGACGATCAAACCACGGGTAAAACTATACTAAGCTCAACTCCAATGTCTTTCTTCTACCGAAGAAACTCTTAGAAAACTGATGCACGGTGAAAATTAAGCCCGATGTAGAAGAAGTTGATACCGTGTGATCACGAAGTATCCCTTGGGTGCAAGTTTGATCCAACCACTCTAATCTAAGAGAAAATGCGCAGGTAGGTAGTGAATACGTGTAATCAACCTGTCAACAATGACCCAAATAGAACCAAATACTTGTAATGAGAACTGAAGCTACTCATAACATTAAAAGCTAACCTCACATCCTAAAACATAACATATATCCATTGGTTCTATAAAGTACTTTGAACCCATTAGATGAACCATCTAAGGAGATTTCCATTAATAAAAGATGACGTTTAGAAGCCATCAATGAATGCGAAAACACATAATCCAAATCAAAATCTAGATCTCGTGAGCTATGTACATAATTATTGTGGAACACAGGCAAAATTAAGGCATAACAAGAAATCACCGTGACTGAAAGTAGTCCTAATCATGAATATGTTCATATCTCAAATTTCTGAATAATGAAAGACAAACACCAAGCCCACTATATAGAGATGAATTAGATAGACCAAACAAGAAAACAATAACTTCTCCACCTTAGGAACTGAGAGTAAGATTTAGGCATGGAAAAGAATTGACAAGCGAGCTCTATAACAAAGCCATAGAAGGTTAATCCTCCGTTGACATGACTCTTCCCAACAACCAACCTCTCAACTACTAACTAAAGGACGACGAGCAATGAAGGTAGTCATATAATCCAAGCAAGGTACACAATGATAAAATAAAGCCAACTGTAGAAAAAACATGCAAAGTGGTGGAAAATAGACCAACCACTCGACTAAAGGATTATAACCAAGCCACTATGCCCAAAGACAAAGGGAGCTATTCAAACACTACTCCCAAATTAAGAAACAATACCAAACTGATCCACTACTAAAAGAAATCATCTAAGGGTATAAACACAGACACATAACCCAAATAAGGATTTCACAACAACTAGAAGATATGCAATGTATTGGTATAAAAACCCCAAATCCACATAACATAAGCAATAAGGTATAAAAGAGAGAAATCACATATGTATTAACGATATCTGGAGCTTTGGCCATCAGCCTGCTTGTAGAAACATAAAACGGATTATGTTTGACCTCAAACTGAATATCTGAACTACTACCTACAATACCCAGGGCACCACCTCGTATCGAAGGTGCCACAACCCTAAGGGATTGACTAGAGTAAGATGATTGCGTAATGATCCTAAGTTGGGGACACTCTTTAGATCGATGGCCATTCTCCCCACAACCACGACATGCTCTGATAGTCCTAGTCTAGGGAGTAACAGATGTTGACCACGTCCAGATGACCAACTTATGCCTGGGGAAATCTCTAGATTAGTGGCCAAGTGCGCTACAATCATAAAAACCCTGAAGAATATCCTTAATTAGAAAGGCCACCCGACCCGAAGTACCGAAATACGAGCCTCTCAAAGTCTAACCTGAAATTTGTATATCATGGGCACCAAACCTTCCTCAGAACCACCTGGAACCTAAGGTGTTTCCGCTATGGGTCTAATAGGCCGAGAGTGATGATGACCTCCACTTAGATAATACTTACCTCGGGGTGAGATTCTATTGTTGTTGTACTGATAACGGGTCATCTTACCACCACCCTTGTAAGTGTCAACACACATGTGCTCTACATCCCTCGCGTGACTAACCACTTGGGGAAAGATAGACTCGACTGCTATTAAGTGGTCTGATACTATATGGAGTGGTAAATTTAACCTCCTAATGAATCTCTCACTCAAGTCCTACTTAGTGGGAAACAATGTGGGAGTATGCTTGGC
This sequence comes from Solanum dulcamara, assembly GCF_947179165.1. Taxonomy (NCBI): domain Eukaryota; kingdom Viridiplantae; phylum Streptophyta; class Magnoliopsida; order Solanales; family Solanaceae; genus Solanum; species Solanum dulcamara. Next base: position 37,387,960 of record NC_077240.1, on the reverse strand, counting down.
GCACTCAAGAAACCCAATATCATACTCGAAAACTGACAAAGATTCTTGTTGGAGACCTACAAACCCAACTCTGCCATGAAAATCACTCAATAAACCAAGAACAACACCCGACTATAGTGTATCCTCAAAAAGACTCATAACCCCAATTACTGAATCTTGATGAGTCGAGGTGGTCACAAATTCTAGTAGAGCCTAGGCTACCCTTGACCCTCTAGTTGAAGCTAAATATACCCATTCTTAAGATCTACCCCTAGCGGAGGCTCTCGATCTTGACTACATACCAAAACCTTAGTAATTTACACTGATGTTCCATCTTGGTCCATCGAATACCTCATGCTATTTGTCCAAGAAAGAGTGGATTCAAATAAGTATTTTAGAGGTTGATCAAAGAAAATACACATGATAAGGAATCAAGAATGAGATTTCCTAAGAATGTCCTATAGCCTCCTGAAGATAGGATACAAACGTCTCTACACCGATCGTAGAATTCTACTAGGCATTTGCTCTTATACCAATAATACCAATGAACTTAAAGCTCTGATATCAATTTGTTACGATCCAGAATTTCAGGTAATGATAACACCTACTATATCTCACTAGTAAGTAATCCAAACCCAAAGCCTAAAACCAAAAGAAGCGTGCTATCACACAGAAGAGAAGAATGTGGAAGATAAAGTACAATTGTCAAAATTAAAGAAAGAGAGAATAAAATATACATATATATCTCCAAGACCTGATATCAGTGGGTAATTGATCTATTAATCAATATAAGAGTACAAGGTAAATACAAATATATAGAATGACACACCCCGAGCCTACACCTTAGGTGTGGCTGGAACTCAAAAATCATTATTGGTTCTCAAGTGAACCCTTGGCCTGGTGCGGAAGACTTAACCCATGAATAGCATACTCAAATAGGCATAAGTAGAAACATAAGTTCAACTTCTAAAATTATAATTCTCAAAATACTATGCATGTAATATAGTTATGTAAAAGAAGTTTTAAATATAATCTCCTTATCAAATGAAAGAACTCAAATTTTGTCTGTCTAGTCTTTGAAGCCTTTAAAACTGACTCTGAAATAGGTATTGGGACAGGCACACGACTACCTCAAAACTAATAATAAATTATTGAAAAGTAAAGACTCAAGAGCTCCTTTGAATGCAAAGAGGTCTCACCAAAGTTGGGTAGAAAATTGATCTTCAATAATGCGTCTGTCAAGGATCTCTATCACCTGTGTCTGTATTATATAATGATTCAGCGTCGAATGGTGTCAGTACATGCAATGTACAGTATATAAAATGTCTGAAAGGAAACTTACTCAAAAATACTCAAAGAACTCAACTTTGAAAATAACTTAACTTAGTAAAGTATGCAACATATGTAAAAAAATATTTTAAAAGGTATGCATAGGTAAATGCAACTAAGTATATAAAAATATATTACTTTACTCTTGGTGAAATTTTTTAACCAAAAATCATCACTTATGAGCTACGTGATGATACAACAAACTGATGTCGTTGCCATGACGTCCAATACCTTGCCAGGGTAAGGGACACAACTTATCTCTGGAAATAATAAAAGTCCTCTTTTGGGACTATGAAGAGTCATCTGAATGAACTGTGCAATCTTATCCTAGGATGGCTACGTAGTTTATGGGGTTCAAATTATTCTATACTATTGCCCAAATCGGTGCTTAATACTACTCTCAAAATATATTTACTACGTTTGTATCTCAAGTGAATGTATTTACTTAATTAACCCATTTAGTCTCTTTTGGACTTAGCTCAAAACTCAATTCTTCTCAACTCATCTCTTCTCTCTAAAATAGATATGTTATCAATTCAATAAGTGCATTTAAAAGCATAATTTAACTTCTCAATCAATCTCAAAAGAGATGTTTAAATGTATTAATATTCATGCTCAAAATAATAATTAAGAGACTTCTAAAAGTCAACTCATTTATACTCAATAATACTCGTACTCAAAATAGTAATTAAGAGACTTCTCAAACTCAACTCATGCTCAAACTCTTTCAAAATTAAATGATAATTATAATAATTCTTTAAACTTAAAACTATGCATAAAATAGTCAATACAAAAACTCAACTAGGGTTCATGCGAATGCAAACAGAAACAATAATATCAAGGACTCAACTCATGAAAATCATCAAAGTATATTTATATCTATACTATATTAAAAGCATGAAGACCCTTAAAATATTTATTAAACTTTTTGTCCTTCATCAAAAGACTCCACTTTACACAAAACTGTCTTTTCATCATTTTTCCTTCAATTAATATACCATTATTTTAATGATATTAAATATTGACTATAATAAATATAATGAAAATTAAATATAGAAGATTCTCTTATCATGATTAAATTCCTACACGAAGAAACCTTTTCCAACTAAAATAATTTGATCTTAAAAAACAGTCAATTTTTTCCAAAATAATAGGCAGAAACGATTTTTTTAAAAAAAGTTATAGGAAACGGTCCAAAAAAATAGGACAACAAAAAAGTTAAAAAGAAGAAGAAGAAGAAGTAGAAGAACGTCAAAACAACAACAACAACAACAACCCAGTGGAATCTCACAAGTGAGGTCTGGGGAGGTTAGAATATACGCAAACCTTACCACTATCTAATGGAGAGATTTTTTTTATATATAGCATAAAGAAAAAAGAAAAAAAATATTAAAAAAAGAAAAATAAAAATATGAATAAAGTAAAAATAGAAATAAAAATAAAAATAAAATGCAATGCAAAATTTACAAGAGAATAATAATAAGTATATCAAAGTACTGCAATAATCAAAGGCAATAGCAACACAACTATACAGGCACACCTAGACCTACGACCACCCTAAATCGACACACGGTAAGACATCATTCTATCCCTACTAGCCTTCTACCCTAATCCGTGACCTCCACTCTTTTCTATCTAAGGTCATGTCCTCGGTGATATGTAGTATCGCCATATCTTATCTAAACATCTATATCCAATACTTTTTCGGTAAGAACGTCAAAACAAATATAGCCAAAAAAAAAAGTTAAAGAATGGCAAAAACTTTCTACTGCTAATATTTAGTATGTAAAAATTGACTAAAATCATACTTCTTAATTTTTTTAAACTATATTAAAAGTTCTCACATTTAAATCTTTCTTTTCTATTTAGAAAATGTAATTTTTTTTAATTTATATCTAATGATAAATATCTATATCGTCTTGGGTTGTTATTTAGGTTTAGAATTCTTCAACTTTTTCTTTGTTTAGGAATCTTGACTTGGTTAGGATAGTAAAGTTGAGGTAGATTTAGTTTCAGCCCATGTTAAACTTACTTATAAAATCTCATGTAAATCTCTTAAACCGTAATTGTAAAATAATTTTCTCTCTGATTTAATGGTATAATAATTAAGGGTTCTGGTTTTAGTGTTGACCAAATCTAATGTATTGTTTTTGTTTTTGCAGCATATGGTCAGCTCAAACAAGTATGAATTTCGGTAAGTTTTGTTTTTAAGGTTATACTTTTATTTGATATTATCTATCGAAACAACCTCATATTCCACAAAATACTAATAGTAAATTAGGGATAAGTTCTACATATACATATATTATTATTATTGCTGCAAATATTATATGTGCTTCTAAGCTTTATGGTGGCTACGGTTTTGTTTAGACGTCAACCTACTCATTCATCAACATCGAAAATGTTGGCATCTCATGTCTTCTGGATGGAAATACTCATAAAAATGCCTATAGATTTTTTTACTTAATAATATAACGTAGATGTAATAATTTATTTTTATATATTTATTATTAATTAATGCGACAAACACGTGCAAATCACATACACTTGACTAGTTTATATATATACATAAGAACTCAATAGAATTTATATGGATAACTCTAGAATTAACTTTATCAGAATAGAAACACAAACTCAAAGCTCAACTTGACTATATGACGATGTAGGAAACGAGAAAGAACTTAGTCTAATGTTATGATAAGCCTTACATACCTGGAATGAAGATTATCTAAGTGAAAGTTAAAGATCTTCCTTGAAACCTTAGCTTTTCTCCTTCTCTCCAATTCTTGCTCTTCTTGCTCTCAAAAGATTCTAAATGTTAATGAGAGAAAAACCTTGTTAGGTATTGATAAGGGACTAATTTTAGTCCCAAAACGTTTTGGGTTTAGTTTGGGAAAGGTGGGGAAAAGGCTGAAATACCCCCACTTAAAATGACTGTGGGGCCGTAGAAGCTTAGGTCCAAAATAGGACCTCATTAGAAATTGACAAAATAGGTCTACGACCACCATTCTATGAGTCATAGACCACGATACGGTTCGTGAAGACCACTCGTGAAAACCCTATTGGAAAAAGGTTGGAACTACGGGTCCTTCTCTACGACTCTTATAACTTGTATGGGTCGTTGACTTGGTCGTAGGAGTGTGGTACACATCTACTGGAAAGTGACACCTCATTCTACGACTAATTCAATGGGTCGTAGAAGATGTGACGACTCATGAAGATGATTCGTAGAAACTGATCTAAAACTCTAAAATTTGGCTAAGTTTAGAGGGGTTCCACGTGCCCCTTCTACGACTCGTAGAACACTCTACAGGCCGTAGAGTGGGTCATAGACCTAACTGCCATATTATTTCCTCAATTTTTCTTTGGGTCTTGAAATTTATCTAAGTTAAAATAGTACAGGGTGTTATATAGAACCTTCTCTGAATACAAAATAAAGACTGGTCCAGTCAAAATAAAAAGAAAAGGACAACTTCTCATGCCAGGATCTCACCTAAGTCTTCGATCCACAACTACTCCGCATGATGCCCATATCAACAACGAATACTGGTACTATGATTTGCAGGGTGCAGAAGTGTAGTATGAGTACCAACAAGTGGTACCAAGTAGGCATAGGTCAACTGAGCTTTAAAGATAAAGAAAATAGAAATAACAGGTAAAGAAGAAGTATATATTATAAGTAGCTAAAGAAATAACAGCGTGCAATAAAAGTAGATAGAGACAAATCCATAAGATAAAAGAAATATGTAACTAAGTCAAAAAAACATACTTGGAGGTGCTATCCCAATAATCTAACCATGATCTGATGGTACTATGGAAATCAACTAACCGAGGATATACTAACTATAACCACCACAATGCATCATAACAATCAAAGAGCCAATCATATAAACCAATCATCGAGCTAGCACAAGCTACACAATCATAATGAAATAATAACCTAATCAAGCTCGAAAGGTACACGACAACAATCATAACTCCACTGGCCCCCTATAAGATCGGTAGGCGCAAATAATAACCTAGTATACTGGTGATAGGCAATGAATATGAATATAATTATACAATGAAAAATTGGCAGTACCATCAATGCCAAGTGCCATATAATGAAGTATATACCCCTACCCCTACCCCTGGCATGTTTGGCAAGATTCATGCGGACACCCCTCCTCCCATTTAATGTGTCACATAAACGAAGGGACCCATATGGGACTCAAGAAGTCCATATATACTGCCTGGTCCCGACTTCCATAACCTATCTGTCCTATTATTGGATCAGCTCCGTCATAGTACTAGGTATACATATGAAAACCACCTTAATTTAGAAAGGGTAGGCAATATCCTCGATTGATCAAATAATTGGCAAGAAAAGGTCACCAATCTCCTCGATCGATCAAATAAGTGGTAAGAAAGGATCAACAATCTCCTTGACCGATCAAGTAAAATAGTGAGCGCATCTCTGATGGCTTTTTATCTCAAAAGTCCATTTATCAAGGTGGTAAAAGTGATACGACTCCCATCAAAACTAGTTTTAAGAGTAAAAAGTGCAAAATCATATTTTCTCAAAAATGATAGTGAAAATCATCCTGCAATCGAAAAGTTTATCAATTATTCTGCAATTCATCCCAACAAAAGTTTTGTTTATGGATAGCTCTACACCAGAGATTACCAACTGTTGAGAGGCTCCAAAAAATTGGTGTCAAATTCTCCTGATGCCTAAGTATTATGTATAACTCCATTGGAAAGTTTGGCTCATTTATTCTTCAACTGTCCAATCACAAACTCACTTTGGAGCACATTATTAAACTGGATGGGTGAACACAGATCTATTGGTAGCTTATAAGAAGAGGTGGCTTGTGCAATAGCTTGGGCTTAGAAGTGTTCTGGTAGAGGTGGCATCCTCAATAGTTTATTTGCTATGGTGGTTATAGTGATATGGAGGGAAAAGAGCTTAATACATTTTCAAGGAGGTCAGTCGCAATCCACATACATACAAGAGGGATAAAACAGAAAAAGTGGCAAGCTTGTCTCCAACAGTTAAACCAAATACCTTGAGACAAACCTTTGAGTTAGTTTTCTTACTTCGAATTGATTCTTGTTTGATAAAATAGATGTTATCTTAATGCACCACATGTAATTGCTTTCCCTATTTTTTTTTGTTACATCAAGTTGTAGAGGTAGTGAGAAACCAGAGTCCAGTCTTATTTAGTTTTGTAATGTTCGCACTTTTGCTAATCAATAAAATTGTTTATCTACCAAAATAAATGATAGTGAAAATCAATGCATTTACTGGGTTTGTACCATAAAACATGTGAAACTGAGTACCAATGCAATGCATAAATGGCATCAGCATGCTCCTAGAGCATAGGAACTAACCTAAAATCTAGTTGATCCTCGAGCAAAGCCTTGAGCCCAACAATATACCATTATAACTCAAGAAAACAATTATAAATTAAGCAAAAACTGGATCAGTAACTCAAGGATCTCAACCTTTATCCAACGGTACCACTCAAGTAAACACTAAGTTCAACTAATACTGACCTACAACTATGACAAGCAACTATGGTTAAATAGCCTAATCTAAGATAGGGATCAAAATCAAGTCCAACGGATCTATTTGAGGGGAATTTCCACAATATCAAAGCGAACATAAGGTACCCGCACTATATAAGGGCACTAATCCATAATAATGACTACAAGGAGCTGCGACATTAACTAAAGAATCATTAAAAACCATTCTACCATGCTATCCTAAGGCCTCAAGTATCAACTTTAATGAGTCTATAACCATAAGTATGAAATTACCAACCTAAGTTAAGGATTCCGCAACCCAATACTAGCCTGAGACTCCTACGGGAATCAAGAAAATTGGAATAAAGAAGTAAACCTAAATCTGTCACATACATTCCTAACCCACATACAATCTATACTATGAATTATCTCAAGAAGCATAGTCTAATAGAAAGTAGAGATTAACCTACTTCAAAGCTGAACTACAAACTTGGATCATCTACGAGTAGCCCGCCTTTTGTTTACATCCTCTAGATGCTATGATACTATCAATTCATAAACTATGCATCACTACGAGAAAAAATGATACCCATAGTGCCATAATTTAACTCAGGTCAAAAATAGGCCTATGGAACCCATTAATGGAATTCCAAAATTGAATAGTCATGAGATCTGCAATAGCTCAAGGAAATTATGCTCAAAATTTGTCATGACCCGATTCCTTTAGTCATGATGGCACCTATCATAATCCACCGGAAGGTAAGCTAACCCATATCTCATAACTACTAGTAACGGTTATAAGGGGGAAAACTAGACAGAAACTAATAGAAACAAAATAATAATGATATATATATATATATATATATATATATAAATATACATACATACATACACACACAAGTATAGAGCTACTACATCATAATAGATAAGTACAAGTTCCAAAAGTGGACCATAAGCAAATACAATAATTGGCTAGTCTCAACATGTAAAAAATGGGCCATCCATGCTGAAGGAGATAAAAATGATCCCAAAACGTCAAGTGTTCACCGTCATCTCCAATGTAGACTACTATAGGCTCGATAGTTCAGCTCTAGTAACTGGTGCTAGGACCTGCATCATTGAAGTAGATGCAAAATGTAGTTTGAGTCCCAAGATAATAGGTACCTAGTAGGCATCATAGGCCGACTGAGTAGGAAATGTAAAGATAATATGAAAAAGAGAGGAATAAACCTAATTAGGAGTCAAGTAAGAAAGTCAGTAATCATACGTGAATAAGAAAAACACCAACTAGGAAACACTATAGCCAACTACACCCAATCGGGCTCCTATAAGCCCAACCGGGATACTCGTGCGCAATTTAAAATAAAAACTCAGAAAAACTCCCAGAAGCCCGCCAAGTATACAAAATAGCTAAGACTACAAAGAATAGGAACCAATGAATCTAAACTTCTAAGGACCGAAGAACCACCCCCAATCCTGAACCACAAGTGATAGAAATACTAAAGTTGGACTTGAAATCTGGATGCTCGTCAGAATTATTAGTACGATCGAGATCGGAACTCAAATTTGAATACTCACAAAAACATAATAGAAGGTGCTGAAGATTCTCATTTTAAGTTGTATTTTAATAGCCACCATGGATTGCTGTCTGCAATGAAATAAGCCAACACAACTATCTAAGCTTCGTCTGAAACCAATCTTGAGCCAAAAAAGAGTCTAACATTACTAATGTATATCATAATCTGCGAGACTTAAGAAAATATGGGCAAGTGTTTTAGAAAAGCAAGGTTACTGCCTAACTAAGGCCCAACTATCAAACTTTAGTCTGCTACACTAGTCTATCGGGATCTAAACCATCCGAAATAATGTCGAGTCATCTAAGGCAAGTTTTAATAACCCTAAACTAAGGCCATCATGCTCCTAGTAATTATGAATAGGAATTTAATAACACACGAAGCATAGGTAAACAACAACAATGGATACATGCTCTCAACTACCCAAAATTCCTCAAGAAAGACTAAAACATGATTCTTAATCATCTAACATATATACAATAGCTACCCAACCCGAATTCCAATAATTTCATCAAGTATTTACACATTCCAGCTCAATCTAAGAAATGGGAAGCTGTAACCTAGCTACCTGTAGATTGAACACGTGTGCTCCAACTCATAATGTCGGAGCTTTCCTTTCCATATGGCCTCTGATCACTCCCTCATTTTCAAAAAATAGATTCACAACATCAATACGGTCATTTTGACATGAATATTTCCATGATAATGTAATGCATGCATTAATAATCTATGATGATCTTAGTAAAATCATAAGAAATGGATACAGACCAATTTTAGAGCATGGACAAAAGGTATTTTTGTGATTTTACCTCAAACAAAAGGTATCCAACACTTTATGATCACCAACCCAAGTAGCCATGATAATTCTGGATGATTGGAACTTTGAATCACTAAAATTGGCTGAGAGATGAGGGAGAAATCGTAGCTTGAAGATGCTAACAATGGTTGAAAAATAACCTTAAGGATTGGGCTTTGCGAATGCGGGATAAGTGGCATGCGATTGTGGAAGAGAAAGGTCCAGACCTCGACGAATGTGGAGGGAAGGGAGACAAAGCTCTATGAATGTGGCCCCTGGCCTAGAAACACCAAGGCTTAACCACTTGAACTCCGCGAATGCGGCAAGGGTCTCACGAATGCGTAGACCTGGCCTATGTGAACGTGTCCCTATGCCCACGTACGCAAAAGTTAAAATACCCCTGCACCAACAAAGTGCTTGGAATTTGTTCAAAATCCCATGCTCTCAAACGAGATATGCTACCCCTTCAAATTTGATGTTCCAAACTCAATGACACATTAAAAATTCTCATATGAGGTTATTTTAAAAATAGTGGGCCCTACATGCTAGTTTTATTTTAAGCCAAATTTTACAACAGGCCTTGAGATTAGATTGGAAGCCTTGGAAAGCGACGAAGGATAGTTCCAGACCAAACTTGATTTTTTGGAACTAATCGCGCTGATGGAATTTTATCCGAGGGCATATTTTAAGAATATTGATCAAAGTCAATCTTAGGCTAAATTTTAAAAGTTAAGCGTCAAATGACCCCAAACTCATATCAATCACCTCGATAATCATGTCGACCATGCTAATTATAATGACCTTGAGGGCCATTTTCAGAAATTTTAGCGAAATTACTATTTTGCCCCTATCATTAGTGCCCCTGAGTGTTATTTGTTTAGTTTGTATGGTTGAATGTGTTAAAGTCTTAGTTATTTATGAATCGGGCAAATTCTTGAGTTTTATAGAGTTAAAATATTAAAAAGTGGTTTTTAGTACTAACTGGAGCTACGGGTCGCGGTATGAGATTATATTAGTTCCATCAGCTCCAGAATATGAAAATTGGACTAGGGAGGTCATTAGAATCAGATTTGGGGTTAATATGTGAATTTGAGGTCCCAAGTTGGAAAGTTAGTTTTAAATGAGCTATGTTTGACTTTGGTCAATAAATCAAGTTTGGAGATTTGGATTAGATTTCTAATGATTCTAATGGTTTCGAGGGTGATTCAAACGCTATAAATGGCTACATTGTAATTTTTAGAGGTTCTGAGGGTATTTTGGGTATTTCAAGTGTCAAAACTAGTTTAGTTGTGACTTATCAGATTTTAAGTCAAGGAGAACTCGAATTTAAATTTTGATGGTTCCATTGAATCCAGAACGTTGAATTTAGTAGGAGTACATATAAAGTTTGTGTATACAGTATTTCGAACAAATCCCAAGGGTCCAATTGGATAATTTGAGTTTGGTTTCAACTGGATTCTGGTGCAGGTAATTTAACTCATTGTGATCGCAATACTAGGTCACGCGATCGCAATGTGTTGGGTCAATGTGCTTCACGATCGCGAAAGTGAGCTCTGCATCGCCCTGGGTCATTGTGTCCAGTATTCTTCACGACCGCGAGGTTTAGTGACTCGCGATCGCGAAAGGTTATTTGATGCTAGAACATTATTTAATTGGGAAAACCTCCATTTCCTCAACTGTTGAGTCTTTGGAGCTTGGAGAGGCGATTTGAGAAGAGGTTTTTGAGTAAAATTGTTGGGTAAGTGACTTTTGACCTAAAACCTTCTTTTTTACTAATTATTTGATTATTTCAACCCCTAATTTTTAGTTTCAAACCCAAAACTTCTTGTTTCTTTCCTAACTCGAATTTGAAAAAATGGTGATTTCTAACTCGTTTTGGACTCTATTTTTACGAATTTTCAACCATGAGTTCCTTATTACTATTAGAACTTGATTTTGCAATAAAATTCTTGATTTGACCCTTTCTGAAAATGATCAATTTTTGGCCTATTTTACCCAGTTTCAAAACCTAATAATATAGGTGTCATTGAACTCCTTATGATACATATGTTACATTCTTGATAGTGGATTGTTATTTCGAGCATTGAATTCGAGAGTTGATCATCTGGTGGAGCTGTTTGAGTTCGGTTTCGACTATAGAGGTAGGTTTGGCTATCCTTCTTGGGGCTGAGTTGGGGTGATTAGTCAAATTCTATGTTGTAGACTTTGAGATAGGGTCGTAGTGTAGTTTGGGATTGCTAATTTGCTTTGAGATGCCCATGTGTGGGCTTATTTATATTGTGATGCTTGTGTGGGGGATTATATATGTTGTGTAGCTCGTGTGGGGGCCTTATTTGATATATTATCTGTGTTGAAACTATGTAATCCATGACTTAACTAAATTAGAGATGTGAAATAATTATTTGCCTTGAGATACCTGCATGAGGGGTTGAGTTGGGGGTTTTGAGCAAACATGAGTATTGAAATATTGTAAAAAATGGGTGAACACTTAATTTGTGGTATTTCCTTCCCATTACTGTCTATTGAGGGTGAATATCATGTTTGGGTTAAGCTTTTGAAAAAAATTGAACCTAGTACTACATGTTGAGTTGAATATTACCTCCATGTCTTATATGTTGTGAATGCATTCATCTTCATTCATATTATCACTGATCATTGGAAAGTTGAGAACTGTGGAAATTCTTTTTGAGCAAGAAAATGTGATACCTTTCATATATCTTTGACCACGAGTACGTAGCAAGCATATAAGATATTAGTATCATGAGTCCTTGGCGATGAGCTGCGTGGTGAGGTAGTTGATACATTGAGATTGTGATGAGGTATATGGATTGCGAGACCCCATGGGTCCTGCTTGGTAGCATAGCTTGGCAGGTGTATACGACAGGTTGTGCGACAACCTTAATCCCACTGTACCATCATATCATTAGATCATCATAATGCATTACATTGCATTGATACTTGTGATATTTGACCTATCTGTTAAATTGTGATATTGAACTATATTTATGTGTTTACTTTATTCGTGTCTTTCTATATAAATTGGCAGCAACGTAGCCGGAGTTAGACTTTTCTATGTGTAGGTGGAAGCATTCCTTCATTTATTTCATAGTTTTTGATTAATTCCTTATACTTAGTTAGTTAAACCTACTGAGTACATGTGGATTGTACTCACCCCTACTTCTATGTCCCTTTTGATGTGGATCCTAGTCAGGGTATTCTGTGCAGCAATTGATCTCTTTCTCTTGCAGATATTTTACTATTCAGATTAGTGGAGAGGTCTTGAGATTCTGACCGCCATTAGTTCTAGTATTTATTTCCAGTCTTTATTGTTATTCGAAGACTTATTATGTATATCAGATTCGATCATTGTATCAAATACTCTTTACACTTATGACATCATGTTTTGGGATAAGTTGGTTGTTGTCCTTTTATATTGTTTATTTCTGGCCTAACTTCCTTTTGGGAGTTTTGTATGGTTTTACTTTTCAACTTACACATCGAGATGTGGTTGGGGATATTTGCATCATGACCTCAATTTTTGGGCCGTGACACTAATAGCCTAATTTGGCCATTTCGGAGCTAATAGAACCGTTAAAATTCTTTTCTAATATGTTTTATCTTATATTAACCGAAGTCAACTTTTTAAGTAATAAAATTCCAAAACAAGAAAACGGACCTAATACCCAAACAAATGATCAGGCGACCGAGCTACTAGTGCCACGAGGTCATAAATGACCTGGATCGCTATAGAAAATCTCTAAACAACCAAAAGGAGTATAAGAAAAATGACCTGAAGGGTCATTAAAACATCCACTACTAAAAGAACTTTCGCTCGCAAAAGTAAGGACAAGGTCATACCTCAAGGCTCAAATAAGCCAAGGAACTGCTCCCGCATCTCCTTCTCTGTCTCCCAGGTAGCTTCCTCAACTTGACGGTGCCTCTAATTGACCTTAACAATAGGAATGGCTCTCGATCGCAACTGCCTGACATCTTTGGTTAGAATGGCGACCGGTTCCTCTACAGAGGTTAGATGATCATTCAACTCAACCGAATCATACTTGAGCACATGAGACTCATTTGGAACATACTGCCACAACATCGAAACATGAAAGATCAGATGGATAGCTAATAGTGCTGAGAGATAGGGCTAACTCATAGGCAACCTCTCCGATTGTCTTCAAAATATCAAATGGCCCTATATACCTGGGCTGAGCTAGCCCCGCTTCCCAAATCTCATCACACCTTTCATGAGCGATACTCGGAGAAATACCCTGTCATAAACACCAAAACATAAAGGTCGATGCCTATGATCAGCATAACTCTGGTGCCGGCTCTGAGGTGTCAGTCTATCCTGAATAAGTCGAACTCTAGCTAGAGCCTCCTGAAGTAAATATGTAGTGCGTGTCCTAGGCTCTGAAGACTCAAACCAACCAATTTGAGAATGACAACTCCTACCATACAAGCCCTTGAATGGGGCCATCTGTATACTCGAGTGGTGACTATTGTTCTACCAAACTCTGCCAAAGGCAAAAACTGATTTACTAACCCCTAAACTCCAATACGCAGGCTCACAACATATCCTTCAAAACCTTAATAGTGCGCTCTAACAGGCCATCGGTTATAGGTGGAAAACGGTGCTGAGAATTACATGGGTACCCAACTCTCTCTGAAAATCCCTCCAGAAGCTAGAAGTAAATTAAATCCCTCGATCTGATATAATGGACACTGGCACCCTATTAAGATGGACTACATTCGGAATATAAACACGAGGTAATCGCTCTATATTGAATGTTAACCAAATTGGGAGAAAGTGAGATGACTTGGTCAATTGATCAACAATGAACCAAATGCTATCAATACCCCTTGATGTCTGAGGCAATCCCATTATGAAGTCCACAGTGATACACTCCCATTTCCACTCGAGAATGGGTAATCCCTGAAAGAGTCCTCTAGGCCTATGATGCTCAGCCTTCACTTGGTGGCAACTCAAACAACGGGATATATAGTCAGCAATATCCCTCCTTATGATATTCCACTAATAGTGTTGCCTCAAGTCATGATACATCTTCGTGGTTCTCGGAAGGATAGAGTATCTTGAATCACAGGCCTCACGACGGATCAACTGAATCAAACCTCCCACTCTGGAAACGCATAGATGACCATCAAATTGCAACACCTTATTTGAATTAATATAAGCCTAGCTATCCTCACCCTGTAATACCCAGTCCCTAAGCTTTATGAATGACTCATCCTCAAACTGTCAGGCACGGGTCTAATCAAGTAGAAAAGACTGAGCCTCGACAAGGACCAATATCCTTCTAGAGTCTTAAATATCCTGTTAGCAAAGGAATGGACATCTAAAGCTAAAGGTCGCTCCATAGTAGGCAAATTGGCTAGGCTACCCATACTCCCTGCCTTCCAGCTCTAAGTGTCAGCTACTATATTTACCTTGCCCGGATAGTAGAGAATAGAGTGATCATAGTCTGGCAAAAGTTTAATCCAGTGCCGCTGTCTAGAATTAAGATCCCTCTGACTCATGATATACTATAGGCTGTGATGATTTGTATGTATCTCACAATGGACCCCGTATAAGTACTGCCTCAACATCTTGAGTGCGAAAACTACTGCCGCCAACTCTATATCATGAGTGGGGTAGTTGCGCTCGTATGCTTTCAAATGCCTAGAGCCATATGCAATAACCCGACCCCACTACATCAAAACACACCCTATACAACCACCAAATTCATCATAATACACTGTAAAGCCCTCGCTCTCAACTAGAAGAGTCAGTATAGGAGTGGTGATAAGCAACTCTTTGAGCCTCCGAAAGCTCAAATCACACTCCTCAGACCACAAAAATAGGACATCCCGATGGGTCAACCGGGTCAATGGGGCTGGAATGGCAGAGAAACCCTCGATGAAGCATCTGTAGTAACCATCCAATACGACGAACCTCCTAACTTCCATGACAGATGTGAGCCTATCCCAGCTACGAATAGATTCAATCTTCGCTGGAACTACCATGATGCCCTCCTTGGATATAACATGCCCCAAAAATGTCACACACTCCAACCAAACCTCGTACTTTGAGAATTTGGCATAAAGCCGCTGATCTCTCAAAGTTTGGAGCACAATCCTCGAATGTGCATGCTTCTCTCTACTCCGCGAGTCCACTAAGATGTCATCGATGAACACAATCATGAAAAATCAAGATAAGGCCTAAATAAATAGGTCATCAAATCTATCAAGGCGGCAGGGGCATTAGTAAGCCTAAATGACATCACAAGAAACTCGTAGTGGCCATAGCGAGTCCAAAAGGCTATCTTAGGGATGTCTGTAGACCTAATCCTCAAATGATGGTATTCAGATCTCAGATCAATTGTAGAAAACATAGCGGCACCTTGTAGCTGATCAAACAGGTCATCAATATGGGGAATGGGGTAACGGTTCTTCACTGTCACCTTATTTAATTACCTGTAATTGATGCACATATACATAGTCTCGTCCCTCTTCTTAACAAATAGGAGAGGAATACCCCATGATGATATACTCGGACAGATGAAACCATTACTTAGGAGGTCCTAAATCTGAATACTACGCTCTCGGAGCTCTACGGGATCCATCCGGTAAGGTGGGACTGAGATGTGCTTAGTGCCTAGCTCCAAGTCTGTAGCAAAATCAATATCTCTCTCCAGAGGTAGGCCAGGTAGGTTAGTATGAAATACATCAATAAACTCTCAAACCACATGAATAGAATCAATAGATGAGGCCTCACTGGATATATCTCGGATATACGCCAAATAAGCTAGAAACTAGAGGCAACCATTATTGAGCTCTCATCAAAGATATAATCCCCGTCGGTGTGGGTATATAAGCACTTTGCCATAAAATCAAAGGAATATTGGACATGGCTAAGGTAATAGTCTTATCATGGCAATCCAAAACCGTGTGGTGAGGAGATAATCAGTAAATGCCTCGAATAACATCGAAATCCAGCATATCAAGTAAAATAAGAACTTCCCAGGTATCATACCCTTAAATAGTCACCACACATGATCTACAAACCAGATCTAATACTAAAGAATCTCCTACGGGGGTTGAAACATGTAACAGTGCCACTAAAGGCTCAAAACTAATACCCAAACGGGGAGCAAAATACATGGATGCATATGAATATGTAGAACCTAAATCAAATAAAGTTGAAGTAGTCTACTGGCATATGAGAATAGTACCTGTGATAACATCATTCGATGCCTCAGCTTTAGCCCATGCTGGAGCGACATAAAAGTGGCTCTGCCAGCCTCTATCACGACCTTCTGTCCTACCACTCGACATGCCTCTCCAGGGACCTCCCCGAATACCCTAGTGGCTGCCTCCACGGCCCTATGTCGGGTCTCTACCTCCATGACATAACTCTAGTCTCCGCCTCCATGGTTCTGTAATAAACTGACCTCGGTATAAAGGGTGCGAATATGTTCCCCTTAAGCTTTGTCCTGCACTAGAACCACCCAAATAGGGCTGCTTGCTATCTGAAACTGGTAGAGCCGCCTGAATAGACCGATTAGGTTGACCCTGCTAGAACCTCTGAGGGGGCCTGTCATAGCTGTCTCTACCCATAGTCTGGGATCCATCCTGGTGTCTGGCCCTCTTGTCTCTGCCCTGTTGGGCCACGCGATGAATTTGATCCATGGTACGGGTGTGATCAAAACATCAAGAAGTGAACGGCCTATTGAAACCAAGTGCTCTATCTCTAACCTTAACTTATACCTCAACCCACGCACGAAGCATCGCACCTTCTCCTCCTGGATAGGTAGAATCATAAAAGCATAATGGGAAAGCTGATGGAATCTGGACTTGTAGTTTGAGACCATCATAGGCCCCTGCTCTAGCCTCATAAACTAATCTCGGAGTCGGTCCCTGACACTCTTACTGATATATCTGGGTAGGAAAGCCTCTAAAAACTTAGTCTATGATAAGAAAGGCGATCCTGCTGGTCTAGATTGTAAATAGGAGCGCCACCACTACCGTGTTGTGCCCCAAAACTAGTGAGCAGTGAAATCAGCTCCCCTAAACTCCACAAGGCCTAAAGATTGGAGCTGCTCTTGGCAAGTAGTCAAAAACTCCATAGCATCCTCCCCGCTCGCTCCTGAAAATATCGGAGTAACTATGCAATGGTCGCCTATAGAGTTGGAGTCATAGCCGATCCAGCTGGGGATTGTGCCAATCCTAGCCCTCCGGCTGAGGAGGAATAGGGGCACCCTGGTGCTCTTATATGTGCTCTGGACCATATCTCCATCTAGAACTGGTTCTACATCCCTACCTATGCCTCGATGCCAACCTCTGGCCTGCCTGAGGCTCTATATGCCAGTCCTGGCGAGTCATCTCCGTTAGTAATACCATGCATACGTGCCATCCCTTTGAAAGAATAAAGCAAATAAGATTTCATGAAACCAATAAGAAACACACTACACGAGGTGATACAACATAGAGAACTTTCCTAATGACCTCATGTAGCCTCCTGAAGATGGGCTACAGACGTCTCCATATCGATCTGCAGGACTCTACTTGACGTTAGCTCTGTACAAGTGAGACCATTGAACCTAGGGCTCAGATACCAACTTGTCATGACTCAATTCCTCAAGTCATGATGGCACCTACCAAAACCCACTAGCAGGTAAGCCAACCCATAACCCAGAACTGCTAGTAATAGGTATAAGGGGGAAAACTAGATAGGAACTAATAGAAACGAGATAATACAGATAAAAAGAGCTGAAATATATATGTACATACATAAATGATCCCTCCAAGAACCTGAAAGTCAGGCAGTACAAAGCTATTACCAAATAAAAGATAAGTACGAGTTCCAAAAGTAAACCATAAACAATTACAACAACTAGCTAGTCTCAAAGGCAAAAGACACGTCATCTATGTTGAAGGAGTCAAAAATGATCCCAAAACATCAAGTGATCACCCTCGTCTCTGATGTAGACTGTTATAGGCTCGATAGGTCAACACTGGTAACTGGTGCTCGAAATTAGATCACAAAAGTAGATGCAGAGTTTAGTATGAGTACCAAGTCAATAGGTACCCAGTAAGCATCATAGGCCGATTGATAAGAAAAGGTAAAGACAATATATAAAAAAGGAATAAACTCAAATAAGAGTAAGAAATAGAAACCCATGGTGAGAAGGTAAGTAATCATACGCGAATAAGAAAAGTTTCATCTAGGAAGGACTACAGCTAACTACACCCCCCATAAACCTAATCGGGATAGTCGTGCACAATTTAAAATAAAACCCCGACAAACCTCCATAAGCCCACCGAGTACGTAGAATAGCTAAAACTACACGAATTAGGAACCAATGAATCTAAACCTCTAAGAACGGAAGAAACACACCCAATCTTGAACCACAAATGACAGAAATATCAAGGTCGGACCTGGAATCCAGATGCTCATCAAAATTATCAGTATGATCGAGGTCGGAACTCAAATCCAGATACTCGCTATGAGAAATAAGTCGGTCGAGGCCGGGCCTATAACCTAGATACTCTCCGATGGGATTCTAGAATCAAAGGCTAGAACTCAAAAGCAAAAGCACCAAATGGCCACAAACTCATACCGATTACCTCGATACTCGTGCCGACCATGTCACTAGCCTAATTTGGCTATTCCGGGGCTGATGGAATCGTCAGAGTTTCGTTCTGAGGATCGAATAATCAGTGCCAGCAAGTCATAAATGACTTAGGATAGCTACAGGAACTCTCTAAACGATGAAACAAGTGCTTTATTTCTCAAATGACCCGAAGGGTCATTACACATTGTTTAAGAAAAAAGAAAAACTTTTGAAACTTGAGGTCTAAAATAATTCTTAGATATTTGTGTGGTTATGTTGTAAATCATTTCATTAAGGATAAAAAAAATATTTTAAAGTCAAATTATTTCAAATTATTGTAAGGTGACATTCTTTTTGGGACGAACTAAAAAGGAAAGGGTGCCACATGCAATGGGACAATGGGAGTACCATTTATAGTAATACACAACAATATTATAATAAATCTGCACTATGTATTAAAAGTGAATGATGCATGCAATATAGATGTATTATAAGTGTTTTAAAAATATATTATGCTTGTTTGGTAAGTAATGACACAATATATTATAAGTGTATTAAAATTTGATAAATATATTATCCAACAATAAAGCTTGTATTATATGTGTTTATAAATTTTTATCTATAATATATATTAAAATTATATTATAAATATATCATAAGAAGTGAAAAAAATGTTATAATTATAAATGGTAAATATTTTCTTCATATAACATATTTATATAAATTTTCATAAAATAAGATATATTGAGCCGTTTGTATCTTAGCTATAACAGAAGAGTGAATAGAGAGGAATTTGGAGTCGAGGATATTTTTTTTTTGTAATTTTCATGTGAAGCAATTTTGTGGACAACTAAATTTAACTCATGCATCACTTTTCAAGTTCAGCTACTCCATCCCACATATTTTGGATGCTGTGGCATCAATTTTTTCTCTTGTTTCAGTTATCACGAGGCTATATGGCCTTCCTAAATAGTTACCTTAAAAAAATAAATTGATTTACTTTTAGTTATCATAAATTTAATTGGATATTTATCCATTTTGGTGTAAAATTTTATTATTTTCTTCGTTTTTTATTATTTGATTTTTATATTTTTAAATACCTAATATACTAAATAAAAAAGTATGATAAACAAATTGAAACAGAAAAAAAACTAAATATAAATAAAGAAAATTGAAAGAGACGGCCAATTACTCTTCTCTTAATATACGGAAAATGACCTAAAATGCCTTTGAACTATTGAAAATGGTACAAAAATACGTCTCATTCATCTATTGGGCCTAAAATTTCCTTAACATCCATCTTTAGGTCCAAAAATGACATTTTCTTTAACGAAAAAGGGCATTTTAGTCCCAATATATGGATGAGGGGCATTTTTATACTATTTCCAATAGTTCGAGGGTATTTTAGGTCCCTTTCCCTAATTAAAATTCTGTTAAATAAATTTTGATTTATAATTAATTTTAAATAATTAAATTGTAACCAATAGATGACCGCCACGTGTTTAAAAAAATATTTAAATTATTTAATTAAAATTCTGTTAAATAAATTTTGATTTATAATTAATTTTAAATAATTAAATTGTAACCAATAGATGACCGCCATGTGTTTAAAAAATTATTTAATTTATTTAATTAAAATTTTGTTAAAGAAAATGTCATTTTTGGACCTAAAGGTGGATGTCAAGAGCATTAATTTTCAGAATTTTATATGATAATCTTCCACCTTTAGGTCTAAAAAAGACTTTTTCTTTAATAGAATTTTAATTAAATAATTTGAATAATTTTTTTAAACACGTGGTCACCATATATTGGTTACAGTTTAATTATTTAAAATTAATTATAAATCAAAATTTATTTAACAAATTTTAATTAAATAAATTGAATAATTTTTTTAAACACGTGGCGGCCATCTATTGGTTATAATTTAATTATTTAAAATTAATTATAAATCAAAATTTATTTAAAATTTTTTAATTAAATAAATTGAATAATTTTTTTAAACACATGGCGGCCATCTATTGGTTATAATTTAATTATTTAAAATTAATTATAAATCAAAATTTATTTAAATTTTTTTAATTAAATAAATTGAATAATTTTTTTAAACACGTGGCGGCCATCTATTGGTTACAATTTAATTATTTAAAATTAATTATAAATCTAAATTATTTAACAGAATTTTAATTAAATAAATTGAATAGTTTTTTAAACACTTGTCAGCCATCTATTGGCTAAAATTTAATTATTTAAAATTAATTATAAATTAAAATTTATTTAATAGAATTTAATCACAGAAAATGGCTTAAAATGCCATCGAACTATTAAAAATGGTACAAAAATGCTCATCATTCATATATTAGGCCTAAAATGCCCTTTTCCGTTAAATATATAGTCATTTTTGGACCTAAAGGCAGATGTCAAAGGTATTTTACGCCTAATATATAGATGATGAACATTTTTGTACTATTTCTAATAATTCGAGGACATTTTAAGCCATTTTTCGCTTAATATATAATATAGAGAAATGAATATTGAGTGATTCAAAATTTCATGCAACATAAAAATAAGTAACATCTGTTATTTAAAATTTATGTAAATATTATTATAAATTACAATAATTAATAAAATTTAAATATTTAATATAAAAATTTAATTGTCTCTCCAAATATTATTGGTGCCACGTAAATTAACTCTAATAAAATAATATATATTGAGTCGTGTTTATACGGGCTATGGTATCTAGTGGTATGATGAACGGAAAGGGCTGCACTTGGTAAAGACGAGATCACCGGAAAATTATCAAAACCCTTAAGCCTGTCTGGACCAAAAACCAACCATGAATTCCTGCAAAAAGAGTCACCGGAGTTGAAGAAACAACAGCTGTAGACCGAATGAGTCAGTTGCCGGACTCGCTTCTCCTTCACATTCTCTATTTTATGCCCACAACTGAGACAACCTTAACATGTGCTCTCTCAAAAAGGTGGCGTTATCTCTGGAATTCACTTGAAAGACTGACTCCAACTTTGGATAAAGCAAAACAATATTGGTCAGTTTTGTTCATTGTTTGCAAGTCCCTTACTAACTCTAAATTTTCGCATTACGTTCAATGGTACTCTGTTTTTTGAGCATTAGCTGTTTAAGAGAATTGCTAGCTTTTTCACAGAGCTATATATAATCTCTTCTTCCTTTGATGTTTTAGTTTTCAATAATCTTCCACTATTTCTTCTGTTATAAATAATCACACTCCTGCAAAGCGGACAGCTTGCTTTTCTACCATGAATAATGATACAAGATTCCAGGGATTGAACTTATCTGAGAAATCTGGAGCTAAGTCTGGAGTTCTTTGGAGGAACTCGTGAATTCTAGCTCAGGAATGGGGAAAAGAAATGTTGAAGAAGAAGAAATGTAGAGTAGAGTAAACTGTAGTAATTTCATATATGATTGAAAAATGAGCAATACAAAGACTTATAACAGTTTGATGAATAGCAGTACAATCCAGAAATCTGTTATTGAACTAATTAGTTATAACCAACTATTGTGAATCCTAACAGTTGTAACTAACTCTGCTGACGTGGACCTATGAATCAGATTTACTTGTATCAATACTCCCATCCAAAAGAGATCCTTGATCACAAGGATCAAATTGAGGAAAACGAGTCTGCAAAACATTAGTGAACTCCCAAGTTGCCTGGTCAGCTGACAAACCAGTCCATTTCACCAGAACTTGAGCAACAGCCTTGTTGCCTCTTTTGACCATCCTTCTTTGTAAGACAAATTCAGGGTTGGGGCAGTGTGTGCTAGAAATATCTGTTGTAGGAGGGTAAGTAATCTGTGTAGGCACTGCAAAACATTTTTTCAGGAGGGATACATGTACTGTGGTATGTATTTTCACAGAAGAGGGAAAAAGAAGGGTGTAAGCAACTGGTCCAACTGTTTTAATCACCTGGAAAGGGCCATAGTATTTGGAGGCTAGTTTATGGAATGGTTGAGTGGCTACGGAAGTTTGTTTATAAGGCTGCACCTTGAGATATACCCAATCTCCAACTGTAAATCTCCTGTCACTCCTATGTGAGTCAGCTTGTTGTTTCATTCGCAACTGAGCTCTCCTTAAATGGTGTTTCAGCAACTGTAACTTTAGCTCTCGTTGTATCAAAATGTTGTCTACTTCAGAAGAGGCAGATTCCCTGGGAAGATATGGTAAGTGAAGTAGAGGTGGTCGACCGTACAAGGCCTCATATGGTGTGGTTTGGATGGCTGAGTGGTAGGAGGTGTTGTACCAATATTCTGCCATAGGCAAACAAGAATGCCACTCAGTGGTGTCTTCAGTGCAAGCACACCTCAAGTATGTTTCCAAGCATCTATTCAAGACCTCAGTTTGACCATCAGATTGAGGGTGATATGCTGTGGAAGTATTCAACTGAACCCCTTGCAATGAGAATAGCTCCTGCCAAAATGAGCTCAGGAACACTGCATCTCTGTCACTTGTGATGGTATCAGGCAACCCATGTAACCTCACAATCTCATCCAAGAATGCTTTAGCCACAGTTGAGCAGTGTAAGGATGTTTCAAGGGTATAAAATGACCATATTCACTCAGTCGGTCCACAACCACTAGGATTACCTCGTACCGCCTAGATTTAGGTAAACCATCAAAAAAATCCATGCTAATTTGGGACCAAACAACATCCGGAATAGGTAGTGGTTGGAGTAGACCAGGATAAGCAGCTAAGTCAGCTTTACTCTTTTGACAAATATCACATTTTTGGACAAAACTCTTGACATCAGTTCTGATGCCCTTCCAGTAGAAGAGTGTTAATAGTCGTTTCAATTTAGCATCCACACCCAAGTTTCCCCCCTGAGAAGTATCATGCCAAAGGCTAATGATATCATTCCGCAAGTTCTGAACTTTGCCAGTCACTAATCTTCCTTTTCTTCTCAACTTATTATTTGTCCAAGTGAATTGTGAAGATGAAGTAGGATTTGTAGTCAGCTGTGCAATGAGATTCTGTAAATCCCCATCAGTGTACCAACTATCTTCTATTGCCTGGAATAAAGTAGAATCAGCTGAAGAAACCACTAGAGCTAATAGTTCAGCTCCTGACATTCTCTATAAGGCATCAGCCACTTTGTTGTCAATACCCCTTTTGTACTCAATAACATACTCAAAAGGCATCAATTTGGTTAACCATATTAGCTGGAAGTTGGTGTGCAACTTCTGTTCCATCAAGTACTTTAGTGCCCTCTGATCTGTCCTGATAGTGAATTGTTGTCCCAACAAATATTGAGACCATTTGGTAACAGCATGGACTATGACCAACAATTCTTTGTCATAAACAGATAGTGCAGCATGCTTAGGAGACAAGGCTTTACTGATAAAGGCTAAAGGATGGCCTTGTTGCATCAATACAGCTCCAATACCATGGCCACTGGCATCAGTCTCAACTACAAATGTTTTGTGGATGTCAGGCAAAGCTAACACAGGAGCTTCAGTCAAGGCAATCTTTAGTCTATCAAAAGCATTAGTGGCCTTTGATGTCCACTTGAAGCTGTCCTTCTTGAGGAGGTCAGTTAAGGGCTTACAAATCACACCAAACCCCTGGATAAATCTCCTATAATAGCCAGCTAATCCTAAGAAACTCCTCAATTGCTTAAGGGTAGTTGGTAGTGGCCAATTCCTCACAGCTTCCACCTTTGCTGGATCAGTAGAGACCCCTTTCTCAGTAATGAAATGCCCAAGATACTCAACTCTTGGGACCCCAAAGAAACACTTGCTGTCTTTGGCAAACAGTTGGTGTTTTTGCATTTCTTGAAATACAGCTCTCAAGTGTTCCAAATGATCATCCCAACATCTACTATAGATCAAGATGTCATCAAAAAAGACTAAAACAAACTTCCTTAGAAAGGCCTGAAATACTGAATTCATCAATCCCTGAAAAGTAGCAGGGGCATTTGATAATCCAAAGGGCATAACTAGGTACTTGAAATGGCCTGAATGGTTCTAATGACAGTTTTTGGAATATCTTCAGTGACCATCCTCAATTGGTGATACCCTGATCTAAGATCTATTTTGGAAAAAATCTTAGACCCTCCCAATTCATCCAGTAGATCTTCTACAATAGGTATAGGAAACTTGTTCTTTATAGTAGCTTTGTTCAAGTCTCTATAGTCAACACATAACCTCCAAGTCCCATCTTTCTTGCCTACTAAAACCACAGGAGCAGCAAAAGGGCTACTGCTTGGTTGAATAATTCTCTGTTCTAGCATATCTTTCACTAAAGACTCAATGATATCCTTTTTGACAGATGGATACCTATATGGTATTTTGTTAATTGGTTCAGTACTCTGATGTAACACCACTCTGTGATCAAATAAACCCCTAGGTGGAGGTAACCCTGTGGGTTCTTCAAACACCTTCTAAACTCATGTAACAGTCTTGTCAAGCCAACATTATATTCAAGTTTCACCCTTAGCTTCCAACGCATACCATTGTACTTCACTACTCATGGTAGGAACTAACTGAATCTTACAAAGTTCTGAGTGATTACCTGAAATTCGAGCCAAATTTCCTCCTCCAGAATTTAGGATCTGCTTGCCAGCACCTCTCAATATATGCCTCTTGCCCTTGTATATGAATTCCATTGTCAAGTTTCTGAAATTCATCCGAATGTCTCCTAGAGTTAGCAGCCACTGAACTCCTAGGACTACACCACAAGACCCCAAGGGTAACAGTAGAAACTCAGCTGAGAACTCTGCTCCTTGTAGTAGCCAGGAAATCTTGCACATCTTGCCCACCTTCATAGTGCCATTAGCTGCTGCTACTGCCTGAGGAAGGATCTGAGTAATAGAGCACCCTAATTGTGCTGCTAATATAGGGTCCAGGAAATTATGGGAACTACCAGTATCCACCAAGATGTGTAATGGCTTCTTAGCTTGGTAACCAGTCACCTTTAAGGTTCTAAAACCCAAGGATCCATTCAGTGCATGGATGGAAATTTCCATGTGTTTCAGTACTCTACTGGGGGTCAATCTCTTGTACCATCAACTCTTCTTGTGGAACTCCCTGCTGAAATGATTCTTCATCCTGTTGTTCTTCAACTTCCAACAAGCATAACTGCTTAAGATTCTTGCATTTGTGTCCAGCCACATATTTTTCATCACAGAAGAAGCAAAATCCTTTTGCTCTCTTCTCATCCATCTCTTCTGGGCTTAACCTCCTTCTATTGGATCCCCTCTAAAAGGGGGTTATTCCAGTATTAGGATTTGGTAAGATTGGCTTGCTTTGATTCTTATGTTCCATGAAACTTCTTGGGGTATTCGTGTTTGTGTTTGGAACAGAAGAAGTCTGTCTAATAGCCTGGATGTAAGCCTCCTGCAGCCTAGCAGACTTGTACACTTGTGACAGGGTGGTGGGGTTTGAGACCTTCACTGCAATGTTAAATTCTGGCTTCAATCCTCCTATAAAACAACTAATAGCATTTTCTTGGGAAAGATTCACTCTGGTCAAATTTCTTTCAAAGATTGCCTGATACTCCCTCACACTTCCTACTTGTTTGACCTTCTTAATCTCCTCCATGGGGTCATCAAAATCAGTACCAAATCTCTCAACTAAAGCCATTACATACTCATTCCAGGTAGCAGGGTGAGGTACTGCTTATACCTCATGAAGGATAGATGCCATGGGATGGCTTCCCCTTCTAGTTGTAATGCTGCTACTCCAATCTTCTCTTCAGTCGGTATATTTTCCATTACGAAAAATTGATCAATTTTAAACAACCAGGATTTTAAATCTTCACCTGAGAACCTCAAGAATTCCATTCTTGACCATCGAGAAAAATTTGAGGTATGGTAGTGGTTGTGATGGACTTCTATCCCTCTGCAATCTTCCTCTAGAGTTCCCTTCTGCAGAAGGTTCTTCCTCTGTTACTATTGGTGTTTTGTCCCTCCGTGGCGCATTTGCAGCTGAAATCTGATCTCGTAACTCGAGCACCGTCTGATCCAATCTCTTCAGATTTGAATCTTCTCCTGTGAGAATTCCCATATCTGTCATCATCTTCTGCATCATATCACGCAATTCTCCTATTTCTGTGGGAGAATTCTCACCACTAGGGTCGCTATTCATCCTAGTTCCCTTCGCCATTGATGCCGAGGAGTCACAAGCTCTGATACCACTGATACAACATTCCAGGGATTGAACTTATCCGAGAAATCTGGAGCTAAGTCAGGAGTTCTTCGGAGGAACTCGAGAATTCTAGCTCAGGAATGGGGAAAAGAAATGTTGAAGAAGAAGAAATGTAGAGTAGAGTAAACTGTAGTAATTTCATGTATGATTGTAAAATGAGTAATACAAAGACTTATAACAGTTTGACGAATAGCTGTACAATCCAGAAATCTGTTATTGAACTAACTAGTTATAACCAACTATTGTGAATCCTAACAGTTGTAACTAACTCTGCTGACGTGAACCTATGAATCAGATTTACTTGTATCAACTAGATTGGCCAGTTTTTATGCAGTTGTCTCCATTTGATAAGCATACGTGCAGTCAAGTGACGTTTGATTACTGATCGGAATATACCCCATAATTTAATAACTATATAAAAAGTGTAGGTCTTGTGGACTCCAAGGGAGCCCTTGGAGTTTCACATTAATTATACCGCATGTTACTCTGTTAAGTGCCCATGTCGTCAAAATCTTTGATTTCCTTTCGTTCCTTTTCGGTTCTTCCATTTGGCATTTATCACTGTTCTCTCCCTCTGATTTCTGCATTTCCCCCCTTGCATTTACATGGTGTGAATAGAAAGTAGAATACAGAACATTCTTGGTTTTGCTTGGTAAGTTTTAGGTCTTGCTACACTGCATACTCCAACTTATACATATTCTCCCTCATTGAACTGACAAGTAGAAATTGATTCTGTATGTCTGTCTCTCTCCTACCTAGTTCTTTTGTTCAGAAAGCACGAGCAACTGTGGTAAAGAGCAGTTTGAATCCAGTTTAGAATTAGGAACTAATGCTTTCAGTTCCGCAAGATCATGGGACTGTAAGACTGATAGACATTCCATTTCACCTTTATCTTACAATTCTAGTTATCTTTTTCTCCGTTTTATTTTTCCTTCCTCTTGGTGCACTTTATTTTTGTCTATGTAACTCCTCAATGATTTACTTTGAATATGTTGTATAAGCAGTTGGTTTAGAGTCATTAAAGAAAAAAAAACTTAAGTTCTAAGTGCCATATATCCAAGAGGTCTAGGAAAGGAAAAATACTTTTTGGTGTAAATAATCATAGAGTTGTCCATTTTTTTAGAAATTTGACCAACTGTTGAAATTGTAGTAGTTTCTATCCAGCTTCAGGCATGCGTTACAAATATCTAGAGCACAGGTGTATTGACGACACTGAGACAACCTGATTATCAGCTAATAGAAAGTTCAGTTCATGAATTTTGTGTTGAAACTTATGTTTCACCCGTTCAAATATGAATTAAGTTGTAGGTTCTAATCTGAGGCTGCACTTTGCCATATTGAGTTCTTCAGTATGACTGACATAACACCATTCCCGAACCTTCTAATACCAGAAGAATCCTTCTACAAAGACGAAGAAAATCATGAAGGGTCCATTTTGTTAACTACAGTAGTAGATGAGGATGATACATTTCACCCTTCCCAGACCCCACTTATTATATATTTTTTTTGTTAGTAGTAGTAGATGAGTAGGATGCATTAAAAGTCTGGCAATACTTAATCTTACCCTTAATAAGCATAAGCATTGCCTAGGAACGATGATAAATGGGACAAGCAGTTCGTCTAGCGTCAATTCTTCTGCCAAGGATTCTTTATATCAAGAAATGTCATCCTCAAATTACAAAATATATTATTTTAAGAATTAACTTAATAATCTAATCCTGGAAATAAAGGAAAACATTTGTGTAATAGCCTACACTATATTTTCAATGGCATACTTGCATTAACACTATAAACTGATCATATCCCGCAAATTCTTTGAAATTCAAGCATTTTACCACTTAAGAAATCTCTGAAAGACTGAATCTATTTAACTAATATTTTCTACTTTTAGCCTAACTTTTTGGTAATTATTTCTTCAAGAGCACACTGATCATATCCCAAAAATTCTTTGAAATTCAAGCCATTCAACATCTAAGAAGTCTCTGTAAGACTCAGCCTTTCAACTAAAAATTTCCACTTTTGGCAAAATTTTTTGGTAATTATTTCTTTCAGTGCATGTGTTCATATCTGTCTGCCTGTGGATTTTCATTCTGCCTGGTTGACTTTTTGCTAGAAATTTGTCTCTCAGTGCTTATGTTTGTGAATACATGGAACTCCTATTAATTAGTCAAGCCTAATTTGAATTCCTTTTCTGCGGATTTGTGTTAATTATTTTTTCAGTTTGTTTCAGGCAATATTAGTTCTCATCCATGGGTCCTTTTGGTGTCACAGTGTTAATGTTACACCTACATCATGATGTAAATGGCGTCAAGTGTTGCTCAAGTGGGAGGTGAGACTATGGTTAGAGATCAAGTGGTAAAAACATGTCTCTGCATGCTCACTGTATCCTTCCTGAGGTAAAACTTCTATTTTGTATCCGATCCTTGTGTATTCCCAGTTTTTCAATGAGTGCCCTGTGTCTCTGGCTAGGAAACATAGTTGATAGATTATTCATGAGGAAATAGCCGTGGGAAGATAACTTCATATCTTATGAAAGGAACTTATGGAAACGACAATACCTCTCTCTTGGGGGTAGAATCATTTGGATTAACACTGTTCTTAGTGCATTGCCTACCTTCTTCCAAGAGTAGGGTCTGATCACAACCCTATTCTTCTCACATGTGGGGACTGGAGTTGGCACAAGACATATTTTAAATTTGAAAATGGGTTGCTAGAAGTTGAGGGCTTTAAAGACAAAGTCAAAGACTGGTAGAATTCCTTTCCCAACACTGGCAGAGTTGCTTAAATATTAGCCAACAAACTAAAGCTTCTCAAAAAGGAGCTGATCCATTTGAGCAAAAACAATAGGGGCAATTGGAAACATCGGAAAGAAAATATCTTGCACCAGTTGAGTGCATGGGAAGTCGTTCAGGAACAAAGTTTACTGATGATGAACTAGTACAAAAGACCCACCTTGCCGTGGAGTTTGAGGAGGAAGCTAAGAAGGAAGAAATAGCTTGGCAACAGAGATCAAGAGTACAGTGGTTGAAGATTGGAGACGAATACTAAGTTTTTCCATAGGTTGGCTAACTCTCACAAAAGATATAGTTCCATTGGTTCTTTAGAGGTAGGGGGCAAACTATCTCTGATCCAGAAGAAATCAAAAGTGCCATTCAGAGTTTCTATCAGAGTTTGTATAAAGAAACAGAAGAATGGAGACCTGATCTCATTCTCCAAGGTATAACAACTATTTCCACTGAAGATCAGGAATGGTTACAAAGAAATTTTGAAGAGGAAGAAGTATGGGATAGCATCAAATGATGTGCAACTGATAAGGCACCTGGCCCTGATGGCTTCAATATGATTTTTTTTCATACTTTCTGGAGGTTACTAAGGGTGATATTATGGGGACACTGCAATATTTTCATGATCATCAAGTCTTTGAAAGAAGTTTGAATGCGACATATGTAGCCCTTATATACCAAAAAGGTAGGAGCAGTGGAACTAAGGGATTTCAGAGCCATTAGTTTGATTTCTGGGATTTACAAGATAGTTGCTAAAGTGCTAACTGAGAGATTGAAGAAAGTGATGGACAGTCTGGTGAATAAGCATCAAATGACTTTTGTTAAAGGAAGACAAATTATGGATGCTGCCTTACTTACAAATGAATGTGTAGACACCAGGATCAGGGGAGGGGTAGCTGGTGTAATGTGTAAACTAGGCATTGATAAGGCTTGTGACCATGTGAATTGGGATTTACCTGCTAAGTGTTCTGAAACAAATGGGGTTTGGGGGACAGGTGGTTGAAGTGGATCAACTTTTGTATTAAAACGGTTAGGTTCTCCTTTTTAATGAATGGAGAACCTATTGGTTTTTTCCCTCTGGAAGGGGACTCAGACAAGGGAACCCTTTATCCCCTTTCCTATTATTTTGGCTATGGAAGGGTTCAGTAGCATGGTAAGAATAGCAATTTACAACAATTTGCTAAAGGGTTTCAGAATAGGGGAGGGTGGTTTGGAGATATGTCATCTGCTATATGCAGATGCACCATTATTCTTTGCAAAGCTACAGTGGAACAAGTTACCTATGTCAGAGCCATGTTGGTGGTATTTGAAGCTGTTTCCGTTCTAAAGGTGAACTGGAGGTAAAGTAGTATCTTCACCATCAAAGAGGTAACAAATGTTCAGTCTTTGGCTAGTGTGCTGGGGTGTGAAGTGGGTATTTTGCTCACTGTGTATTTGGGTATGCCACTAGGCAGAGAGTACAAAGAAGTAAAGATACAGGAAAACATTATAGAAAGGTCTGAAAAGAGACTAGCACAGTGGAAAGCACAATATTTGTCTTTAGGGGGAAGAGTCACACTAATAAACTCAGTGTTGAACTCTTTACCTACATATGTGATGTCTTTGTTTCCTATTCCTGCCAGAGTAGTGAAGAAGCTAGATAGACTAAGAAGAATTTTTTTGTGGAAATGCAACAAAGATTGGGGGGGGGGGGGTATGTAATCTGGTTGAATGGGAAGTCACTCAATTAAGAAAAGGACAAGGAGGTCTAGGAATAAAAAATCTGAAAATTCAAAACAGTTTTCTTTTGATGAAATGGCTTTGGAGATTCTGTGATGAAGAAACCTCTCTCTAGAAGGAAGTAATTGTTCATAAGCAGAAACTCCTTGATGGTCCAATGAAGTGAATTGCACTTATGGGATGTATGTATGGAGGGTTATCAGAGGTCTATGGTCAAAGCTTCAGGAGAACTCTAGAATCAGAGTGGGTAATGGTAACAATGTTAGGTTGTGGAAGGAGAACTGGATAGGGGAAGTACCACTGCAGGATAAATTTTCAGATCTCATGTTACTATCAAGCAACCCTGAAATTGTTGTGTCTGAATGTTGGTCCCCCAGGTCTGGGATCTTGACTTCAGAAGGTATTTAAATGACTGGGAGGTAGAAAGAGTAGTTGACTTGCTAAAAGAAGTGGACACTTTTGGTGGGACAACAATGGAGCCTGACAGACTTAGATAGAGACACAATTTAGAAGGAAGTTTCACAGTAAACAAGCTATACAAGAGGGAGAATAACATTATGCAGGAGGAAGAGTTGAGGATATGGAGAAATGTCTGAAAGAACATAGCCCCTACAAAAGTGAAATGCTTCACATGGTTAGTGGTTATAAAGGCATGCCTTACACATGAAGTGTTACAAAAGAAGGGGAGAGTTATGGTGACTAGATGTTGTTTGTGCAATGAGACTGGGTAGGCAAACAATCACTTGTTCCTACACTGCAAATTCACTGCTCAACTGTGGAACCTATTTTTCAGCCTCACAAAGACAATGTGGACAATGCTTGAACACACAGCTGATCTAATGAGTTGTTGGATTAAAAGAGGGGTAAGTGAAAGTAAAAAAAAAATATGGTGGAGGATAATACCCTCTTGCATATGGTAGTCAGTCTGAAGGGAGAGAAATGAGAGGTGCTTTGAAGACAAGATCAGATTAGTCCATGATGTGAAATGGAATTGTTTGGTGACTTTATTTTTTTTTGGTGTAAACATAACTGTATAGCGAAAATAGAGGAGTTAGTAGAATTACTAGGAGCTTTGTAAAGCTAGAGTCTACTTTCATTGTAACATGTTTTTGATGGTGGCCAGCATTCCCAATGTTGAAGAATAACACAATACTAATTCTCAATAAAATAAAATAGAAACCAGGTTATGTTCATATAAAAAGGGGGGGGGGGGACAGAGCTCATTAATTTTATTCAATTTGTTTTGCAAGAATGACAACTTATGCTGGTTTTTATGAGGTTTGCTCTCCCAAGAAGGGAGAAACTGTCTTTGTTTCAGCAGTTGGTCAGCTCGGTGGGCAATTTGCAAAGATGCTGGGTTGCTATGTTGTTGGTAGTGCTGGAAGCAAAGAAAAGGTAAGTTCCATCGCGATGCTTATATTTCCTTTGTTCAATCTGAATAGTGGTGAACCTATCTAGCTTATCTTAGTCATTATGCGCTGTCCACTGTCAAATCCAAAGGTAGGGGTGGGAGGTTATGCGGAGAAATGTATTTATTATCCGTTTCTAATATTTTCTCTTTAATTTTCCTTTTTCTTTCAAATAAATTCTTTATTTTCTTATTTTTACCAAAAAGAATTCCTCAAAATTACTTTTTTAAGAAAGAAAGGAAATTGTTTTAACTTTGTGGTCTAAAATACACATTAAATATGTATGTAACTATAAATCATTTCATTAAAGGTAAAAAAAAATTAAAGTTAAATTATTTCTAATTATAAAAATGTGACATTCTTCTAGAGATAAATTTTTTTAAAAAATGTGTCACATTAATTAAAATAAAGGGATAATTTTTATAAAAATTGTATTTAGGGGTGACAATTGGGCGGGTTGGGTCAAGTTTGGGTGGGTCATAATGGGTTAAGACAACAATTGAGTCAAGACCCAACCCAATCCAACCCAACCCAAATTTGTTTGGGTTAAAACGATTTGGGTCAAAATGAGTTAGGTAATGGGTTATATAACAGTCAAGACCAACCCAATCCAATTTTTACTAAGCTTAATTATTTTATTTGTTCTTTTAAACTATTTTAGTACCTAATAAAATTATTTTTCTTTATTATGGCTATATATGACATATCAAACTGAAAAAAAGAGATTTTAAAAATATTTTAACAAGATTCTCATAAGCCAATTCGGGTTACTTATCAACCCAATTTTTAATGGGTTGGGTTGCAATGGGTTGAACTAATGAATGGGCGGGTCAATAATCAATCCAAACTTAAACGGCTTGGGTAGGTTCAGTGGGTTGGGTTTGATTTTGCCATCCCTAATTGTATCACATCATGAAAGAAGGAATATAAAGTAGGTAAAGGAATACTAATAAAAGAATAGTAGTAATAGCAAAGTAAAGTAATATCAAATGTGAGAACAAATAGCTAGTAAAGTAATTCTTCTGCCATCTCAAATTATCTATCGTGTATCTCTTTTATACGTCACTTGAGAAAATAATACTAATTAGGAAGGATTTTGATTATATTACCCTTATTTATGTTTTGAGAATATAATCTCTCTTCATTAACATTTACTCTATTTATGTGTCATCACTCCATAATTGAACTTCAAGAACAATTATTACTAAGGATAAAATGAAAAAAATATAATTAATTTTATCTTGAACTTTCAAAATAATAAACAATTTGAGAGAACTAATTTTGAAAATCAAGACATAATTGGTGTTACCAAAGTACTTAGAGTGCAAGTTCAGTGAGACACCTCAGGAGGTTGGCGTGAAAGTTAGGCTTGGTGCCCAGGCCATCCAAAAGAAAAGTAGTTTCAAGTATCTTGGGTCTATCATACAAGGCAGCGGGGAGATTGACGATGATGTCACACATCGTATTGGGGCAGGGTGGATGAAATGGAGGCTCGCTTCCAGAGTGCTATGTGACAAGAAGGTGCCACCACAACTTAAGGGCAAGTTCTACAAAGTGGTGGTTAGACCGGCTATGTTGTATGGGGCGGAGTGTTGGCCAGTTAAGATCTCTCACGTTCAAAAGATGAAAGTTACCGAGATGAGAATGTTGAAATGGATGTGTGGGCACACCAGGAGCGACAAGATTAGAAATAATGCTATTCGGGATAAGGTGGGAGCAGGGGCGGATCTAGCATGTAATTAGGGGGTTCATCCGAACCCCCTTCGGCGAAAAATTATACTATTTATACATGGTTAAAATATTTTTTTATGTATAAATAGTAGATGTCGAACCCCCTTCGGCTAGTTCGTGTGTCTACTTTTTCAGATTTTGAACCCCCTTATTAAAAATCCTGGGTCCGCCACTGGGTGGGAGTGACCTCGGTGGAAGACAAGATGCGGGAAATGCGACTGAAATGGTTTGGGCATGTGAAGAGGAGAGACACAGATGCCCCAGTGCGGAGGTGTGAGAGGTTGACCATGGATGGTTTCAGAATAGGTAGGGGTAAGACGAAAAAATATTGGGGAGAGGTGATTAAACAGGACATGGAGCAATTACAGCTTACGGAGGACATGACCTTAGATATGAGGGTGTGGAGGATCCACATTAGGGTAGAAGACTAGTACATAGTCTCGTTATTCTTCCTTATTAGTAAGCGCATTACAATTTTTTGTGCGCTGATTTCTGTTATTATCTATTACTGTCTATATTTTGATTACTCTATTTTATCTGTGTCGCTTTCGTTATTTGCTTTTCCATAACGCTTTGCATTTCTTAGCCTTATCTGACCTCTTTTTATGCTTTTATTGAGCCGAGGGTCTTTCAGAAACATCCGTCCTACCTTGGTAGGAGTAAGGTCTGCGTACACTTTACCCTCTCTAGACCCCACGTTGTGGGATTTCACTGGGTTGTTGTTGTTGTTGTACTGCATCGGTCACAATTTTATTTCAGGAAAAAGAGTTATCTATTTATCGGAATTAAGAAAGAGGAAAAAACACAAAAACCAAATTGTTCCACAGTGAATAGCTTGAAAGCGAGGGTTTCAAATCCATTTGGACACAAAATCATGCCTTCTTCCGGCTTTGGAAGTAATCTGATAAATCCTCCAACGACGAAGAAACAGGGGAGTGGCTGTAGTTGAAGAAACCCTAGATGACCATATCAGTAAGTTGCCGGACCCACTCCTTGTTCTAATTCTCTCCCTTCTGCCGATGAAGGATGTATTTGCAACATTTATTCTCTCTAAAAGGTGGCAGTATCTCTGGACTTTTGTTTATAACATCAATTTAACTTGTAGAAGTTACGAGAGGGTAACAGAAAATTTCGTATCTTTTGTTAACTTTGTAGTAGATCATACCGTCTCTTCCAAAATTAAAAAGTTTATGCTCGACTGCACTCCCCCATATTTGTGGAACTCGCTCGAAGCTCGTATACATAACTCACAAATCGGCAGATGGCTTAATTTTGCTGTTGAAAAAAATGTGGAAGATGTTTTATTAACTTCAAATGGTAAGAATGGCATTTGCTCGTTGCCTGAATCTTTCTGCACCTGTTCGTCTTTGATAAATTTAGTATTCTCAACTTGTTGCTTTGGTCCTGAAGTGGTTGTTGCCTGGAAGTATCTGAAGAGCATACACTTCGAGTGTTTTGCTTATGGGATGAACATATTGTGAATGTGCTGTCAGGCTGTCCTGCTTTGGAACCTATGGAATTAAATCATGTTGGGGGTTTTCGTCGCCTGGACGTTAGGTCTTCAAAATTGAAGAGATTGAAGTTGGAAAAGTATTTGTTCCCTTATGATGGAAGCGATCATACCTTGGAATTTATTGCCCGTATCTTCAACAATTGGAAATTGCAGGAAGTTTTTATGATCTCAAGTGTTGGCTTGTAGATGTGTCCTCAGTGGTTAATGCCAAGATTACTTTCAACGCTATATGTATCAAAGACGTCTTCGCTATGGCTGTTGATGAGTTTGATGATGCGGAAGACAGTTGTCGTGACTATCATCAAGCTTTTAGGACCCTCGTCCAGGATTATCTTCAAAAGTTGAGTTGTGCAATCGAGTTAACAATAGGAACATGGTTGACAGAGGTTTGTTTTTAACTCAAAAGTCCTTATGCTCTCTGATTGATCTTTAAGTTCTTAGCAAACAGTTAGCAGGATGTAAATATTACACAATCGAGACCTTTGCACAAATTTCACAAAATCAACTGGATTAATTAGAAAAATTGAGTCCTTTTCCTATCCTTTTGTCAACTTTTTGATGTCCGGTGCTTCTTTTATTATACCGGCAAAAGATATCTTATTGAATTCTCTGCTGTGAAGTACTTTCTTTTTGTTGTTATTGCTATCTCCAGTCTTTACTAGGTTCATTGAGATCCCTGCACCAGGTCCTGTGCATGTTGCAGTTCGAAAGAGTTCTGATTCCAGAATTGAAGTGCAAATCTCTAACTCTGGAGTTGCATATTGAAAAGTTTAATTTGTATGGAGCAGCTGGCCTCTTGCGAGCCTCGCCTCAGGCAGAGTCGCTCAACATATACATATCAGCTATTCATGTAACTTTCTGTTGCCTTTTATCTTCTTTTTACATCTGTTCATTTTATGAAGCTCTGACAATTCCTTCTTTCTGGAAGTTGTTTTTGAAGGAAAATCCAAATATATCCTTTATTGTTAGTAAGATGATTTGCTTATGTACCATAAATCTTAGCTTCATGCTGGAACGAAACTGATTATTGCTCTACCAATCTTTTCTTGGGTTACTGAATCCATGAATTTTTATGATAGGAATATCAATTTTAATCATATCCAAAAGTATCATTAAAGTTGTTGGTTCCAAAATTCTTTTGTACTAGACACTTTCATTTTTTTTTTCACTAGGCTGACCTGCATTTGGTCCTGATTCTATTTTGTCTCCAGCTTTATCATTCCTGTTGCCGCTTTGAGTTATGAGATTTGGAAAAAGGAGATAATATTGATTTGCAGAGTTGGATTTCAAGCTTTGCATTTCCCAACCTCAAGAAAGTAAAGATTGTCGTCTCCTCCGGGATGTGCTTGAAGGGCCATATCAAATGGATCTATTTCAAGAAGCTTTTCAAACTTTGAAAATTTCTGTTAAAGAATGCATCGGTTTTGGAGAAGTTCGTTATTAAATTAAGGAGAAGAAGGTGCGAGATATGTTCGATGAGCTGTGTCCCAATATTTATTTCATTTGGCGGAGAACCTGTTAGATTGCCCAAAATCCTCCACCAATTGTGTGATTATCTTTCAGGAGTGAACTTTTCCTCACTAGACTTCTAGTTGTTTCCTGTCTCTCATGCAAGATATGTCGCCTTGTATTGAGTTTTGGATATGCTTCTTATGTAATCATGAATCTTCAACTTCTCTATGTAACTAGTTACTACCCTTTTGAACTTACCCTTATGGCATACTCAGTGTTATGATAGATTGATTTTTCATGAAGCTGTTTGTTTGCTGCATTTTTTATGTTGTACATGTGCATTGAGATTTCCTGCGACTCTTGGTTTCCTGGAACTATTAAGATGAGCAGATGAGGCACATTTGTTATGATTATTAGCCGCATGAAATGTCGTGTTAGCATCAAGGTTTATGATTGTGAAATGATCCCCTTTTCTTGAAAGAAAGAGGTCTGCATTGTTTCTTTACTGCGAATAATGTTTAGCAGTTGTTGCAAATAAAACCAAATTCTTTAGCAGCTGTGATTCAGGCTTACATTGCTGTTGAATCTTTGTATTTGACATCAAGGTCATGATATGAATATCTGGGTTGATCTATCTGCTTGATTTGATATGAATATCTGGGTTGATCTATCTGCTTGATTCACCTTATTCTCCATTCTTCTGCAATGGAAGCCTCAAATTGACATGTCATGGAACTGTGATATCCCTTCCCTTGTCAGTCCAATGCGCTTTTTCCACTTATTCTTCTTCTTCATCATGTTTCAGGTTCTGTTTTCTGATGAGATACATACTAGTACAAATAGTATGATTTTAAATGGTATTTGAAGATGGTGGTTGTTCCTAAGGAACATATATACTATTTCCCCCTCTCAAATTTCGACTTATTCCAGCTTTCTTTCTGATGAGTAAATTACTGATAATGAATATAGCATTCAAATTAGCAAATATGAATATGATGCATTGTTTATTCAGCCAGGAAGTATTTATGAGAGATCAACCTCATCAATTAATTCACTGAACAACTTGTGTAGAACAAGTCGCCGAGGTAAAGAAGCACCAAATATTAAGTAAAACCCAAACACTAATAATATGTATGTAATGGACTAGTGTTAGACCCTGAAATTGTTAGGGGTCGTTTGGTAGTTGCTTTGGAGTAAGTTATGTGGGTATTAAAGCAAAAATTCCGTTTGGTACCTGGTTATGAGATAAGTAATTCATGTATAAAACTAAAACGGTGTTATATTTGCAATTGAAAAATCTGCATAACTAATACACTTATAAGGTATGAGAAAATCTATGTATCATTTTGTGTGAGATAGAAAATGAAGTAACTAATACATGGGTAATTAATCCCTGCGAATACATGCATAACAATATACAGTGTTTGGCTGTAGTGTCAGATGCTGAAGGAAGAAGGACAGGTGGATGAAAACAAAAATCAATTAGTATTTGAGGTCTGTTAGTCGAAGTGAACTTAACTGTACGCCTTAATTGATTGAATATGAATAACATATATAGAAGGACTAAACTGTTCAATTGAACCAGACCTTTTTCTTTAGGTCAAATATACTACTCCCTCCATTCCTAAATATAAACGTTGACTAATTTAGTTTAGAAAATCTAAGTGATTTTTGTTGGGATATACTATTACCCATGTGGTTACGTTATAATATTATATTTCAATCTCTTGCAAAGCTTGTAAAGATTGTTTATTTTATTTTATTTTATATTGTTGGATTTTGTGGTTCATGGATCACATATGTGAATCGACCCAATGCAAATTATTTTCGACCCGGCACAACCCATTTTGTTCTATGAAAAGAAAATCAGATTAAAGATAATCTGAATTAAATAAAAGGGGAGTTTAAAACTAAAAAGAGGGAGAACATTCCCCCCGCCCCCCCATCTCTTTAAATTGGAAGGTTCTTCTTTTCAAGTGAATGGTATGATAAACACTATAAAGAAAGGAAAAACACAAACAAATAAAAGAATACATTTTGTTTGTGAAATTCAACCTTCGTTTTCTAGTGATTCAAGGTCGGACTTGGAGCAACTCTTTTCGATTAACATTTCGCTGCTGTTAACAGGTACATAACTTCATTCCTATTATGTAAATCTTTCATTGGTATCAAAGAGAGGGTTGAATGCTCCATGTTTGCAAAATCTGGACACAAAACACTGATTAGAACACAAATCTGTGCGATCTTGTTTATCTTGAAATTTTTCTTGAAGAAGAATGAAAATAATCAAATTGTGTAATTTTTCTATTCATAAGAAATATTTGAAGAAGATGAATAGGAAGAAGTATTTGTATAAATAACATATAAGTAGGAAAGATGGCTTGTAATTTCAGTTTCTTTTGATGAAATATGATTTTTTTAAGAAAGTGCTTTGCACTACATGATAAATTTATTGAAAATGTGTTCTACTTTATCATGTGCCATCCTTTTCAAGTAGTATTACTTTATGGAAAATCGTGTAGTACCTTTTAGTTCTTAACTTTATATATATAAGGAATCAAATGGCTATTCGAAGAGAAAGAGAGAAGAAACTAAGAGAGTTCAAGTCTCTTAAAATGTCGCCTACTATTTCCGTTGCTAACTTTAGTCAATTATTTGAATTAAAGCGTGTAGAACTGGAAAATTATGTAGAACTCTCGGATTGAAAAGCTTTAGCAATATTAGTAGACTCTCTTCGTGAACCCTGGGGCAAGATATTAATTACAGAATATCACGAAATTTGGCCAAACAAACCTTTTAGGGTGTATATACGTTATCTCAAATTCAAGTGGTGGTGGTGGGGGGACTTTATTTCA
This sequence comes from Solanum dulcamara, assembly GCF_947179165.1. Lineage (NCBI taxonomy): Eukaryota > Viridiplantae > Streptophyta > Magnoliopsida > Solanales > Solanaceae > Solanum > Solanum dulcamara. The sequence continues at coordinate 37,347,520 of NC_077240.1, read as the reverse complement.
AATGACTTGTCACTTGAATTAGTTTGTTTATTTCAATATAATAAATTCTCTCTTTTATATGAATATCTTTTATCAATTATCTGTTTAAATGTGATGAGACTTAATTGAATGTCATAATTTAAATACTCACTACGATTTTTTTTCATTCTTGATTAAATATTTAATTTGTGGATGATGATTGGAAACTTAGTGACCATTTCGATGCTATATAAAGTCAATTATGAAAATTTATTTGCTTGAGTGAGTATATGAATTTCATGTATATATTGTTTAAAGTAGTATTGACGAGTAAAAACTTACTTAAGTTGTCTCTCATTAACAAAAATGACATCTAAAAATATCATTGCTGACTTGAACAAAGGTGAAAACTAAATGGTGAAAATTACGACATCTGAAGTCATAAAAAATGGTACGTACAGGAAGAGCAAAATGCTCTTAAAGGTATTAACCATGTTTTAAGTCAACCAGAAGAGGGTAATACTACACAACACAGGAGAGATCTTGAAGCTTATAAAACTTGGAAAAAGACCGATTTCACTACACGTGGAATAATTGTAAGCTCTGTTGTTGTTGACCTCATTCATGAATATGAGGAATTTCCTAATGCTTATGCCATGTGGACACACTTACGAGAACATATGAGGATACTTCTGTGACCCGCCTTAGACAACTGACCATCAAGTTTGACACTTTCAAGAAGCGTCATGATCAAAGCACCGAGCAACACCTTAGGGTGATGTCAAATATGATAACATAACTCAAAAGTGCTGGTCATGTTCTCTCGAATGAGCAACAGGTTCAGGCAATGATCCGGTCTCTTCTCAATAGTTAGGAACATTTGAAGGTTAGCTTGACCTATAATAATAGCATCAAAACTTTTTTTAGTGTTGCTCGACATATTGAACTTGAAGACGAGCGGTTTGGTGCTGGTAAAGCTGCTACTAATGTTTTTGTGGCTGAATCTAGTGGTACAAAGTCTTCAGGCTTCAAGAGTAAGAAAAATTAGAAAAAAGGAAAGGGTAAGGAGACCGAAGAAGGACCCTCTAAGAAAAAAAACAAATTAAATTCCAAAAAGGGAAAGTGTTTTTCAAGAACAGAGATGAGAAAAATGAAGTGCTATAATTGCCAAGTTCTAGGGAATTTTGCTCATGAATGTACCAAGCCAAAAAAGGTAGAATTTCTAAATGCATGTCTAAGTGCTAAATATATTTCTAGCACTTATTTACTAGCTGAATCTTATCCTATATGGATTGTAGACTCAGGATCCAACGGCCATGTGATTCGAGATCGAGAAGCGTTTGTAGAGTTTCATAGAGTTTCACCTGGATCAAAATAGATATATGTAGGAAATAATGCAAGACTTGAAGTCAAAGGGATTGGCACTTGCAAAGTAGACTTGCGTGGTGGCTGATCTTTGATGATGCATGACGTCTTATATGCTTCATAGATTCGACGAAACTTAGTATCTGTGTCTGTTCTTTTAGATGTTGGTTTTAATTTGTTGTTTAGTCGTAATGGTGTTAGAATAACTCTCTACAATGTATTTTACAGTTTTGGACTTCGTTATGATCATTTTGCCATTTTAGATTGTAATCATTCAACTTATGACTATTATATTGATCGTTGTGTAATGACATGTTATTCAAGTAACAAGGATATATATATTATTACATGGCATGCAAGATTAGGTCATATAGGGCAAGATCGAATGAACATGTTGGCAAAGGAAGGACTTTTAGGTTCTCACTCCAAAATTGATATGCCAACTTGTGAAAATTGTCTAGCTGGAAAGATTGCACGTAAACCATTTGTAAAAGCTAAAAGAGATGAGTTTCTACTTCAATTAATTCATTCTCCATTTGTGGTTCAATGAATGCGAGGGCAAGATTTGGTTCCATATACTTCATTACGTTTATTGATGATTTCACGCGCTTTGGTTATGCCTATTTGATTTCTCATAAATCTGAAGCACTTGAGTTCTTTAAAAGATATATAAACGAAGTTGGAAATCAATTAGACAAAACCATAAAGGTTTTAAGAATTGATAGAGGTTGTGAATATTTGTCGAATCAATTTGAAGAATTATGTACCGAAAAGGACATTGTCAAACATTTAACTGCTCCTTATACACATCAACAAAATGGTGTAGATGAAAGAAGGAATAGAACATTGTTGGACATGACAAAATTAATGATGATGCAGACAAATTTGCCTATCTCTTTTTGGGAGATGCGTTATTGACTGCAGCCTACATATTGTATAAATTTCTTTCGAAATTAGTATCTTCCACTCCTTATGAACTATGGAATGATCATAAAACAAACCTGAATGATCCAAGACCTTGGGATTGTGATACATATATAAAAGTTCATTTTGATGAGTTTGGTAAACTAATTCCAAAAGAAAAGACATGTATCTTTATTAGATACTCAGAAGGATTTAAAGGGTATGTGCTCAATGATGAATTGGAGGATGAAAATATTACTGAAATTGTATCATGAGAGGTTAGATTTTTGGAAACTAATTTTCCCAAAAAGGGTGAAATAAATAAAGGTGAGCCTCTCTACGAAATGTTAAATTCAAAAGATCAGATAATGTCGTCGGACATACTTGATAGATCAATGGATCAAGAAATGGTTCCTAGTCTAAGTGAGAGTTTTGAATCCCAAAATCCTATAGAGAAATTTGAACTTCAGTTACGTAGGAGTACAAGAAAAGGTTTACCTAAAAGATCTTATGAGATTGAAAATTATGTTTTTTTGGTATTTCTGATAGAATTGGATGAACCTAATTTTGTGATTGAGGCTTTATCGAGTCCTAAAAGGATGAATGGTTAAACACGATGAATGAACAATTAGAGTCCATGAAAACCAACAAAGTTTGGGATCTAGTTGATCTTTCTCATGGACGTAGAGCTATTGGGAATAAATGGATTCTCAAAGTTAAATGCAAATTTGATTGGTCAATAGAAAGACACAAAGCACGATCGATGACAAAAGGTTTACTCAAGAAGTTGGAATAGATTATGAGGAAACGTTTTCAACAGTTGTGAAATTTACCTCTATACGATTACTTTTGACTATTGTTGCACATTTAAATCTAGAATTACACCAAATGAATGTGAAGACCGCTTTTCTCAATGGATAACTAAATGAGGAAATCTACATGGAACAACCTGTAGGTTTCGTTGATAAAATCCAAAAAAGAAAGTTTGTAAATTGATGGATCAATTTATGACCTAAAGCAATCTTCGAGGTAGTGGTACCTGAGATTTCATAAAGAAGTGATTTCATTTGATTTTACCTTAATTGATGAATGCCATTGCATATATGTGTAAAAGTCTACAGAAAAAATTATATTTTTTTTACGTGGATGATATTTTATTAGCCAAAAATAGTTTGGAGTATTCAAAACTGTCAAGTCATGGCTTTCAAAGTCATTTGACATGAAAGATATGGGTGAAGCAGACTATATATTGGGTGTTAAAATTCAAAGAGATTATTCCAAAAAGTTTTTGAGTCTATCTCAAGAAACATATATAAATAAATTTTTGGAACGCTTTCGAATGAATAGTTGCAAACCTATGGATACTCCAATAGCAAGAGGTGAAACTTTAAGACTTAAAATGTGTCCAAAGACTGAAAAAGAAAAAGAAGACATGTCTCAATTTCTATATTCTAGTGCTATCAGAAATCTGATGTATGCTATGATGTCTACTCGTTCAGACATTTGTTATGTTGTATGTCTGGTAAACAAGTTTTAATATAATCCTGGAGGATATCATTGGAAGATAGTGAAGAGAATATTCGATATCTGAAAGGAGCTGTAGATTCTTCACTATACTATAGTGGATCTGATTTATTCTTAAAAGGTTACACAGATGCTGATTGGGCTGCTGATTGAAATAATAGAAAATCAACCTCCGGTTATGATTTCTTACTTATTGGTGGTGCTATTTCATGGAAAAGTAAGAAACAAACTTGCACAACTCTTTCAACCATGGAATCTGAATTCGTGGCTTGTGCATCTGCTGTACAAGAAGCTGTTTGGTTAAAGAGGTTCTTTGAGCATTTGAATATGCAAAAAATTCTAAGGGTCCCATGATTTTATATTGCGACAGTCAAGAGGCTATAGCATACACGAAGGATCCTAAGTTACACAACAAAACCAAATATATTGAAATCAAGTATAACTTTGTGAGAGATATAGTAGCAAGTGGAGAAATAGTCCTACTCGTTAAATGATAGCCGATCCTTTCACAATGGCGATATTTAAAGACTTGTTTGAAAAACATGTTATGGCTCTAGGTTTGCGTATGATATGATTATATTTCTGTATTGTAAAATAACTTGATTATTATAAAATTCTCATCAATATAATACTATTGAATTTATGTTCATATCTTATAAGCATGTGATAGTATATTTAATTCATAAAGTGTGTCAAGCAAATTGCAATATTAGCTCTCTCACACGAGCAATCGCCTCTTACATTGAAAAGTGAAGTGATAAGTTTCACCACTATATTATAACTTATTTTGTAACCCATATATGAGTCTCTCTAAGAAAGTGATGTTGAGGATCATTGAAAAGAGAAACTCGGGTTAGGCATCTAAAAATGTCTAGACCAAGATCTGTACCATATTGAATGATTCTATGAAATAAGATACACACACCTATATAAGGTGAGAATATCGTAGCACATGTTTCATACCATGTGTGCTAAACGACTAATGGGTTAGTAAAAGAATGAATCCCTGCTTCTTTATTGTGTGAGACCCTGAAAGTTACATTAACTTTTATTGAAATACCCTTTGACCTTTGACTGCTTCTTGAAGTTTCAGTCGGTGTTGCTACTTTAGCATGTTACTAATAGCTATGAAATATTCGACAATGCATTGCATGTCTAGGAAACCAGTTGATTTGAAATAGATAGATTCAAGTAGAAAGAAAAGACCATTAAATTAAAAATAATCTAATTTATATGCACAAGCCGTCTATTACAGTGATCATATAGAAGTTGAGTGTAATTGTGTATATAAAGTTGAACACGAACTCGAGTTCATCTCTTTAAGAGGATGAGGGATCAGATAAATAACTATTGAAGTAGTAAATGAAGTTTGGGGTATTGTGAGTAATTGTATCCTCATAATTATAGAGAATTCTTTTCACTGGTATGTTGTTTTTGTAGTCTTTCCACATGTGATTGGATTCCTTTACATAGCTTGTAAAAACCTTATAAGCTCTTGATGCTCACATATCACACAAACTATTTGTAGTATGAATTGTTTGTCTTGTTAATGCGGTACATGATTTAGTATTGTTCAATACGTATGAAGTGGGAGATGTTGGATTTTGTGGTTCATGGGTCACACATGTGAACCGATCCGACCCGAATCATTTTTGACTCGACACAACCCATTTTTTTCTATGAAAAGAAAATCAGATTAGAGATAATATGAATTAAATAAAAGGAGGAACAGTTTTAAGACTAAAAAGAGGGGGGATAGTAAGAAATATTTTTTCAAAAAAATCTACTGTCCCATGTTTCTCTTTAAATTGGAAGGTTCTTCTTTTCAAGAAAATGATATGACAAACACTACAAATTATGGAAAACACAACCTAATAAAAGAATACATTTAGTTTGTGAGATTCAACCTTCGTTTCCTACTGATTCAAGATCGGACTTGGAGCAACTCTTTTCGATTAACATTCCGCTGTTGTTAACATGTAAATAACTTTGTTCCTATTACGTAAATCTTTCATATATAATAAAGTATTTATTAGAATAGATCATTGTGTTAATATGTGCTTCCTTTATTTATATAGTAGAAAATTTTATGTATGGAGTATTTAAGTCATGCACGAAAGATTAAAATTACCGATTCTTATAAGTTATAAATTTAATATTCATGATCAAAGATACAGTAAGACAACATCTTGATGATTGTAGCACAATATTAAATGTAATTTGGTATTCTTTTTTTTTAAACAATAAAGCTTATAAGGCCAACAAAGCCATAAAAGCGTGAACAATAGGCTAAAAATGAGCCGAAACCTCAATAGAAAAAAAAAATTAGACAAAAAAAAGGAACAGGAAAGAAGGTTCTCATACACAAGCTCAAGGGGAGTCTCATCAGTGTCATGCCGAAACTCTGGAAATCGAGCAACGGGGTTGAGCATTGTTTCAATGGCATCCCAAATCAAGTGACCCCCATGTGCATAGCTACCTCTAGACACAAATTTTCCATGATAGTAAAGTTCAAAGAGCTTGAATGGATTCACCTAAGACTCCAACAAGTCTCCCTGTTGGCGTGAAATCCATTCCATAGTAGACTTCTTTAGCTCTCAGAGATATTTCCATACAAATTTGGTTGTGAAGGTAAATATTGACATGATTGCACTGAATTTAGATTACGTCTCTATGATCTGATTCGAAACTACTTGTCTTATCCAACAAATCAAGCTCCAAATGGAGCTAATACCACTATTAAGAAAGGATTTCATAGCTAATTGCTCATCCTTTAAAGACTATGTCCTTCAATCATTAGCAGGTATGATTAAAGCCAAATTTTATTTAATTTTTTATCATTCTATATGTGGTTTTGATAGTTGATATATCGATTTAAAATGTGTAATGAATCTGTATCTATATTTGTAATTGTGTCCCTTATATCCCTTGTTAGTGATGCGACTATGATTATACTTGAATAATTGCCCATGTTCTTTTATGTATTTGTGCTTGTGTATCTGTTGTGTTGATATTTCCTTATCCTAAGATTTAGAATCTGCCTTTTTTCCATGTTAATGATCTTTCTCCCCTCTGATGGAGTCTCTTGAAAATTGTTAAAACTTTTGGTACCTACAAACTGAACACCCAAAATAGCAAAATAATCAGCAAGCTGGTTTCCTTCTTTTCACACATGCACCACCAAAACTCCATCTCTGCTTCTTCACTGATTAAATCTTTTCACATCCATCGCAATAGACTAAAGAGTTTACCAATTTGCATCTAACACATTCTTTAATATTAAGGATTCATTTTCCATTATAGCTAGACTAAGATTTTCTATTAATACAACATTGTTAATATTAAGGATTCAGTTTCCATTATAACTGGACTAAGATTTTCTATTAATACAACATTGTAAACCAGATACCAAGGCTCTACTTCAATCAATAGACTAGAACCATCAGTTAGCCTAGTAACCTCTACATATATGAAATTTATAGAGGAATATCTAACACAAAATCCACAAGAGTGAATCCAATATTTCCTTTTGCTTTCCTGTTAGTATTACATTTTTAGTACCCTAAACCCACACCCTATATACAATCATAGTGAAATACTCAAGAGGAGTCTGGTGTGGAAATTTAATTAATGCAGATGCTACACTGATAGAAGTTTGAAAGCGGTCCTCCACTACCTGGAAACATGCACATGGCTTGAATGTGTATGAAATGGGGAATGAATTTTTTCTCTTTGAATTCGCGTCCAAACATCAAGCAGAATAGGTCATGAAAAGGACTTGAGAATGGAAGAAAACCCAAGTTAAGCAAATCTGGTAGAATCCCTTAGTTGGTACTATCGAGGAGAAGAGTACATTAAACTCGATTTGGGTCAGGATAATAGGTCTACCACTCCATCTCTAGTTGTAAATGATCTTCAAAGCCATTGGAGATTCCTGTGGTGGATGACTGGAATTTGAGGAGGAGACCACACTTTGGAACCACCTAAAATGGGCTAGAATTAGAGTCGGTGGTGATGGAAATAGCATTATGAAGGAAATCAGAATTGAGAATGATGGAATAATCTCCGAGATGTAAATATGGGTTGAATTGCTGATGAAAATATACAATAGAGATAGTAGAAACCCTAATTTCTTTTTACCTAGAAGCCTGGTCATAAACTGATGGGTAAAGAAGTGTGTATAGCAGAGATCTGTTCAAAGGCACTAAACCTTTGACATGTGTGGAACCACATGATGTTGCTGAACCTAGTGGAGTGAAAAAGTTGGCCAAAGTTGTTGGGCCTAATATTTTTGCCCTTAAAGAACTTTTGGGCCTCAACTCAAAAGTAACTGAAGGTTCTAAGCTCTCATTCAGTCACGATCCAAGCTTAGGGCCTAGACGTGACATGCAAATGAGACATCCGGAGGTACCTCACCCAAGCCTACTAGCATTCATTAAGTATTTCATTGGTAATGGTAAACAATAATAAGCGGAAATGAAAGCATTTTCCCATTAATGTCCAAACATACCTCTACTAATAGACTTGGCGGGGGCTAAGACATGTCCCTAGCTCACCCTCAATATAAGTGTCACGAAATGCTTTAATAAAAGTCTTACTATTATACATAACACAAGCTTAGAATAAAAAGGATGTTGTTCCCGAAATATGAGAACTCACCACAAGCAATCTTCAAACTAATACGAATTAGCCACATGGAGGAGATCAAAGAGCAACGTCGGTTCCTATATGGTGATATCATGTAGGCAAAAGTATGCGTTAGTACTTTAAATGTACTAAGTATGCGAGTATGCTTTAAAATAAAGAACATAAGAAAGTCATGAGTAAGCAATATGTATAAGTGAATGCGTGCATTAGGCATCATCATATAAAACTGTAAAATATTCATTTTTGTGGGGAAGTGACCTTAACCGACATTTAAGACCATGAGAGCTATTGCATGGAATCCAACATAACCCCCTACGTTGGCACGGGGAGTCTACTTGCCGGGTAGGATTCCGTCAACTTTAACATTCTATAACTTTAACCTTATTGGGTAATTGTGGATCCACTAGCCTAAATAGCCTACAAGGGCTCCTATGTTGGCGCATAGTTAATGCATCATGAGACTTTACTTAAGGACCCCTTAGGTCGAGTCCCCATCTAAATGCTACATTCGGTGCTAGGTTAATCCCACGGAATAACATTTAAATATCATAATAACATAAGCATTGTATAACTTTATACATCAAATCATTTTCGGTGGAATAACTCATTAAATATTTTATTTGATTCAACTATGTGAGAATTATACCTTCACGTTAAATCCCTTCTTTGGCTAAAAGCCCTTTCATCATCATTCAATCATTTCTCAAGACTCCCTTAATCATGGGCATTTGCTTCATAAACTTTCAATTCAACTTCATTTCACTTTACTTTAATCATGAGGAAAACTAGGTGGAATTTCTTCATAAAACCTTTAAATGTATTTTGAAGAATTATTGCAAGCAAGAGAGTGATGAAATACATCAATTTAAAACATCTCAAAATAATCCACCATTCATAGTTAAAACCCTCCTTCAAGCCTTCATAGAGGCACATTAGCAAATCATTCAATTTATGCAATTGAGAGTCAAATACATCAATATAGGTAAATAAACTCAAAATACACCATAATCTATGCATTTAAAGTCATCATATAAAAGCCCATAAAGATTCACCCTTAAAATTTTAATATAAATTTTGAAAAGAACTTTTGGACTCCATGGGTGGAAGGACCCATGGATGGAAGCTCACATACCTTGAGGAGTCAACTCTTGAGTGAAAAGAACTTGAAAGGAAATGGAGACTTGATCTTCTTGGAGATGGAGGAAGGAGGAGACTTTGAGAGGACTTGGGAGGTTAGGGCTTTTTTTTGTTCTTAGAGTGTGAGTGAGAGTGATAAGAGTGAAGGAGACTTAGAGGCCTCCTTAATAGGTGAAATACACCAACAAAACGACCTCACTTTTGGTTGTAACACAAGAGAAGACTAAAATTCCCTTAAAATCAGGAAAATGGGCTAAAACTCTGCTGGCGCTATAGTGGCGCGTCGCGCCACTACAGCGCCAAGCAAAAATGGGTTTAAAAACCCTGCAACCTAATAGTGGAGCATCGCGCCAGAGACCAAACTATTAAGGCTGTTTTCTGGCGCTATAGTGGCGCATCGCGCCACTGGAGCGCCAGGCCTAAAATCTTGCAGTGGTCGCCCAAGCCTGAAATCCCTGCAGTACTAATATGTAGTAAAATGGTCATAACTTTTGACTCCGAACTCCAAAAATGCAATCTTGATAGAGTTGGAAAGAAGACTCAAAGATCTTTAATTTGGTAGGTTATGGGACCCCTAATTCGTCATATTCTAGGAGATATAGTCATTTGAAGTTGACCCTTATACGAACTCATTCGGAAACTTAGTCGATGGGAATTCTTTGGACTTGGCTTGGTGTTAGAGATCCCTTATGACCCCTAAACACATCAAGCACACTTAAAATACTTAGGAATTGATCCTAACTCATATATGAAATTAGAAGTCGTCGGGTTCAAGCCTATACGCCTATGAAGAGTGGTACTGGTCTTGACATGAAAATTTTCAAGGCGCTACAATATCTCCCCCTTGGAAACATTCATCCTCGAATGAGATTCATTAGCATAGAGGGGGACGTGGCACAAGGACTAGCAGCCCAACAGATATACAATGACACTTGCAATGCATCAAATATGAAATCATTAAATTTAAGCATAAAACATAACTTTAAAATTAAACTTCATAAACACGCATGCATATGAGGACTTAAAAGAACCGTCATATAGGAGTCTTAAGCATTGAGTGTGAGTAATTTAGTACCTTAGACTTGAGTAGAATGGAAAAGGTGAGGATAACGTTTCATCATATCCATTTCTGCTTCCCATGTAGCGCTTTCAACTTGTTGATTCCTCCAAAGGACTTTAACAGATGCAACCTCTTTGTTCCTCAACCTCTTAATTTGCTAGTCCAAAATTTCAACCGGGACCTTTTCATATGTCAAGTTTTCTTCCACATTCGCTACTTCCAAAGGAACAATAGAATTAGAATCCCCCACACATTTTCTCAACATAGACACATGGAATACTGGGTAAACCATGGCCATTTCCAATTGTAACTCCAACTCATAAGCAACTTTGCCAACACACCTTAAGATTTTATACGGCCCTACATACCTAGGGCTCAATTTTCCTTTCTTACCAAATCGAACCACACCCTTCATGGGTGAAACCTTCAAATACACCCAATCATCCACATTAAACTCAAGATCCCTTCTTCTAGTGTCGGAATATGATTTTTGGCGACTTTGAGCCGTCTTCAACCTTTCTCTAACGAGCCTCACCTTATCTAAAGCATCAAGTACCAAATCGGGGCCCAACAAGTTCATCTCACCTACTTCGAACCAACCAATCGGGGATCTACATCGTCTCCCATACAAGGCCTCAAATGGCACCATCTCAATACTTGAGTGGTAACTATTATTATAGGCAAACTCGATGAGCGATAGATGATCATCCCAATTTCCTTTAAATTCCAACACATAAGCCCTTAACATATCCTCTAGTGTTTGAATTGTCCTTTAGGCTTGTCCATCGGTTTGAGGATGGAATGCGGTGCTCAACTTTTCCTTAGTACCGAGGCCCTTTTGAAATGATCTCCAAAAGTGAGAAGTAAATTGGGTACCACGATCCGAAATAATGGACAATGGCACACCATGAAACCTCACCAACTCCCGAATGTACAACTTGGCATAGTCTTTGGCACTATAGGAAGTTTTAACAGGTAGAAAGTGAGCCAACTTAGTCATTCTATCAACAACTACCCAAATCGAATCATGACGCTTCCGGGTATGAGGCAAACCCACTACAAAATCCATATTAACATCTTCCCACTTCCAAGTGGGAATTTTAAGGTCTTGGGCTAGGCCACTCGGCCTTTGATGTTTGGCCTTCACTTGTTGGTAATTCAGACATTCAGACACGAATCTCGCTATGTCCTTCTTTATCCCACCCCACCAATAGAATTCTTTTAAGTCTCGATACATTTTCGTCGAACCGGGATGAATAGAGTATGAAGAATTGTGGGCCTCCTTCAAAATCAAGCTCCTTATGCCATCCACATCCGGAACACATAATCGACCTTAGTAGTATAGCACCCCATCCCCCCTTGGGAAAAGACCCCTACCTTCTTTTCCTTCACCAAATTCTTTAATTCAACAAATGTCGGGTCAAGATCTTGAGTTGACTTAACATCCACCACCAAAGAGGATTCGGACCTGTTTTGAACAACCATGCCACCATTATTGGTACCACACAACTTCACCCCTAATCTAGCCAATCGGTGAACATCTTTCACCAACTCCCTCTTCCCTTCATCAACATGGGCCACACTCCCCATAGATACTCTACTAAGTGCATTGGCAACCACATTAGCTTTACCCAGATGATAATGCACACTCATGTCATAGTCCTTAAGGAGTTCTAGCCACCTCTTTTATCTTAGATTAAGGTCCTTTTGGGTGAACATGTATTGAAGACTTTTGTGATCGGTATACACATCCACATGCACCCCATAGAGGTAATGCCACCAAATCTTCAAAGAAAAAACAACGGCCGCCAATTCAAGATCATGGGTAGGGTAGTTACGCTCATGCACCTTCAATTGCCTAGAAGCATAGGCTATGAACTTGCCATTTTGCATTAAGACACAACCCAAACCAATTTTTGAAGCATCACAATAAACCACAAACCCTTCTAATCCTTTTGATAGAGTCAAAATAGGAGCGGAGGTAAGTCGATCTTTCAAGGTTTGGAAACTCTTTTCACACTCATTCGTCCATATAAATTTTGCTTTCTTTTGGGTCAGTTTCGTCATAGGAGATGAGATGGAAGAAAACCCTTTGACGAACCTTCTATAGTACCCAGCTAGACCCAAGAAGCTCCTAATGTCCGAATGAGACAATGGTCTAGGCTAATTCTTCACAACCTCCGTTTTCTTAGGATCAACCTAGATTCCGTCACCGGACACTACGTGACCAAGAAATGCCACCTCCTCCAACCAAAATTCACACATACTAAATTTTGCAAACAATTATCTATCCCTCAACGTTTGAAGTACAACCCTCAAGTGATTCTTATGTTCTTCCTCACCTCGAGAGTAAAATCAAAATATTGTCAATGAAGACTACAACAAAAGTATCAAGGTAGGGCTTGAACACTCTATTCATTAGGTCCATAAAAACCTCCGGCGCATTCGTCAACCCAAAACTCATCACCACAAACTCAAAGTGACCATAACTTGTTCGAAAAGCCATTTTGGGAATGCCACACTCTCTCACCTTTAGTTGGTGATAGCCGGACCGAAGGTCAATCTTGGAGAAGTGACTTGCCCCTTGCAATTGATCGAACAAGTCATCTATTCTAGGAATTGGGTACTTGTTCTTAATAGTTACCTTATTCAATTACCGATAGTCTATGCACATTCGAAGGGACCCATCCTTCTTCCTTACAAATAGCACAGGAGCACCCCACGGTGAAATACTAGGCCTTATGAACCCATTTTCTAACAAGTCCTTTAATTATTCCTTCAACTCTTTCAGTTCTGCCGGGGCCATCCGATAAGGAGGAATAGATATAGGTTGGGTGTTGGGGAGGAGATCGATACCAAAATCAACTTCCCTTTCGGGAGGGATACCGAGAAGGTCATCAGGAAAGACATCGGGGAACTCATTGACTGTGGGAACCGACTCAAGAGGAGGACTTTTGTATTCGACATCCCTCACCCTCACAATGTGGTAAATACAACCCTTAGAAATCATTTTTCGAGCCTTAAGATAAGAAATGAACCTACCCTTCACCATCGAATCATGGCCCTCCTATTCAATAACGGACTCCTTGGGAAATTAGAACTTGACTCGATGAGTCCTACAATCTATGGAAGCATAAGATGCATGTAACCAATCCATCCTAAGAATGACATCAAAATCTATCATATCAAGCTCAATGAGATCACAAGGAATAACTTTATGAAAAATAGACACAGGACAACCCCTATAGACCTTCTTAGCAATAACCGATTCACCCACGGGGGTAGACACCAAATAAGGCTCTAATAATATTTTGGGTGACACATCAAACCTATTTTCTAAGAATGGGGTAGCAAATGACAAGTTTGCACCGAGATCCAACAATGCATATACATCAAAAGTAAAGACTTTAACATACCGGTAACGACATTTGGTGCTTCTTCAACTTCTTGCCTCCCATGCAATGCATAGAAATGGTTGGTGCGTTGGCCACCTCCTTGAACTGGTTGGCCATGAGCAACTTGGCCTTGAGGCCTACTACCACCACCACTTCTACAATCCCGAGCATGATGACATGGCTTGCCGCATTTAAAGCACGCGTTTGAGCCCGCCAAGCACTCTTCTTTGTGGGTCTTCCCACACTTCCCACATGAGGGAAAAGATTGGGTACCAATGTTATATCTTGGGATCATTAAGTTAGGACCCTTGTCTTTGTTGAATTTGGGAGTGGGGAAATTTGTAGAACCTTGCCCCAAGAATCGTTGACCACCTTGGCCCTTGCTAATGCCACCATAACCGGACCTTTGAGGGTTGAACCCTCCACCTTGCTAATGCACTCTTTGGACACCAAGCTTGAGACACCAGAAACAAACTTACTCATCCTTGCCCGGGAGTCGGAGACCATAAAGAGAGCATACTTGGACAACCTTGTAAATTTAAGGGCATATTCCCTCACACTCATGCTTCCTTGTCGGAGGTTGATGAACTCTTGGACCTTGGCCTCCCTCAACTCCAATGGAAAGAAACGGTCTAAGAAAGCACCTTTGAACTCTTCCCATTCAATCGGCCCAACTTTCTCACTCCTCTCCACAACCCATTGCTCGTGCCACACTCAAGCTACACCTTTGAGTTAATAGGCTGCTAGTTCGGCCTTTTCATTTGATGGGACACCCAATATTGAGACAATACGATACTACTCCTCGATGAACTCCATAGGTTCCTCATCTATTTTATAACCATCAAAATCTGGTGGATTCATCCTTTGAAACTCCCGAATCCTAGTGGCCGGATTTTGCACTTGGGAAGGGGGAACACATTGATGCCCTTGGTTGGCCACAGCTTGAGCCAACAAGGTGATGACATTTCGGAACTTGGCATGGGATACCCCTTCCTCATAATATGGTATATCCGGAATTGGAGGAAGTTGGTTCTCATCGTCAACCCTTGGCCTTTGGGGTGGTACCCTTGCCCTTCGAGGTGGTCTTCCACGAGGCATCATCTAAAGAAACACGAAATAGGTTGTTAGTTATAGGAAGGCCTAGGACATTCTGAGGCACGACATGAATTTGAAAGAAGTGAAAAACTTTCCTAAACGCCTCATAGCCTCCTATTCATAATTGTGGCGCGCTTCACAACCATGAACAAGACCCTATTTGATGCAGTATATTAGACTCCGAGGACCAGTTCACAACCTTGTGCTCTGATACCAAGTTTGTCACGACCCAAGACTAGGGCCTAGATGTGACATAGCGAATGAGATATCCGGAGGTACCTCACCCAAGCCTACTAGCATTCATTAAGCATTTCATTGGTAATGGTAAACAATAATAAGCGGAAATAAAAGCATTTTCCCATTAATGTCCAAACATACCTCTACTAATAAACTTGGCGGGGGCTAAGACATGTCCCTAGCTCACCCTCAATATAAGTGTCACGAAATGCTTTAATAAAAGTCTTACTATTATACCTAACACAAGCTTAGAATAAAAAGGATGTTGTTCCCGAAATATGGGAACTCACCACAAGCAATCTTCAAACTAATACGAATTAGCCACATGGAGGAGATCAAAGAGCGACGTCGGTTCCTATATGGTGATATCATGTAGGCAAAAGTATGCGTTAGTACTTTGAATGTACTAAGTATGCGAGTATGCTTTAAAATAAAGAACATAAGAAAGTCATGAGTAAGCAATATGTATAAGTGAATGCGTGCATTAGGCATCATCATATAAAACTGTAAAATATTCATTTTTGTGGGGAAGTGACCTTAACCGACATTTAAGACCATGAGAGCTATTGTATGGAATCCAACATAACCCCCTACGTTGGCACGGGGAGTCTACTTGCTGGGTAGGATTCCGTCAACTTTAACATTCTATAACTTTAACCTTATTGGGTAATTGTGGATCCACTAGCCTAAATAGCCTACAAGGGCTCCTATGTTGGCGCATAGTTAATGCATCATGAGACTTTACTTAAGGACCCCTTAGGTCGAGTCCCCATCTAAATGCTACATTCGGTGCTAGGTCAATACCACGGAATAACATTTAAATATCATAATAACATAAGCATTGTATAACTTTATACATCAAATCATTTTCGGTGGAATAACTCATTAAATATTTTATTTGATTCAACTATGTGAGAATTATCCCTTCACGTTGAATCCCTTCTTTGGCTAAAAGCCCTTTCATCATCATTCAATCATTTCTCAAGACTCCCTTAATCATGGGCATTTGCTTCATAAACTTTCAATTCAACTTCATTTCATTTTACTTTAATCATGAGGAAAACTAGGTGGAATTTCTTCATAAAACCTTTAAATGTATTTTGAAGAATTATTGCAAGCAAGAGAGTGATGAAATGCATCAATTTAAAACATCTCAAAATAATCCACCATTCATAGTTAAAACCCTCCTTCAAGCCTTCATAGAGGCACATTAGCAAATCATTCAATTTATGCAATTGAGAGTCAAATACATCAATATAGGTAAATAAACTCAAAATACACCATAATCTATGCATTTAAAGTCATCATATAAAAGCCCATAAAGATTCACCCTTAAAATTTTAATATAAATTTTGAAAAGAACTTTTGGACTCCATGGGTGGAAGGACCCATGGATGGAAGCTCACATACCTTGAGGAGTCAACTCTTGAGTGAAAAGAACTTGAAAGGAAATGGAGACTTGATCTTCTTGGAGATGGAGGAAGGAGGAGACTTTGAGAGGACTTGGGAGGTTAGGGCTTTTTTTTGTTCTTAGAGTGTGAGTGAGAGTGAAAAGAGTGAAGGAGACTTAGAGGCCTCCTTAATAGGTGAAATACACCAACAAAACGACCTCACTTTTGGTTGTAACACAAGAGAAGACTAAAATTCCCTTAAAATCAGGAAAATGGGCTAAAACTCTGCTAGCGCTATAGTGGTGCATTGCGCCACTGCAGTGCCAAGCAAAAATGGGCTTAAAAACCCTGCAACCTAATAGTGGTGCATCGCGCCAGAGACCAAACTATTAAGGCTTTTTTCTGGTGCTATAGTGGCACGTCGCGCCACTGAAGCGCCAGGCCTAAAATCCTGCAGTGGTCGCCCAAGCCTGAAATCCCTAGAGTACTAGTATGTAGTAAAATAGTCATAACTTTTGACTCCAAATCCAAAAATGAAATCTTGGTGGAGTTGGAAAGAAGACTCAAAGACCTTTAATTTGGTAGGTTATGGGACCCCTAATTCGTCATATTCTAGGAGATATAGTCATTTGAAGTTGACCCTTATACGAACTCATTCGGAAACTTAGTCGATGGGAATTCTTTGGACTTGGCTTGGTGTTAGAGATCCCTAATGACCCCTAAACACATCAAGCACACTTAAAATACTTAGGAATTGATCCTAACTCATATATAAAATTAGAAATCGTCGGGTTCAAGCCTATACGCCTATGAAGAATGGTTCAGGTCTTGACATAAGAATTTTCAAGGTGCTACACATTCATTAAAGATTCATGTGACCAGCACATGATCTCTTTAAAGGGTATTGAAGACATCAAAATATTAGTGGAAAACTTTATTGCATTCTTGAAGAATTGAAACTCTCCTCTGCCAAAGTGGTGAATGAAAGAGTTGAAGACGAACCAATTATAGATAAAATTTCATGCCTGCAAATGCAGTAAAAAGATTACAAAGACAAGGTCAATGACACACCTATATATATAGAGGGGAAAATCACGCCTACAATTTACAACTAGCCTACAAAAAGAGAAGCAGAGTTGCAAATTAAATAAATACAACCAAATCCAATAGACATACAAAACCCAATAGATTTTGAGATGGCTGAGACAGAGGCACCCAGTTGGGTGAACTCGCATATACTAGAGCTGAGTAATACATCTGGGATAGCATTCGAGGGGTTTGAAAGTGAAACTTTGGAGATCCTTATGAGAATTGTTGATAAGAAGATGACAATTGATAAAATGAAATAGGTGAGAGGAACACAACTCCAAAAAGCAGAGGAATAGGTAAAAATAAATTTAAAAACCTATAGTCTAATCTAATAAGGAGGTGGAATGGCAAGAAACAAGGGGAGGAACCTATGCTTAACCTTTAATTGAAGGTCAAAATTTTAATATGGAATGTTAGGGCTCTTAGTAATGGGGTTTCAAAAAACCTGGTTATGACAGGCTTACAAAAGTGGAAGGCTGATGTGGTATTTTTACAAGAAACTAAGATGAAAAAAGGAGTAGAACAAGTGGCATCTCAATTATGGTCTTATAGATGGATGAGATGTGGGTTTATAGAAGTACATGGTAACAAAGGGGATATCCTTTTGATGTGGGATAGCAGGGTATGGAAGGGAAAAAGTGGAGGAAGGCAACTTCTCAATCACATATAAATTTGAAGCTCTACAAGAATTGTTCTGCTGGTCCTTTACTGGTGTATATGCTCCTCACACCAGAAAGGAGAAGCTTGAATGCTGGGAGGAAATAACTGCAATGAAGACATTGAATGAAGGGCCGTGGGTAACTAGGGGAGATTTTAACATAGTCAAACATGTAGTGGAAAAAATGGGTTGTTCCAGAAGTACTAATGTAATGACGTACTTCTCCAAATGGATTTAAGATTTTGAGCTTTATGACCCTATAGTATAATAATAGGAACAAGTACAGCCAATCCCCCGATATTCTAGCCCACAAAAAAGTTTGTAAAAACCACGAACAGTCCCCAAAATATTATTGCAAAGTAGCTACAAATATCATACCAAACAGTTCCAAAATATATACTACATCTTCATACACTTTATTCTTCCAAATTCAGGAATAACAACATCAAAAACAATATCAAAAATTATTATACATCATAACTCAGCTAATTCCGTCTATTTAATCCACCTAAAGAAGCCCCTTAATCTATAAATCTTAAAAAAACAATAAATGAGTTTATAATGCTATTTTCTCCGTTCTAATCAGTTAAAACTCTAATTAAAATTGTTAAAAATGAAAAAGGGACTTTAATATTACCTTAAGTATTCAACAACCACATTAACACTCTCCTTCTTGGCTGATGTTATGCTCAAATTGAAGGCAATGCGACGTACAACACTTTTCTTTTCATGAGCTTTGGAATTCGGGAATCAGATTTTGGTCAAATGGCTTTTCTTAGCCTAGGATTTCTCTCCCTCTCTCTCTAAAATGTTCTGGATATTTGTTGGTCAGGCTGAAAATATCCCTTAAATGTTAAGAAAAATGAGTCTAACCTGACTTGGAAATGGGTTGGGCCGAACTCACTGCCCAGCTTGACCTTTCTGCCTTAAAACATCCATAACTCTTTATGCCAATGTCACATATAGGCCCACGACCTATGGTTGGAATGTTATTTTAATTATCTATAACTTTTATTTTGAGAGTTTTTCCAAATTCCTTAATTCCCAAATTCTAAAGGGGTTATGGCCTCCCGAAGTCAGATCACCCAAAAACGTGACTTAAACAATATATTTTTGATGGCTTCCACTTTGATTTGGCTCAAGGGTCCTTCTTGAGTTATCTTTAACTTCACATATATTATCCATTTAACTTGTCATTTACAAATGAATCATGCCATTTAAAAAAAAGCAAAATTAAAAATCTTTGAATTTATGTCTATTAGCTCACCAATAGTCCAATGTGCAAAAATACAGAATATAACATAATATATCTCGTTTGAGTACACGGGGTTTTGAACAAATGTCGAGCACCCTATCGTAGGTTTTGGCATGCTAAGCTTATTTTTGTACTAGTTGTATCTGGTGCCGTTGCTTAAGCGATCCCTGGTCGCTAAAGCTAGTGTCGCTTATAAGGGCAGGAGCTCGCTAAAGAGACCATCCCTGTTGGGAGAGTGTCTCTTAAGCTACATTCATTTTACTAAAGTGACTAGTCACCTAAGCGACCAGGGATCGCTAAAGCGAGGCCCGCTTTTTTGGTGGGTGTTACTTTAGCGCTCCTTGGGTGGTCGCTAAAGCGACACTTGAGGGTCATTCTTAAGACCCAAAATTCAAGATTTGTATTAATTTTCAAAGATTGATTTTTTCTTCAATTCTTGGGCGATTCCAAAGTCTAATTTGCGTAGATTTTCTAAGGGAATCCAGTGGTGTGTTCCAAATTAGGAGTTGAGGCTTCCTTTGAGGCAATTTCTCCATTTTCTTGTGTTTCTAAGTTCTTAAGGCTTGTAGCTGATCATGAATGCATGATAGTGTTGGGGTTGATTTGGGGTGTGAATTATGTTTCCTTATGGAACATGAGCTGGGGGTAGTAGTTAGAGCCTATTCTCGGAGTAAATTCCATGAGCTATAGAGCGGGTCCCACAATTCTCGATTTTCAACTTTGAAATTGGCCCATCTTTGAATTTGATAATTTTAGTGTCATAATGACCGTATTAATGTTGTGATTCTATTTTTGATGTGGCAGCATTCGGAGGCCGCTAGAAAGGGAAAAGCTCCAATTTTGGGAGTTGGAGCGTATGTGGTCGGCCTAAGGTAGGCTACGGTTTTCCCCTCATAAGACTGAGCATTTTTAGGCAATTATAAATTTATTTTTATGTGTTTGGATGGGTTTGGGTGTCGAGCATGCTAAATTCCTAGAATTCATGTCCTAGGCCCTATATCAGGTAATTCTTGGGCTGTGTAAGCATGACTCTTGTGGTTGTTTGTTATTTCTATCCTGCGATGATTGTTGTCCCTGTGGTTTTATATTTGGAAGCATGTTTGGATTTAGTCTAGGCTTAGACTAGCATTGCCTTCGACTTGCGTGGTTTGGGTGCCGCTGGGCCTTAAAGCTTCTCCGATATCATTTTGGATGGTTGGCTCCTTGTAGAATGATAAAGCAGACTTGAGTCTGATAGTCTGAGTCTTAGCTAGGCAGTAACTCAGCTTGTGACCTTACCTCCATAATGCCCAATTCTTTTATCGGTCTTTTATCGTTTGATTCTTTATTTTTGGAAGTTAATTGGCGATTCTGGTTATATTTGGTTTGGGTTAGAACGGTGCATTAATGACACTCGGTTTGGGGTTACTCCCTATGACATATGGTTGGTCGTTGAATCTAGTTCAGTCTGATTTCTTAGCTACAGGTACCCGATCAAAGTCCGTGGTCTAGCTTACTTGTGTTTAGGCTTTTTAGCTATAGTCACTCGATTAAAGTTTGTGGTCTAGCTTACCTGGGCTTGACCTTTGGGATACAATTACCCAGTTGAAGTCTGTGGTCTAGCCTACTCAAGTCGACTCATTAGCTACAGTTACTCAATTACAGTCTGTGGTCCAGCTTGCACGTGGTTAAATTCCCGATTTCTTGATGAATTTTTGGGTTAACTCTTCATCTACTCTCGACTGTGGGTTGAGGTATTAGAATTTGGAAATGGTTCAGTTCGAGTTTGGGAAATGTGTATATTATTAAAATCCTTTTGGTTTCGTTAATTTTCTTTCAGCTATTCTTTCATTTGTCCGGCTTATGGGAGTCCGTGCAGGTGGTTACCCTTTATTTATAACATACCCGTCGGGTTTATGGGAGTCCGGTGGAGTTAGTTAGTTTCTTTCTCTTTGTTTGCTAGCAGTTCGTGTGCATACCTACTTTTATTTCTTGCCCTGTCTTTGATTGTGATCTTTTACTCGTATTTCAGTTTACTTGCTTATCTTGCTTAGTCGGCCTATGATGCCTATAAGGTACCATTGTTCTGGTACTCATACTATACTCTGCATTTATTTTCGTGATACAAGTTCGAGTACTAGCTACCAGATTTGATTAGAGCCTACTACAGTCGTGATTAGAGGTGAGGGTGAGCACATAACGTCCTGGATTTACTCGTCTTCTTTTGTATATATATTTTGTTTGTATTTTACTTTTTGAGATAACTTTGTTTTCGTGGTCCACTATTGGGACTTCTACACTTTTACTAGAAGCTCTGTACAAGTGATTTTTAGGTTCTACGAGGGATTCTTTTTGGTTTGTATATATTTAGTTGCTTCCGCTCGTTCATTTATGCTCATGTTATTTTCCTTACTTTTTTAGATTAAATTATTAATCTTCCACCCTGACATCTCATTAATCATAGTTCCGAGTTATGGGTCGACTTGCCTATTGATGGGTCATAGTAGACACCATCATGACCTGAGAAATTGGGTCGTGACATAACATAACATAAGATAGAAAAGAAAGGGAGTATTGTTCCCAAAACATAGGAGCTCACTTAATAGTATCATTCAAGCAGTCCCAACTAGCCATGTGGAGGAGAAGGATGTGGAGCACCGATCCCTACATGGTGATATCATATAGGTAAAAGTGTATGCATTAGTACCTTGAATGTACTAAGTATGTGAGCAATGCAATGCATGACATCATAATGTGCAATTGACCAAGTTAGAAAACATACTAAGTAAATCATTAAAGCATGATAGTAATTCATGAACAACCTCAATGCAATTTGGAAACCATAATGGAGTCGCATGAAAACATAAACACTATAGTGATAATCATAGGTCAATGTAAGAAGTCATTTTCTATATAGAATGCCATGAGACATAATGAGAATCGTAATCATAGTAAGAGTCATGAGTCATAGTAGAATATATACCATAAACCTTTGTGAGGAAAACTTTCAACCTTGGGAGATCGTGGACATGTGTGACAGATACTGGTAACCGACATAAACCATGTGAGATATAACACAGAGTCTTGATGTTACCCCTACACCGAAAGAGGGGAAGACTACTTGCCAAGGTAGACTCCCTCATGCATAAGTAGATCCACTTAGCTACATGAACGATCGAGCCTCAACTATGGGTGACCCTCAAAGGAATCAAGACTCTTTTACAGGTGATCCTTTATCCTATGGTGGCAGGTAGTTATGGGACAATGGGATCTTATTATGGGACTCTTGTCTCAACTACGGGAAAGAGTTCCTATCCCAAGGTCCACTCCGTGCTAGGCAAGCTTTCAATGGAATAGACAAATCATAAGGCATAAAGTCAACATCATGTGGAAGGGGACATATCTACTACCCATCCACTATTTATGAAAACATAATCATAGAATAGCTCCTTAAAACCTTTAGTGATTCAAGTATGCAAGAATTATCCTTATTGCACAGGGAATCCATAGCTTGGGTGGTAAGAAAGAGTCTTACTAACATTCATCTTTCATTGAAATGACTCCCATAATCATAATCATTAGCTTTCGTAAAATTCAATTGGAGTCCATAACCTTCTAGTCATGCTTTAGTGAAAATAAAGTAAAACTAGATGGGTTCAAGTCACTTCAACTTTCAAACATGTATGTAAATAAAATTATGCATAGACATTATAAAATTCATCAATTAAAATCATGCTTTCAACAACCCACCATGAATTTCAAGAAGCTTTAAGGAACTAAGTAGAGAAAATACTTGCAAATCATCAATCCATGCATTTGAAATCATTTTGTATCTAAGTAGACCAATAATTGTTAGCTTCATCATGATTCATGCTATTAAGTAGAAATTAGAATGACCCATAAGAAAATCTTACTTGAAATCAAGAGATTTAGTTGAAAGAGTTTTGGACTCCATAGGTAGAAGAACCCATGGGTAAAGACCCACATACCTTAGAGAAAAGTTTGAAGAGAGATTGAAGAAGTATCGAGGAACTTGAAATGATCTTGATGTTTGGTCTTCAACGGGGAGCTTGAAATACTTTAGTTTCAGAGGATTATTGTAGGAGATGATTTGAGAAGGGGAGGATGAATTACTATCATGCTTTAATGATTTACTTAGTATGTTTTCTAACTTAGTCAATTGCACATTATGATGTCATGCATTGCATTGTTCACATACTTAGTATATTCAAAGTACTAACACATACTTCTTTTGTTTACCTACATTGTCTTATAATGTAGGGCTTAGAGATCACCCTACACACTCTCATGGCTAGATAGAAGACTTGTTCACTTAATTTGGTAAGTTCTCATGCTTTGGGGACTACCTATCAAGCTTATTTCTTTTTTTACTACCCGTAGACTATGTTGCTATTTTGAGATGTTTCTTATTTTTTGGGGAGATGGTGTCTTGTTCTATGCCTCCATCTATGTTAGTATGATAGAGACATGTTTAAACATAGAGTTTATGTAGTCCATTTGGACATATGACTTGAGATTTCATTTTTATTTCTAGACTTCCATGTTTGAGATTATTCTTCCGCTTGTTTTTATAATGTTTTTACCTTTCCTTATGAATACAATGTATGCTAAGAGTCTTGCTTGGGATCCTTTGGGGTTTTGATCATCCTATTATGACTAAGCCCTAGGTTGGGTCATGAAAAACTTGGTATTAGAGCATAAAGTTCAAGTGT
Organism: Solanum dulcamara; assembly: GCF_947179165.1. Classification (NCBI taxonomy): domain Eukaryota; kingdom Viridiplantae; phylum Streptophyta; class Magnoliopsida; order Solanales; family Solanaceae; genus Solanum; species Solanum dulcamara. Next base: position 37,323,094 of record NC_077240.1, on the reverse strand, counting down.
CCTAGGGTGTCTAACATGATGCGTCGAGTAGAGTCTTTTTCATCGGTGTGAAGTGCGCTATATCTATGAATAGGAGGATATGAGGTGTTTAGGGAAATGTTTCACTTCTTTAATGATCTATGTCATGCGATAGAGTTGTTTCCTAAGGTTGTTTTCTTAATGATTGACCTTTGTAATTTTCAGAAAATGCCTCCAAGAAGACATGTTCCTCAAGATAATGATCCTCATATCGATCAAGTTACCCATGCCGAGTTTTGGACCTCCATCACACTTCTAGCTCATATAGTGGCAAACCAATAGGTTGTTGCTCCTCCTAATGCTTCTACTCCAGCTTCGAGGGTAAGAGATTTTGCAAGAATGAACCCTTCCGATTTCCATGGTTCAAAAGTGGCTAAAGATCCCAAAGAGTTCATTGATAAAGTGTATAATATTGTTGATATCGTGGGGGTGTATTCGAAGGAGAAGGTGGAGTTGGCGGCCTATAAATTCAAGGGTGTTGCTCAAGTGTGGTACAACCAATGGAAGGTCGAAGAGGTCCAATAAGTTTGGTGAATTTTAAAGGATCTTTTCTTAACCACATATTCTTACTTGAACTAAGGAAGACAAAGGTGATGGATTTTATCAATCTCAAGCAAGGTAATATAAGTGTGAGGAAATATTCCCTCAAGTTCACAAAGTTGTCCAAGTATGCTCCATGTTTGGTAGTCGACTCCCGTGCCTGAAAGAGTAAGTTTATTTTGGTGGTATTAGACTTGGTGATGAAAGAGTACTGAACCACTATGATTTTCAAAAAGATGGATATTTCCAGGATCATGACATATGCCGAGCAAATAGAGGAGCAGAAGTTGAAAGAGATGTCTAAGAGAGAGTCCAAGAGGTCTCCAACCGATAGTGGTTCATCTTTTCCTAATGCCCCGGTGTCTAGTCCTAACAAGGAAGGATGTCCCTTTCCCCCTCGTTAAAGGTGTGGTAGAACTCACCAAGGAGAATGCATGGCAGGTAAGGAGGGTTTATACAAGTGTGGTGATATGGGACATAAGATGGAGGATTGTCCAGGGCTACTGGAAGAGGAAGGGAAATGGCTCGGGCTGCTTCATCGGGTATGTTACTAGTTCCTTTTGGTCACAGTAATGGTTGGTATGGATTGGTTTTGTTTTCATTGTGTCATGATTGACATGATAACCCGGGAGCTTGAGTTTTCATACTAGTTGAAGTATTAGCTTCTCATGTCTATTCTTGCAAATTCATGAGTTCTAGTTAATCTCATCTTTTCATATGCATGCATGTTTATGAAGTTGATTTTAAGTTGAATTTGAAGATCTCATGTTTTATGCATTTTTGATGTATCATTACATTTATGTTAGGCTTCTATACATTCATTCCACTCTATTTGTGCTAGCTTAAATTCACCTTCGAGGACGAATGTTCCCAAGGGGGAGATATTATTAGACCCTAAATAGTGGAAAGTCGGAAAACGGAATGTAAGGATGAAATCTTAGAAATATTTCACCTGTTAAGGTTCAAAAATCCCATCACGGCCAGTATTCAGCACCACGACCCATGGAAGGGAGTCATGGTAGTGCTAGGGAATAAAAGTGAGTTCAGGAAAGGACCACGATCAGGTTCAAGACCCCATAGTCATGGTCACAGACCGTCAAGTGGTCCATGGAAGCCAAATCTCCAAAACATGAAGTGGGTCAGCTTCCCGAGGGCCACTACGACCCGTAGAGTCCATCACAGCTCGTGTTCTCCTTCCATAAAGAGTCCTTGTCCAAGCTTGACCAAGGCAATCTTCACGGAACACCCCACGGCCCATGAAGATGGTCCATCTAGGGGTTCATTTTTATCTTAGGTGTGTTAACTTCAATTCTTTAGTGTGAGAATAGATTTGGAGATGTTTTAAGGTTACAAGAATCCTTTAGCACAAAGTTAGGTTGAAACCTTCCTTACCGATTGAGTTTCAATGTACGATTTTATATAGGATAACTTCAGACAAGCATATCTCATATAATATAAAAAACTAGGTGGACCATCACCAATTAAATTAAAGGTCTTTATTTCCTCTTTCCAATTCCACCAAGTTTGCCTCATTTGGATTCGGAGTAAAATGTTATGCCCGATTTAGTGAAGCCCTCTCGAGCAGTCGCATGTTCACGACCACCCACCATGGACCTTGAAGACCTTCATGGGCCGTGAAGGCTTGCTGAAATATTTTTGCAGCAACTTTCTTCATGCATTCCAAGGTTAATTTGGTCCTTTCCAAAGCCTTTTAACCCTATTCTAAGTTGTTTTGGGTGTTTGAAGGAATATATCATCCCATAAATTAGTTTTCCACTCATAATCATCAATCCAAACATTCAAGTATCTAGAAATTTTCTCTTTAGAAAATCCTCTCAAGAATCTCTTATTCTCCTACAAGACTCCATTGAAGGATCAACAAGGGAAGTTACATGAAAAGTTTGAATTGAGTTTTTATGATGAACTATATAGTAAGATCATTAATACTATCACAGATTTACTAATGACTTATGAAGCACATGAATTATGTCTCAAGTATGCTTTCAAGACTAGTATGAAAGATGGTGGAGGATCTATCACCAAGTTAATGATTAAGGAGCTATTCTATGATTATGTTTTTATACAAAGTGGACGGATAGTAGTTATGGCCCCTCCCACATGATGTTGACTTTATGTATTATGGTTTGTCTATTCCGTTGAAAGCTTATCTAGCACCGAGTGGACCTTGGGATAGGTATTCTCTCCCATAGTAAAGGAAAGAGACCCGCTTAAAGATTCCATTATTCCATAACTACGTGCCACCATATGATAAAAGGATCACACATAGTAGAGGCTTGATTCCTTAAGGGTCACTCGTAGTTGAGGCTCGATCCTTCATATAGCTTAGTGGATCCACTAGGAATCTACCTTTGCATGTAGTCTCCTCCTCTCCTCCGATGTATAGGTAAACATTGGGACTCCATGTTATAGCTTACATGATTTATGTCGGTTAACGATTACTCTCACAAAGGTACAAGTTCCCTCTTTTAATGTTTAAGGTATTTCTTACTATTGCCAATATTTCTTTTACAAAGTAAAGTATGCTCTCTCACTGTCACGAACCGATTTTTCAGGTCATGATGACACCTACTATTAACCCACCAGTAGGTAAGCCTGAACCCATAGTTTGGTACCATAGGCAATGGCAACAACAACAACAACAACAACAACAACAACAACAACAACAACAATAATAATAATAATAATAATAGTAATAATAATAATAATAATAATAATAATAATAATAATAATAATAATAATGCAAAAAAAGAATAATAACAATACAAAAAGATAACCCCAAGACCTGGTATCAGTCGTCAGTCGAGCTACTAAACTAAATAAGGAATGCAATGCTTGTACAAATACAATGATAAAAATAGTAATACAGACTACCTCCGAATACGAAATAAAGACTACTCTAAGTCAAAATAGAGGGATATAGGCAACTTTGAATGCCAAGAGCTCACCCAATTCTCCCAATCCAAGATTTGCTCTGCATGATATCCAAATCAGTAGTGAAAACCTGTACTATGATCTGCAGGGTGTAGAAGTGTAGTATGAGTACCAACAAGTGGCACTCAGTAAGCATCAGCCGACTGAGCTCCAAATATAAAGCAAGTATAAAGAACATGTAAGCAAGGAGTATATATCACAAGTAACTAACAACAATAATACGAAAGCCTACAATAAGAACATCTAATATAAAGAAGGAAGAAGACAGGAAACAAGTAGGGAAACAAAGGACGTACCTGGTGGCGCCATCCCATGAACTAAACACAACAACACACTATGAAGGAGGACAACTAAGAGACAACCTACTAACAGAACTAAGCACAAATATCACATAAAGGCCCAAAGGACCGTATCAACTAAATCCCTGCACAAAAATATAGATAAATAAGAACAAGGGAAGTAACTACCTTAAAACAAGAGACCACCATTTATACTGCCACAAGTTCGCAAATAGTAAGACAATACCTCCCGAGCCCCTATGTGACCAGGAAGTTCACTCACAAATAGGTAAACCCACATGGCATCCCATACTGCCGACAGGTATAAACAACTATGCTGATGATAGGCAATGCATATATGCATGAAAGTAATTGCAGTAAAACTAGTAGTACCATATGTTCCAAGTGCCTCATACCAAGATATATACACCTACTTCCAGTCTCAGTTAGGAAGTAGGACGCATGTGCGTTTATGGGATCTCCATGGGGGCCTCGGTAACTCCCCTTTATACCGCCTGGTCTCAATCAAGGTCTTATATCAATCTGTAACACGAGCGCATCCTCAATGCCTCGAATCAATATCATAAAATCAGTGCATCCTTGATGCCTCAAATCAATATAATAAAGTGAGCGTATCCTCGATGCCTCCAATCAATATCATAAAATGAGCGCATCCTCGATGCCTCCAGTCCACTGAAAATAGTAGTAGTAAAGGTAGAACGATCCATATTCAAAAATTAGTATAAAATAGTTTGGGTTACAATCCAACTTTCTCAAATCAATGCCAAGAACCAATGCATGCACCGGGATCGACTACATCCGTGAGAAAAAAATGATCCAATGCATCACCAACTCCCAATCAACATGAACAATCATATAAAATAATGATGCCGCAAGCACCTTACCCTCTAGAGCATACAAACAGGGCTCACAATTACAACCGACCAATAATCAAGGACTAAGGCTCAAATCTACTCCCCTAACATAAAAACAAGGCCCCAAAGGGAACTCAACCCTAACTGGGTAACAAGGAGGAGGAAATAAGGAAACATATGCTCCACTAGCCAATCAATACCTATATATTCATTTGGGAATACAACCTCGAGATTTCAAAAACTGCTAGCCTGCCAAACGGAAAAAGGAGAATATAGAGGATTGTAGCTCTAAATCTATAAATGGAATCCAATAGTAATTTACAAGCCTAACCGGGTGGAAATAACTACACCAAGGCTCCAATGTAAGTATTTCAACAATGAAGAACATTAAGTATCATTAACTTCCGCCAACAATGACTACAACAACTAAGGGTTAAACCAAACCTCAAATCTAAGGCAAAAATCACCTAAACTGGGTTAATCAAATCCATACTAAGGCATAATCCACAATCTTACCAACTAGATGGCAAAAATCATAAAGGCAAACTAGCCTAAGGATCACACCGAGACAAGGAACCTAAAATCTAGGAATCAAACCTAAGCCGTCACATACAATCCAAACTATAAGTAATTTATACTAAACAATGCCTATTGAAGCTCAATCAAGGAATATGAGACCGTAGCCTACCTCGATGCCAAACATACGCACTCCAATTCCACTTCTTGGTAGCTTTTCGCTCCAACAACAACTCTGATTGCTTCCACGTTATTAGAATATCGGTCACCTCGTCAATATGGATCTTTTGACAGTAAAATCGTATTTTTCGGAGACGGATCCAAAATTGGGACTAAAATGAGATTGTGGGACCCGTAATGGGGATCCCAAAAACGACTCTATGAAAATGTTCTAAATATGTTATTGAGCTTGTACCCCAAAATGGGGCACAAATCGATGCTCAAAACTACCTTTTTCAGCCCAACAATTAAAACACCATGAAAGCCCTAAACTAAGCTTGGGCATCCCCTTTGGGCAAGAAATTACCTCAAACCGATGATCTTCATGCTTCCAAGAACCTACCAACGTGTAGCAACAACTCCCACAAACACAATTCACTTAGAATCACCCAAAACAGAGCTCTCTAGCTCTGAAAATTGAAGAAATGAAAATGGGGTTCGGTCTATCTCGCGTCACTAGTCTTAATTAAAAGACCATTGAAATGCTCTCCGTGAACGTGGAGAAAGAGGTCCATGAACGCAGAGTCTAAGGCCTCAAATCTTCTTAAACACGGAGGGAAGAATGTGAATGTGAAGGCCAAGACTTCAAGGCTTCGCGAACGCGGAGGCTAAACTGCTAGGCCTTCGTGAAAGTGGCCCTTTGCCCGCGAATGCGGAGACCAGGAACCATGGCTTCCATGAACGCGACTTGGGTGGCTTGAATGCGAAGAACAAATTTGGTCTGCACCAGCTGATGCACATCAACAGGTTTTCAAAAATTTTCAAACTTTGGCGGGGTGCTCGGAATTCATTCAAAATCCCGTGTGCACAAATTAACAATGCTACCCCACCGGATTTGACGTTCTGGACTCAATGGTGGAGTCAAAATTTACATTCAAGGTGCTCTCGAAAAAATGTGGGTCTCATACCCAAGCATAATTATTTCCATTTCCACAAAGAGGATCAAAATGAGACTAGAAGCCTTAGGACACGAACAAAAGTTCATTCTAGGCCAAAATCGACATTCTAGAGATAATCGAGCTAACAAAATTTCAATCCGAACACGTTTACCAATAATGTTGACCAATGTCAACTTTAGGCCAAATTTCAAAGGCTAAAGCACCAAAAGGCCTCAAACTCGCACTAATTGCCTCGATACTTGTGCCGACCATACTTCCAGTGTAATTTGGCCATTCTGGAGCAGATGGAACCATTGAAATTCTATTTTGAGTTCATATTTCTAGAGTTTTGACCGAAGTCAATTTTTCAAACTCTAAGAGCTTTAAAACATGGAATCGAGCATAAAACCCAAATGAACAACTAGGCAACCAAACTGTCAGTGCCAACAAATCATAAATGGCTTGAGGTCGCTATAGGAAAGCTCTAAACACTGAAAAGATCGGTGAAGGACGAAAATGACCTAGAGGTTCATTACAACATCCACTATTAAAAGGACTTTTATTCTCAAAAGTCAAAGGATAGAAAAGAACCCATGGGCACGAAAAGATTAGAAAGCTAGGACCGCAAGCTTCGCTAGGCCTACAGGTACCTTCTCGGGTTGGGCAACGCCAACCCAAAACTCAAACCTAGGGGAAAATCCCAAATTCACTTCTCTCCTTTATATTCAAACCAACTTCCTATTTCTCTCTTTTGCTACTAACTTTCTCCCAACTAGAACAAACTCAACTGAGCGCAATAGACTAACCCAAGATAAACTAAAACCACACAGATACCTCAAATAGGCGACCAACAGACAAGAGGAGATGCTAAATATCTCCCAAGTCGAATTCTTTGCTTTATACTCCAAACTCTAGACTTTTTAGTCATCATGGAAATCCTACCCATCCTAAACCACAATAAAAATTCCCCACACCATCTGAACACTGCCCAAATAACTACAAAGGAAGTGCAAGCACCACTTGAGCGTCAAAGAATGACAAGAACTCAAATTGATCAACTCATACTAGGGCACCAGCCCAAAAGTTCTAATCCAATGACTCCCAAAATTAATAACTTGAGTATGAAACCTATCTTTCAAAACTGAAACGACCGCTTAAAAGGGAAACCAAATCTGTAGGAGGAAACCGCACTGAGACCAGCTACAATGTCACTTTGCTGCCAACGGAACTTCTAGAAAAAAACCAACATGAGAATCTAACTCCAAGTAAATGGGAATTGATGCCATGAGTCCATGTACCACTCTACAATTTCAAATTGAGTAAACCACTAATCCAGGAGTAAAACTGCTTCAATAAGCACCAAACCTGCCATAAGTGACCTAATGGAACCAAACCATCATAACAAATACCACAAGTCGACATGCTAGTGCAAGTATGAGCTAATCATCCAAACTTAAGAAAAACTAAGTTGGCAGGTAGTGAGTAAATAGATCAACCCATCAAAAGCGACCCAAATAAACCTGAACCATATCAAGGTACGCCACAAGGAACACTTTCAGCTAACCACAATGACACACGTGAACCTTGCACCCTGAACAAAAAACCAAGAGATGATCCTACAAATTACTTTGACTCCATCCTGAGGCTTAGCTTTCTAAGAGAAATTCCATTCGCCCATAGAACTAAAGTCTGAATTAGTAAAAGCTCACCACAACAATAGACCCAAATCAATAATCTGACTCTTTGAATCACTAACACACCCACTGTAGTTTATCGGAAGAGCCAAGGCACAACACAGAATCATCGAGATTGAAGGCAGCCCTAGTTGTAAGGTAAAATAAGCTTGTGATTAAAATTTCCCAAAACCTACTGACTAACTACCTCAAAGTCCATAACTCATAAAGGCACACCAAGGCAATTCTAATAAATCAAGACTCATCAATATGAACTCTCGCACTCCACAATCATCCTTTACCACTACTTGTTGGTTGGTCACAAGTATAAGAAGACCATCATTTCCATGAATCCAATAGAACCCTTCCTAGATGACGCTTGAAGCAAAAAAATCACCATACTTAGAAAGAAAAAAGTCAATTCTACCAGCCATCTGACACTGCATCATGCAATCAACTGAATAAATGACTTTACCATCAAACTCACCACAAGGAGACAACCCAACCAATTCTAAAGGCAAATCTTAGCATCACCGCCTTAGGAGCTAAGAACAAGAATCGAATAAAAGAAGTATCACAAAAGAGATATACAGAGGCTACAAGGGCCCCTACTAATTACACACCCTTCTCTCGGCATCAACCTCACACCAGCTAAGCACACTAGGGGAAAACTAGGAAGGGGAAAGGACTAAGCCTAGAAATATTAAAATATATGAACAAACCTCACCAGAGCAATCAACTAAGCTCAACATCCATAAGGTCTAACTCTACCACTACTGCCACAAAACAATAACATCGATATGATCCATTACTAAAAGAAATCATCTACGGAAGATAAACACATACATATAGATTCAAATAAAGTTGTCATAGTAAATAATAAGCAAGAAATAAGGCTAAGCAAGCACGCCCATAGAAGTCTAGGTAAGGTAACTACTATATTCACAAGATGGATCTAACAAGCCAAGTAATCATCAATGGATACAAAGACCCCAACACCTAAGCACTACAAGCAAGGAAGCTCCTAAAATGAAATTTACGCAAATATGATTGATACCAGGAGTCTTGTCCTCCGTCTAACCTACAGAAGCATGGGATGGAATGCGGCTGGCCTCGAATTGCACACCTAAACCACTAACCACAATATTTGAAGTACCACCTCTAACTGACTGTACCTGAGCCTTACGAATCTGATCCTGCCAAGCCTATCGCCTGCGATGTGTCACTGTAGGACACTCCCTAGTAGGATTCCCAAACTCACCACATGTATAACAATTTCCATCAAATGCAGTTTGCTAAAATAAACCAGCTAAATTAGTTTGGGCTATCTCACGTCACTAATCTTAATTAAAAGACCAGTAAAATGCTCTCCGCAAACAGAAAGAAAAAGGTTTGCGAATGCAGAGGCTAAGGCTCAAAGCTTTACGAACATGGAGGGACAGCTGCAAACGTGAAGTCAAAGCCTTAAAGGCTCTACGAACACGGCATGGGCCTCGCAAAAGTAGAGGCTAAATTTTTAGGCCTTGAAAAACACAACCCTTTGCTTGCAAATGCGGAGACAAAAATCCATGGCTTCCACGTACACGGCCTAGGTGGCGCGCACGAAAAGACCAAATTTGGTCTGCACCAGCTGATGCACATCAGCTGGTTTTGGAAAATTTTCCAACTCATGCGGGGGGCTTGAAATTCATTCTGAATCCCATGCACACAAATAGACTATGCTACCCCACTAAATTCGACATTTTAGACTTAATGGCTTAGTCAAAATTTCCACTCAAGGTCATCCCAAAAAATGCGGGTCTAGAAGCCAAGCATAATTTTTTCCATTTTTATAAAGAGGCTCAAAATGAGATCAAAAGCCTCAAAACATGAACAAAAGGTTGTTCTAGACCAAACTCGATCTTTCAAAGCTAACTGTGCTGATCGAATTTCAATCTGAGAGCGTTTACCAAGAATGTTGACCAAGGTCAACCTTAAGTCAAATTTCAAAGTCTAAAGCATCAAATGGCCTCAAACGCATTGATTACCTCGATACTCATGCCGACCATGCTACTAGCCTACTTTGACTATTTCAGAGAAGATGAAACCATTAAAATTCCTTTCTGAGGTCGTCTTCCTAGAGTTTTGACCGAAGTCAATTGTTCAAACTCCAAGAGCTCTAAAATAGGGAATCGAGCATAAAACCCAAATGAATGACCAGACAATCGAATTGCCAATGCTAGCAAGTCATAAATGGCTTAGGGTCCTTACAAGAAATCTCTAAACACTGAAAAGATAGGTGAAGGACGAAAATGACCTAGAGGTTCGTTATACTCACCCATGGTTTTAGGACTCTTAATATGATTTAAGATCTTTACTACTACTTATGAAAAATTTTCTTTATGACTTATGACTATCCATGCCTTGTACAACTTCTCTTTATGAGATTGCATTGTAGTTTTAAGTGACATTAGACTTACCCTTGATTCACTATCATGTATTCTTAGCACATGGGTAACATTAGACTTACCCTTTATGTCATGCATTGCATTGCTCACATACTTAGCACATTCAAAGTACTAATAAATACTTCTTTTGTTTGCCTATATTATCTTATAATGTAAGGCTTGGCGATCACCCTACACACTCTCATGGCTAGATAGAAGGCTTTTTCACTGGATTTGGTAAGTCCTCATGCTTATGGGACTACCTATCGAGCTTATTTCATTTTTTGCTACCCTTAGACTACACTGCTATTTTAAGATGTTTCTTCTTATTTTGGGAGCTTGTGCTTTGTTCTATACTCCCACCTATGTTAGTATTATAGAGGCATATTTAGACATAGAGTTAATGTAGTCCGTTTGGACATATGACTTGAGATTTTGTTTTTATTTCTAGACTTTTATATTTGAGATTATTCTTCCACTTGTTTTAATAATTTTTTTTACCTTACCTTATGACTGCAATGTATGCTAAGAGGCTTGGTTGGGATCAATCGTGGTATCGATTGTTGTGTTATGACTATGACCTATGTTGGGTCGTGACAATGAGAATGACCTTCCTATATTTTTTAAGTCTTCTGGTCTAATCCAGAGGCCCTTGTAGAGTTTTCTAATAACAACATTTGGGTATGGTACCCACTTTTGTTTAGATGACCTTGGTTGGAAATTTTAGGTGAACCATTGAGTATTGAATTCAAATATTTTGAGGTAGCATAGTTTGCTTGCGTGCACGGGGTTTCAAATGAATCCCTAGTACCCATCGGAGAATTTTGAACTTCGTTAAAACCAGTTGATGCAATTCAGCTGGTGCAGGCCTTAGTGCCCTACACATTTGTGAGACCTTTGGCCACGATCGCGAAGGTCTGGCCCCTTTGCCTTCATATTCACAATCTCTCTTCGCCATGATTGAGATGAGGATCTGACTCGCGTTGATCATTTTTTTCATCGAAATTGTGAGGTTTGACTTTTGCGATCACGAGGGACATTTTACTAGTGGGTCATGATCATGACCATCTCTTCTGTGATCATGATGAAGAGTTGTGTTTGGTCTTCTAAATTAAGAACAGACTCTGATCAACCTTCTTTTCTAAATTTCATTTAGCAATTTTAAGATCTATCATATTTGAAAATATTTTGGCTGCATGGGTGATCAATATGAGATTGTCGGGGACCCTTCATTTAAAGTAATTTTGCGCCTAAAGGGAATGCCAACCCTCTTTTTGTTTATATTTTTGGGTGAATTCTTGCATGAGTCATGTTTGGGCTATTCTGAGCCTCAAATTGTGTTTCATTTTGGGACACAAGTTCAGGGATCTTATTAGAACCTTTTTATGAAGTCAATTTCAAAATTTCTGATAGGGACCCACATACTTATTTTAGACTCCAAAATTGATTCACCTCTGTTTCAAGTTTTTTTAGTGTCTAAATGGACATATTAATATTGTGATATTATTTTTGATAGTGTGACAGTGTTTTGAGGCTGTACGAAAGGGAAAAGCTTTGGAGAACTGATTTAAAGTTTGCACAGTCGGCCTAACAGTAGGCTATGACTTACCGTCTTTTAGATTGAAATTGAATATGTAATGTATGTTGATTTTTATGAATTTGGGGTATTGACCTAATTAATCATGTCTAGTTTCTTGGAATCCATGTTTTAAGATTTCACATAATTTGAGATCTTTGACATGATCTATTCTTTATTGTTGATCATCCATACCTTGTGGTTTGACTATTTATAGTTTGTTGTTGACATTGGAGTATGTTTGGCCTTAGTCTAGGATAAGACTAGTGTGCTCCATGGACTTATCTAGCTTGGAGCTGATAGGCCTTAGAATCTCTCTAACATCACTTCGGACGTCTTCGCTCTCTCTAGACTGATATAGAATACTTGGGTCTGACAGTCTAAGTCTTAGCTAGGCCATAATTCAATCCTTGAATCCATATATCCATAATTTCTTCCTTTCATCAGCTCTTATGTACTTTGTTCTTGTTTTGGAACTCGCTCAGTGATTTTGGTTGGATTTGGTTCAGGCTTGGAGTGATTTATTAATGGCACTCGATTTGGGGTTCTCCCCTTAATGCTCATTTGGATACTGATCCCAAGTCTAGCTAACTCATTTCTTTTTTCGATTAAAATACCTAATTCACTCCATCGAGTTATTGTTAAAGTCCCTATCTCTATTCTTAACCTTGGCTAGAGTTCTTGGCTATATTCTGCATTAGTTAAGAACCTTGGCTATTCTCAGCCTTTTTTAGCATCCTTGTCTATCTTCATCTATGGTTAGAGTCATTGGCTATTCTGTAAGACCCCAAAAGTTAAAAAGTCGAAATGAAAAAGAATTCAAGAAAATCCTGACTACTTCAAGCTGTATGAGTTGTAGAGTTATCTACAACTCATAGAAATGAGTTGTAGGGGAAGTGTACGAGGTTGCAATTTGGCTAAGTTAGGAAGATGGTTGGCGAGTCAGTTGGTAATTCATTGGAACTATGATGACTCTTAAAAAAGACTTGTAGAAGAAACTTCAGAGGATTAGAATCTCATAGTTTTCAGGCCTTGCAGGACGAGTTGTTTCAATGACTAGTAAAAATTTGTATGATTCGTAAGGTGGATTCATAGGGCTGTCTATTCAGATTTAAATAAGGAGTAGTTTGGTCCTTTCCCATACTTAATTAATGTATGTTGACGTTTTTAAGACTAGATTCCTATTATTAACTATCCTAAATACTCCTAAAACCCTTCATTCTCTCATTAACTTCCAAACATTCACAAGTTTTCTCACCCAAGGTTCCTCTAAAAGATCTTCTTCTTCAACAAGGTGTTTGGTTAGGGTTTCTTCAAGATCAAGTCTCCTCCTCTCAATTCCAGGGTCAAATTCAACAAGGTATGTGGGAAATTCATCCATGGTCCCTATCACTCATGGAGTCCCAAGTTTCTTCTCAAATTATTATTATGATTTTCAATTCAAAATCTCCAATTTCATGATTATGCAATGGGTTTTCTTTTTCATGATGAAGTATATGATAGTTGATTAAATTACACAATCAATTAATATTATTTTCATGAATTATGTATGGGTTAATATAAGTAGTATGATTATATAGGTTTTCAATCCAATTTCATGGTTTTCAATGAAATTGGTTTTGTATTCAAGTTTCTATCATAATTTCAAGTATAATCTATGATTACGGGTTTCAATTATGATCAAGATATGAATTTCATGCAATTTATGAAAGAGGTGACTAAGGATCCTTAATTGGTGACCTAGAAACCTAATGACATATGTTATACAAGTATGATTTGTAAAGTTGAAGGATTCTACTCACATTACAATTATGATATGAAAATGAGCTACTCTATGAGTTTTGAAACCTATGAATAAGTTTATGAATATATGTTAAGTATGATTATTATGTTATCTATTCCGTGGAATTTGACTTAGAACCGAATGAGGCTTGAGATGGGGGCTCGACCTATGGGGTACTTATATAAAGTCTCTTATCTCATAACTATGTGCCACATAGGATTTGCCATTATGGACTAGAGAGTACATCCACATATAGCACATGTTCATGACCCACCTAGTGGGGTAGAGTCTAGCTTGACAAGTAGATTCCTCTTTCTTCTATTACACAGGGAGACATCGGAATTCTATGTTATAACTTGCATGGTCTTATTGTCGATTAAGTCTCGATCCCACATATATATAATTTCTTTATGTACTCTTCATGATCTCATTTATATCTCTTAAATGCTTTGATCAAACTATGGTTTTCTCATGATTCTACTTCTCCTCTTTTATATCATGCAAGTTATTTGATCATGAAATCTTATGTCTTATATGACATGGCATGACTGCATACTTAGTACATTTAAAAGTACTAATGCCTACTTTATTGCCTATATTGTATCATAATGTAGGGGTCAAAGATCACATCTATTCTCCAGATGGCTAGTTGAGTTCCTATACCTCAAAGATTGGTGAGTTCTTATCTATTCGAGGCGAGTTATGAATTTACTTATTTCAAAAAGACATTTGTTATTTTACATTGAGGGTGAGCTAGGGACATGTCTTATCTCCTATTCATATTGATTAGTAGAGGCTTATTGGACACACTATATAGAGTCTATATTGTCGCATTTTATACTCTTATAATCCATGTTCTTGAGATCTTCTTATGATCATTTCCACTTTAATTGTACCTTATGCATGCTTATGATACGTCAACAGTCTTGATTGGAGCCCTTCAATTTTTTGATCACTGTGTCACATGTAGTCCTACTCTAGGCCTTAACAAACTTGGTATCAAAGCCCAAGGTTTAAGAGTGCCCTAGGGAGTCCAATATGCCACACCAAGTAGATTCTTATTTATTGGCGTGAAGCACGCCACATCTATGAATAGGAGGCTATAAGGCATTTTCGGAAATCCTCACTTCTTTCATGATCTACATTATGCGATAGAGTATACTCTAAGACTTTTTCTCCCTAAAGATTGTTCTTTGCAAATTTTAGAAAATGCCTCCAAGAAGAGCACCTATGCAAAGAGGGGTCAATGCTAATGAAGACCAAGCTCTTCCAGTCCCTCAAGCCTATGGACCACTTCCCAATCAAGTGACTAATGTGGAGTTTCGAATCAATAAAACTATGCTAGCCCAAGTTGTGGCCAACCAAGGAGTGGTTGCTCTTCGTAATGCTCCTACTCTGGCTACTAGAATAGGAGATTTTGGAAGAATGAAACCTCTCGAATTCCATGGTTCAAAATTATATGAAGATTCAAAAGAGTTAATTGATGAGGTTTATAAGATAGTGGATATTAGAGGGGTGAATTTGAAAGAAAAGGCGAAGTTATTGGCCTACCAACTCAAGGGCTTTGCCAAAGTTTGGTGTAACCAATGGAAGTCCAAGAGAGTTAATGAGGGTCCTATTGATTGGGAAGTTTTCAAGCTTGCCTTTATTTATCGTTTCTTCCCACTTGAGATAAGGGAGGAAAATGTGTTGAAGTTTATAAATATCGAACAAGGCAACATGGGTATGAAGGATTATGCACTCAAGTTCACCAGGCTATCAGAGAATGCTCCTTTATTGGTTGCCGATCCACGTGCCCGAATAAGCCTATTCATATTGGGGTATCCGACTTTATTGCCAAAGAATGTCAAACCGCTATGCTTGTTAAGAAAATGGACATATCTCGGCTCATGAAATTTGCTGAACAAATTGAATGAGAAAAATTTAAGAAGATAAGGATGAGGGACTCTAAGAGGGTTCGGTATAAAGGTGGGTTCTCAAATGCTAGAAATGGTGGTGGAAATAGTTGCTCTCAACAGGGCCAAATATCCCAAGGCCAACATTCGGGAAAGAGGTTTGATAAGGATAAGGTTCCATACTCTAAGGTTCAAGGTAGAGGTGTGAATGCTAGTAGTCCTAAATTTCCCAAGTGTGCTAAGTGTGGGAAAAATCATGGAAGAAAGTGTTTGATGGGGACGAGTGCTTGCTATAGATGTGGCAATATGGGCTACAAGAAATCTGAGTGCCCTAATATTTCCAACAAAGATAGAAAGGTCCTCCTCAAGGCCTTTAGGAAGAACCACAACCCCTTGATTGTCCACAACTTGGGCTAGCATAGTGATAAAGCAGTCCAAAACTCCACATTAGTCACTTGGTCAAGTAGGGGACCATTGTCTTGAGGGATCAGAGGATCTTGGTTCTTATTAGAATTGATCCCTTTTTGCATCGCTGCTCTTCTTAGGAACATTTTTTGAAAATCACAAAGGAAAATCATTAGGAAAGGAAGTCTTAGAGTAAACCCTATTACACGACTTAGACCATGAAAGAAGTGAGCATTTCCTAAAATGCCTTATAGCCTCCTATTCATAGATGTGGTGTGCTTTACACCCATGAATAAGGCACTACTTGATGGGGAATATTGGACACCTTAGGACATCTTAAATCTTGTGCTCCGATACCAAATTTGTCATGATCTAACCTAGGGCATAGTCGTAACATGGCGACCGAAACCCCAAAGAGATCCAACCAAGCCTCTTGACATATGATAATCATACATAAGGTAAATTAAATGCAAAAATAACATAAGATTAGTCTAAATCATCAATCATAAAAGGGTATAGAAATTGACAACATACACTCTAAAATATATGTCCAACAAATGCCTCTAATAATCAAGAAGGGAAGGGCCTAAGGCATGTCCCTAGATCACCCCCAATAAGAATGTAAACAAAGTCTTAATAAGGAAACAACTCATAAATTGCCCTCAATAGATAAGGACTCATCAAAAACTTCATCGGATAAAAACTCTACTAGCCACGTGTGGAAAGGGGATCCTCAACCCCTAAATTATAAGACAATATAGACAATAATATAAGTTATTACATTTGAATGTAATAAGTATGAGAGCATGCCATGCAATATAAATCATAAAATGCATTGATCAATCTTTGAAACTTGATAAAGAGGATAAGTAAAGTCATGAGAAAACCTTACTGATCAAAGTATTAAAACAGCATATTTGAAATCGTGAAAGAACATAAGATACCATACATATATGGAATAGAACCTTAACCGACAATAAGAACATGCGAGCTATAATATGGAATCCCGATGTCTCTCCATACAATAGAAGAAAGGGGAATCTATTTGTCAAGGTAGATTCTACCCCGCTAGGAGGCTCATGTACATACGCTATATATGGATCAACTAGTAAGGTCATGAAGGCAACCTATGGTGGCACGTAGTTTAAGGGACTTGAGGCTGCTACGAAGGATTTTGGTAGGGCCCCCACCTCAAAGTCCGCTCGGTGCTAAGTCAAATTTCATGGAATACATAACATAGTAATCATACTTATAATATATCATAATTTGTTCATAAACTTCATAATTCATAGAGTATCTCATTTTCATGTCATACTTGCAATGTGAGTATAATCGTTTCAACATTACAATATCATACTTGCATAATTCATATCATTAGGTTCCTAGGTCACCACATAGGGACCTAACTCACCTTTCTTCATAATCCTGAACATAATTGTAATTGATGATCATAATTCATACTTGAATTTAATATAAAACTCATATACATAGTCAATTTGAATGAAAACCATTATAATACTTTGAAATCATTGAATTCATGATCATACTTCGTAATATCATCATTGAAAATAGCTTCATGCATGAGAATTCATAATTCTACTTAAAATCATATAATTCATGTAGAAACATACTTATAATGATCATCTATAATGATTCAAAACATAATTGAAACAACCTAATGTAATTCACCAAAATTAGGGTTACAAACCCAATTGAAATTCCTGATATTTTGAATAAAAACCTTGGTAGGGTGAAAGGGACCCATGGATCAATCCCTACATATGTTGATTGAATTTGACCTACGAATAGAAAAAAGAGACTTTTTTCTTGAAGAAACCCTAGCCAAACTTGATGAAGAAGATGAACTCTTGAAGTAATCCTTGAGAGAGACGTATTAAAGTTGTTTGAGAATTAATGAGGGAAAATAATAGGTTTAGGAGTATATAGGATAATTTCATATTGAACCTAGTCCCAAAAACGTCCATCTACATTAATGAAAGAATAGGGAATGACTAAAATACCTTTTATATAACTGGAATTGGGACTCACCATAGAGGACCCATCACAGTCTGTTATGCTCATCATGGCCCGTGGTGGTGTCTATGATGATTGACTTAAATTTTAATCTTAGGAGTTGTAGAGAAGAGTTTCAGAACTTCCTCCATGGAACCCTTTACAATCCGTGGAGTGCATCATAATCTGTGGATCATGGTCGTGGTGTAGGACCTGTAGGAGTGACCACCACAGAATCCACCATGGTATGTGAAGGGCTACATAACCCATGGTGGTGAGGCATGGTCCTTGCCTTCGGATATTTTTTTGAGGTCTTAACGGAGGGGTCACCACGAAGAGCATCATGGCCCGTGGTGCCCACCATGTTCCGTGGTCCCTTCCTACAGGTCTGAGCTTCAGAACCACCACCACGAGGCATGGTGTGTACCAAGGCCCGGATCGCCTTTTATAGCCATCACCTAGTGTCAAAACTGCAGGTTTCAAAATTTTCATATTTTGATCCTTATTTTTCCGACTTTCCAAATTCTGGGGTCTTACACAGAGTTTGTGGCTAAGTTTCCAACTTATCAACAAGTGAAAGTTGATCATCAAAAATTGAAAGGTTTATCTCAAGTCATTAAGATTCATACTTGAAAATGGGAAGATGTGAATATGGACTTTATGATGGGTTTGCCTCATAGTAGAAGGCAAGATGATTCTATTTGGGTTATAGTAGACCGAATGACTAAGTCGGCACATTTTCTACAGGGTAAGACTTCTTATAGTGCCGAATATTATGCTAAGTTGTATATTCGTGAGTTGTTAAATCTTCAAGGTGTTCCCTTGTCTATTATATAAATTGATATACTCAGTTCACTTAAGCTTTTTGGAAGTCATTCCAAAAGGGTCTGGGTACAAAAGTCAATTTAAGTACTACTTTTCATCCTTAAACCGATGGACAAGTCAAAAAAACTAATCAAACTTTGGAGATATATTGAGGGCGTGTGTCATTGAATCTAAAGGAAGTTGGGATGATCATTTGCCATTGATTGAGTTTGCCTACAATAATAGGTATCACTCTAGCCTCCAAATGGCTCCTTTTGAAGCCTTTTATGGGAGAAGATGTAGGTACCCGGTGGGAAGGTTTGAAGTGGGTGGAGAAAGTACGGTTCATAAGAGAAAGATTTAAGATGTCTCAAAGTTACCAAAAGTCATATTCGTACATAAGAAAAAAAGACCTTGAATTAATATGGATGATTGAATCTATTTGAAGGTTTCACCCATAAAGGGTGTAATGCATTTTGGTAAGAAAGAGAAATTGAGCCATAGACATGTAGGACCTTACAAAATCTTGAAGCGTATTGGAAAGGTAGCCTACGAGTTAGACTTTCCATTGGAGTTGGCTATGGTTCATCTGGTATACCATGTATCGGTGTTAAGAAAGTATGTGGGTGATCTAAATTCTATTATTCTATTAAAAAATATGAGTGTTAAAGAAAACTTGAATTATGATGAGGTTCCGGTGAAAATCATTGACTAGCAAGTGAAGAGGTTAAGAAAAAAAGTGGTTGCGTCCGTTACGGTTTTGTGGAGAAATCAACAAGTAGAGAATGCTACATGGGAAATGGAAGTGGACTAGTGTTATCCGTATCTCTTTCCTTCCACTCAAGACTAAGGTACTAAGTTGTTCATGCTTAGATTATCTAAACTCCTACGTATTCAATTTCACCTGTGTCTTTCATATGCTTGCATGTTCATGAAGTTGATTTTTAAGTCATGTTTTATGTTTAGTTTGATAATCTCATGGTTTATGCATTTTAATGTGTCCTTTCATTCATGTTGGGTTGCTAGTCCTCTTTCCGTGTCCTTTCTATGCTAAGTTAATCTCATTCAAAGATGAATATTCCCAAGGAGGAGATATTGTAAGACCCTGAAAGTTGAAAAGTTGAAATGAAAGAGAATTCAAGAAAATTTTGGCTGCCTCAAGTTGTACGACTCATAGAGTTTTCTACGCAATGTATGAGGTTGAAATTTGGATGAGTTAGGAAGAGGGTTGATGAGTCAGTTGGTGACTCATAGGAACTATGAAGATTCATAAAGAAGAGTCGTTGAAGAAACTTCAGAGGATCAAAATCTCAGAGGTTTTACGCCTTAGAGGAGGAGTCATTTCTATGACTCGTCAAACTTTGTACGACTCGTAAGATGGATTCATAGGGCTGTCTGGCCAAATTTAAATAAGGGTTAGTTTGGTCTTTTCCCCATACTTCATTAATGTATGTGAAAGTTTTTAAGACTAGATTCCTATTATTAACTATCCTAAATACTCCTAAAACCCTTTATTCTCTCATTAACTCCCAATCACTC
Organism: Solanum dulcamara; assembly: GCF_947179165.1. Classification (NCBI taxonomy): domain Eukaryota; kingdom Viridiplantae; phylum Streptophyta; class Magnoliopsida; order Solanales; family Solanaceae; genus Solanum; species Solanum dulcamara. The sequence continues at coordinate 37,302,704 of NC_077240.1, read as the reverse complement.
ACAAGTCTTCTCTCCCAAGGTTCCTTCAAAATATCTTCTTCATCATCAAGGTTTTTGGTTAGGGTTTCTTCAAGACCAAGTCTCCTACTCTCAATTCCAGGGTCAAATTCAACAAGGTATGTGGAAAATTCATCCATGGTCCCTATCACCCATGGAGTCCCAAGGTACTTCTCAAATTATCATTATGATTTTTAATTCAAAATCTTTGATTTCATGATTATGCCATGGGTTTTCTTATTCATGATGAAGTATATGATAGTTTATTAAATTACACATCCAATTGATATTATTTTCATGAATTATGTATTGGTTGATATAAGTAGTATGATTGTTCATGTTTTCAATCCAATTTCATAATTTTCAATCAAATTGGTTATGTATTCAAGTTTCTATCCTAATTTCAAGCATAAGCTCTGATTACGGGCTTTAATTATAATAAAGATATAAATTTTATGTAAGTTATAATAGAGGTGACTTAAGATCCTTAACTGATGAACTAGGAACCTAAGGACGCGTGTTATGCAAGTATGATTTGTGATGTTGAAGGCTTTTACTCATATTATAATAATGATAGGGAAATGAGCTACTTTATGAGTTTTGAAACCTATGAATATGTTTATAAATATATGTTAAGTATGATTATTAGGTTATATATTCTGTGGAATTTGACTTAGCACCGAATGATGCTTGAGGTGGGGAGTCTACCTATATGGTTCTTATATAAAGTCTCATCTCATAACTATGTGACACCATAAGATTTGACTTTATGGCCAAGCGAGTAGATCCACATATAGGACATGTTCATGACCCGCCTAGTGGGATAGCCTCTACCCTAGCAAGTAGATTCCCCTTTCTTCTATTGTATGGGGATACATTGGGATTCCATGTTATAGCTTTCAGGGCCTTATTGTCGGTTATGGCTCTTTCCCAGTGATTTAAGTTCTTGGCACTTAGTTGACTCGGTTCAATTCTGTTAAAAACTGTGGTGATATCTGAAGTACCATCAAATTTTGTTTGTGGCTCCTAACTCTTCTTTGCACTTTTGGGGCTTATGTGGGCCTTTTTGGGTTTTACTTAAACTTGCACACGAGTGTACCCTATGGGATTATGGGGGATCGTTAGGTTTAGTTAAATGTACCTTCTTCCTTTATATCCTTAGTACACTTATGTGTATACCTGTTAGTTTTTCCCATCTTGATTTATCTGTTTTTCGCATTTCATATTACTTTTAATAGTCTTTCTTAGTCATCCTATAATGACTAATGAGTATCGAGTATTTTGGAACTCATACTACACTTTACATTTATATTCATGATGTAGGTCCGTTCAAATGGTACCAACATTGAGATTGATCTTGCAGCAGTTTGATTTGCATACAAGAGTGAGCTCATGGTATTCTGTACTTTACCTATCCCATTCTTTATATAGTGACTAGTATTTTACTTTTTGAGACAAGTATTTATTTTTGTGGTTCACTTTTGGACTTGTATTTATTTGTAGTAGCTATGTACATGTGACTTCTAGGTTCTGGAAGGGCTTTTTTATTTATTTTTATTTTTGCTTGTTTTTGCTAATATTCTGTAATTTGGTTTTTTTGTTTAGTTTCTACCCTTAATCCCATTACTTGCAGTTCTAGGATATGGGTTGGCTTACCTATTGGTGGGTTATAATAAGTTTTATCATGACTCTACAATTTGGGCTGTGACAAATTGGTATCAGAGCCCCAGGTTCACCGATCTCACTTGTACAAAGCTAACATCTTGTAGAGTCCTGCAGATCGGTGTGGAGACATCCGTAACTTATCTTTCGACGGCTACATGATGTCGTTGGGTAGATTTCTTTATTTGTAGAGTTTAGGCAGTGTGTGTCTAATTGGTTTCATAGATTTTCACTTGTTTTATTCTCTCACAGGATGGCTTACACATGTGGTATTGCAGCCAGGGGTGATGCACCCGAGCCTATATATAGATCCCCCAACTACTAGTAGGGCTTGACCCCGAGATCACACGTGGGCTGTATCACCAACCTATGAAAAGAAGAGAACTCTAAAGCTAGAGACGGAGCCTCAGGCAGCCTATTAATAACGCTCAATTATACCTATCGAAAGAAATATAGTTGGTTATCAGCATTATATTTTATCCGACTAAGAGTCGAGGTCGATCCCATTGGGAATAAGGTGAAACAGTTCAATTATCTATCACTTATTCAGTTGTAGTTGCCATTTCCTGAAGATAAAAGTGCATAAAGTAAAAGTGGGGGTTTTGGTTTTGGCTGAAGAACAAATAACAATGTAATGACAAGTAAACAGTACTTAGGGTGTAAACAGTATGACGACTAGACTAGTATTATGATCCCCATGACATATAACTTAATAGACAACTCATATTCGTGATATCAATTAAATGTATTACATGCAAAATCTAGTGAGTTAGGTGTTACACCCCACATTCTTGAACTCGAAAGGTTCCTAAAGCTACTTAGAAGCTATCATGTGAGCCACCTAATTTACGACACTATTAAATAATTCTAAGAAGGGAGAATGTGACACCCCATGGTAGGGAAGATTGGAGATAAGGTCAAGAGAAGTCGGAGGAAGTTGGAGGCCAAGCGATGAGTCGTAGGACTTGGTTTGCTTACGTACACCTCTAACTTAGAAGTTTTACTTACCTAAAGCTATTTGAGTACACACCAAGCTTCCATAGCATGAATGACATAGGCTCTTAAACTAAGACGAGATTACGAACCCACGAGGAAGAGAAAAAAATTTCGTGGGGCAGCCAATAGGAGGGTGACACGTGGCATCCCTAAGCAAGCAGGTGACCCACCTACTTGGGGTCAAGTAGGTGACCCACCTGCTTGGGGGAGGTGGACCCCGCTTCCACGTGGCAGCACCCCATTGGCCGCATGGTTGAGGTGGCCCAATGATGGCCTGACACGTGTCACCCTTAGGGGATGACATGTGTCACCTTATATATATATATATGAATATGTAATGCTTCAGCTGTTAACTTATCCCAAAATAGTAGCTATACTTGGAGAAAAAAAAACGTGAGAAGAGAGAAAAGAGAGAAAAGAGAGGCAACTTTGGTTCTTGAAAATTAAAGGTAAGTTTCTCAACTTTCTTCCGTGAATTAATTATATACGGTGCATATTAAGTACGTGGATACGTATATATGTGTTTTAAGACGTTGATGGAACTAAAACTCCAGCGTTGCAACTGAAATTTGGAAGGAAAAAAAAGGAAAAAACGTGAAAAAGGGCAGGGGAGAGGGCTACGGATTTGACCCTTGTTGGGTAAAGTTCCGGGTTTCGTTCCGTGAATTAATTATTTGACGTGTCCCTAAGTTGTATATTAGTGTTTTATAACCTAAAAATTCAATTTGGGTCAGCGAGGAAGTACCACAAGCAGCCCGCTCAATTTCAGCACATTGAAGAAGTTCCGAGGCACAATTTCGGCTAGTTTTAACCAATTTCGGGAAAGGTAAGTTCTTCCCCTCTAATTTGAAGTTTATGATGTTAAATTAGAGTGTATTATACACCTTATTATCTGCTGGAAGTTGGGTAAAAGGCTTCACAAGTTCTACGTTCAAAATAAGCGAAATTGGAATCGCTATAGTTAATTGTAATCGAATAATGCCTCGTGCTTGTGGTATGTGACTGCTGGTCGTGTGATGAGTTGTAAGGGTTCTGGAATGTGTGTTTCTAAGGGCATTGGTGGCTGCTGGTTACATCCGCACAACCCTCCACTTTGCAATTAAAGAATTCGCGAAAGAAAGATTAAAAACTCTAGTTTTGGTATCTTAGTTTTGAGTAAATTGTTGAGGGTTTATATTGTGTAATATTGTCGTAATATGTATATTTCTGGGCTGCTGGTTGTATTTTTGGTTAGCTTCAGGTTCTAAGGACATGGTTTTGTATTCGGATAGGGCACATTATAGGGGAGGTTCTGTCCGATTTTCGTTAACTTTTTAACTGGGTAAGGAACTAGTCGAGGGTGCGAGCGAGGGGACGAGCTCGATGAATACTCGTAGGTAGTCTAAGTTGCTGAAAAGTCTAAGGTTGTTAATACTTGCCTTACTTCCATGTTAAATAGGTTTCGAGGACAACGACGTGGACACGATTACGGGAAATCCATAAGAGGTAGGTAAAACCTATTCTTTCTCTTCTTTTGGCATGTCGTAGAGGTAAGTAAACAATGATGTGATCTCTGAAGTAATTCCATTTCTAAGTGTCTTTTATTCACTTCTGGGTAATGAACTTTTATAACAGTTAAGCTACTTTCCTTGAGCCTTACCTATACTAAGGATTTAATGAATATACGGGCTCCTAGTTGTAAGGACTATATAAAAACATGTATTCTGGAGTCCTTAAGTAGTTAGCATTATCTTAGTACGTGTCTAAGGACCCCGAAACACTAGCTAGTATAGCCCCTAATGTCATTTAAAGGGCATTTGAGGTGATTACATTACAATCCTGATTCTCAGACAATAGCTTAATTTTCTTCTACGGTTGAGTCTTCGATAATGATTTAAATTGCATATAGTTGCTCATTAATCTACTCGTGTATACTGTGACCCATCTTTCCCTGAGTCCCGGGCCAGGATATGTTCTCGTGCGCAACTCACTGCATTATTCCTCTAGTCCCTCACTAGAGGGCCGGGATACGTGTATATATATATGATGATGTGTGGTAATAAGGTAGTGATGGCATTGGGCTGTGATGATATTACAGAGGTATCCACCGGACCTCTGATAGGGCCGGCTATACGATATAATTTGAACATGCATACTTTGATACTTCACAGGGTACAGGTATAAGTTTCATATGATATGTTATCCCCTGCTTCGCTGTTTCAGATATGTGTTCAATTGTGCTATATTATGTTTTACATACTCAGTACATATGTCGTACTGACCCCCTTCTCTGGGGGGCTGCGTTCATGCCCGCAGGTACAGGTACACAGTTTGGGGATCCGCCAGCATAGGAGTCCCACTCAGCAGTCTAGAAGTGCTCCATTGTGCTGGAGCCTGATTTTGGTACTAAACGTGGTGTATATATTCGTTTGGTTACGGGTACGGTGGGGGCCCTGTCCCGCCTTATGTTACTGTTTTCTTACTCTTAGAGGTCTGTGGATACGTATGTAGGTTGTGCCTGTATATGAGTGGTGTATGAGTCGTATATAGGTTGTATATAAGTTGTATATGAGTGGGATCTGAGTTATATATATGTATGTACAGCTGTACTGATATGACCCATGATTTAGGGCGTTCCCTGTATTGTGGCAGCCTTGTCGGCTTGCGTATATGTGTGTTACGGAACGACCCTATATATAGTACTACAGCCTTGTCGGCTTGTATGTTTTCGTATATATTGATGTATTTTGGGTATAAACAGGAGACAGGTTATGTATAGGTGGCAGGGGTATGCGTGTGTGTCCGGTTCGGCCACCCGTCACGGCCTACGGGGTTGGGTCGTGACAGAAGTGGTATCAGAGCAGTTCTTCCTTGGAGTGTCCACAGACCGTGTCTAGTAGAGGCTTGTTTATCGGTGTGTTGTGCACCACATCTATAAACAAGAGGCTACAGGACATTTAGGATGTTACTTTCTTTCTTATCATAGATCGTGCGATAGAGTTATGTTTTAGGATGATCCTTCACTAACCTACCTTTTTGTTTGTAGTGATGCCTCCACGGAACGCAACCACTGTCCAGAAGGGCAAGTCAGCAGCTGGGGAAACTAGTTAGACCCTAAGAATTACCAGGGCCCGTGCCCAGTCTATGCCGAGGATTGTACTTCAGTCGGCAAGTTCTACTACGTCGCCACCCCCAGAGGAGTTTAGGGCAGCAGCAGCTGCAGATCCCAAACCTCCAGTACAGGAGCCTCCAGTCCCACAGCATGGGGCGGAAGACAGAGCTTTGAGAGATGCAGTACAGTTGCTGACTAGACTAATGGCAGGACAGGCTCGAAGGCATGGCCCAGATGATGCAAATAGACAAGATAGCTTGAGGGTTCGTGACTTCCTAGCCTGCAATCCCCCAGAATTTCATGGATCGAGACCTGCAGAGGACCCACAGGAGTTCATTAGATAGATGCAGCATACACTGCGAATCATTAGGGCCTCGGAGACTGAGTCGGTGGAATTAGCCTCCTATCGGCTGCGTGATGTGGCCGCTAACTGGCATGAGTCTTGGGAGTTATCGAGGGGAGAGGGTGCTTCTCCAACTGAATGGGATGAATTTGCAGAAGCCCTTTTTAGCCACTTCCTGCCTCCAAAAATGAAACGAGCTAGGGTTGATAAATTTTTGCAGTTAAAGCAGAACGGCAGGAGTATTTGCGACTATAGCCTCGAGTTTGACTCATTGGCGAGGTATGCCCCCACAGTTGTGGCAGATATGGCAGACAGGGTGCATCGGTACATCATCGGCTTAGACCTTTATTTGGTTGATAACTGTATGGCCATGGCTTCTCAGCCAGGCGTGGACATTGCCCGGGTACAAGCGTATGCCCAAGGAGCGACATAGGAGGCGTCAGCCTGATAGATGGTTTGATAGAAGTCAGCCTAAAAGGGCTAGGTCAGCTGGTTATCCAGGAGAATTTCGCAGCGGGCGATTCCAGCAATCTGGTAGGTATCCCTCCCAGCCAGCTCGGAGTGTACCTCCACAGTTTCCACGTGGAAGAGTTGAGAGCACCAGATATTTGGGGCCTAGTCAAAGCTCCAGAGCATCAGGTACACAGATGGACCAGAGTTCTCGACAGTCAAGACAACTAGTACCACAGTGTCCCCATTGTAATAGACTTCATTTTAGGAAATGTCGCCGAAGTATAGGTGCCTGTTTTTCTTGTGGCCTCCAAGGCCATATTGCGAGGGAATGTCCATTTAAAAGTACTCCAGGTGGTATAGCTCAGCCAACTGGGTCGGTTGCGGGTTCTTCTTCTTCTGTGTCTATGCGCCCGATAGGGCGGGGTATGCAGATACCGGCAGGCCGTGGTAGAGGTCGTGGTGGAGTTTCTAGTTCTGGCGGCCCTTCTAATCGTATATATGCTTTGGCTAGTAGACAAGATCAGGAAGCGTCGCCAAACGTAGTCACAGGTACATTATCAATCTTTGCTCGGGACGTATATGCGTTGATGGATCCTGGCTCTACTTTATCATATATATCTCCTTTTGTTGCTAATAGAATTGGGATTAAGCCTGAATTAATAGAAGCATTTGAGGTGGCTACACCAGTAGGAGACTCTCTTGTGGTGAAACAAGTATATAGAAATTGCCCGGTTAATGTATATAGTCATCGTACCTTGGCTGATTTGATAGAATTGGATATGGTGGAATTTGATGTTATTATGGGTATGGATTGGTTAGCTTCATGTCGTGCCAATGTAGACTGTAGAAATAAAGTAGTTCAGTTCTAGTTTCCGGGTGAATCAATTGTTGAGTGGACAAGAAACACGGCGTCGCCGAAGGGTAAGTTTATTTCATACCTTAAGGCAAGGAAAATGATCAGGAAGGGGTGTATTTATCATTTAGTCCGCATGCATGATCTGGAAGCAGAGGTGCCAACTCTTCAGTCGGTACCCATGGTTAATGAATATCCGGATGTGTTTCCAGATGAACTTCCAGGTCTTCCTCCCGAACGGGAGATAGAGTTCACGATAGACATGCCACCAGATACTTAGCCTATTTCTATTCCCCCATATAGAATGGCACCCGCGGAATTAAAGGAGCTAAAGGAGCAACTAAAGGACTTGCTGGAAAAAGGCTTCATTAGGCCCAGTACGTCCCCATGGGGAGCGCCGGTATTATTTGTTAAAAAGAAAGATGGATCGCTGCAAATGTGCATTGACTATAAGCAGCTGAACAAGGTAACAATTAAGAATAGATATCCCTTCCCCAGGATTGATGATTTGTTTGACCAGTTGCAGGGTGCTAAATGCTTTTCGAAGATAGACCTGCGGTCAGGCTACCATCAGGTACGGTAAGAGAAGCAGATATCTCAAAGACCGCATTCAGAACCCGATACGGACATTATGAGTTCAGAGTGATGTCTTTTGGGTTGACAAATGCTCCAGCGGTGTTTATGGACTTGATGAACCGAGTGTTCAAACCATTTCTAGATTTGTTCGTGATTGTATTTATTGATGATATTTTGATCTATTCACGATCAGAAAATGAACATGCAGATCATTTGTGGGCAGTACTTGGAATACTCCAACACCAGAAATTATATGCTAAATTTTCTAAATGTGAATTTTGGTTAACTTCAGTGGCTTTTCTGGGGCATATTATTGGGATTGATGGTATTCGCGTAGATACGCAGAAGATTGAGGCCGTGAAGGCATGGCCAAGACCTACAACTCCTACGGAGGTACATAGCTTTTTGGGATTAGCAGGATATTACAGAAGGTTCGTAGAACGGTTTGCTTCCATTTCGGCGCCTTTAACAAGACTGACTCAAAAGACGGCTAAGTTCCAGTGGACTGATGCTTGTGAACGGAGCTTTCAGTTGTTAAAAGAAAAATTGACTACGGCTCCTGTTCTAACCCTTCCAAAAGGACCCAATGGCCTTGTTATTTATTGTGATGCTTCCGATATTGGACTTGGATGTGTATTGATGCAACAGGGTAAAGTTATAGCTTATGCCTCCCGGCAGCTCAGAAAACATGAAAAGAATTATCCAACTCATGACTTGGAATTAGTAGCGGTGATTCATGCCTTGAAAATATGGAGGCACTATTTATATGGTGTGCATGTGGATATTTATACAGATCAAAAAAGCCTCCAGTATATCTTCAAACAAAAGGAATTGAACTTACGGCAGAGAAGGTGGTTGGAATTGCTGAAAGATTATGATGTCGACATCTTATACCACCCTGGGAAAGCGAATGTGGTGGCGGATGCGCTCAGCCGTAAATCAATGGGTAGCTTAGCAGAGGTACGACCGGGACAGAAGGAAATGATCCGTGAGATCTGCCAGCTTCCCAGTCTTGGAGTCCGCTTAGTTGATTCGGGTGATGACGGGGTTTCTGTTCGAGGAATTGCTGAATCCTCCGTCATGGAGGAAGTAAAGCGATGTCAATACCAGGACCCTATTCTAACGAAGTATAGAGATGAAATTCTCCGAAAGAAAAAGACTCCATTTGACCTTACGGACGGTGGGATATTACAATACCAAGGCAGAGTCTGTGTACCGGAGGTTGTAGGACTATGACAGCAAGTACTGGGAGAGGCACATTACGCTCGTTATTCTATTCATCCAGGGTCAACCAATATGTATCACGACCTCAGATGTCTGTATTGGTGGGATGGTATGAAAAGGGATATAGCAGAGTTCGTAGCCCAATGCCTAAACTACCAACAAGTTAAAGTTGAACATCAGAAACCGGGTGGGCTACTACAGGAGATGGAGATTCCAACTTGAAAATGGGAAGCGATTAATATGGACTTCATTACAGGTTTGCCTCGGACTTTTCGAAAGCAGGATTCCATATGGGTTATCATGGATAGGCTGACAAAATCAGCCCACTTCCTTCCAATCTGGACCACTTACTCAGCCGAGGACTATGCAAAGTTGTACATTAAGGAAATAGTACGACTTCATGGAGTTCCCACATCCATTATTTGAGACAGAGGAGCTCAGTTCACAGCCCACTTTTGGAAGTCATTCCAGGAAGGCTTGGGGACACAAGTAAGCCTTAGTACAGCATTTCATCCTCAAACTGATGGGCAAGCGGAGCGTACGATTCAAACGTTTGAGGATATGTTGCGGGCCTGTATAATTGACTTCAAAGGTAGCTGGGATGATCATGTACCCCTTATTGAGTTTGCCTACAATAACAGTTATCACTCTAGCATCCAGATGGCGCCGTATGAGGCTTTATACGGCAGGAAGTGCAGGTCGCCTATCGGTTGGTTTGAGGTTGGTGAAACACAACTAATAGGCCCAGACATGGTCCAACAGGCGGTAGATAAAGTAAGGCTTATTCGGGAAAGATTATTAGCAGCCCAGAGTCGACAAAAATCATATGCAGATAATCGACGTCGACCCTTAGAATTTCAAGTAGGTGATTGGGTGTTCTTAAAAGTATCGCCCATGAAAGGGGTAATGAGGTTCGGCAAGAAAGGGAAGCTGAGTCCGAGATACATTGGCCCTTACCTAATTCTTCGCCGAATAGGCAAAGTGGCATACGAACTAAACTTACCAGCGGATCTAGAAGCTGTACATCCAGTCTTTCACGTGTCAATGCTTCATATATGTGTGGGTGATCCATCCCGGGTACATCCCGTAGACGATATCCAGGTCACAGAAGAGTTAGCCTATGAAGAGCAACCTATCGCCATCCTGGATCGGCAAATCAGAAGACTGCGGACTAAGGACGTAGCTTCTGTCAAGGTGTTGTGGCGAAATAGGAATCGGGAAGAAATGACCTGGGAAGCTGAGGAGGACATGAAAAACAAATATCTGTACCTATTTTCGACATCTACAGGTAACCCCAACTCTTAGAACTGGTATATTAATTATTTAGATAAAAATGTATGTTATCATAGTAGAAGAAAACCTCCATATAATCGGCATAAAGTCTTAAGAGAAGTTTTATTCAACATTCGGGGATGAATGTTCTAAAGGGGGGAAGGATGTTACACCCCACATTCTTGAACTCGAAAGGTTCCTAAAGCTACTTAGAAGCTATCATGTGAGCCACCTAAGTTACGACACTATTAAATAATTCTAAGAAGGGAGAATGTGACACCCCATGGTAGGGAAGATTGGAGATAAGGTCAAGAGAAGTCGGAGGAAGTTGGAGGCCAAGCGATGAGTCGTAGGACTTGATTTGCTTACGTACGCCTCTAACTTAGAAGTTTTACTTACCTAAAGCTATTTGAGTACACACCAAGCTTCCATAGCATGAATGACATAGGCTCTTAAACTAAGACGAGATTACGAACCCACGAGGAAGAGAAAAAAATTTCGTGGGGCAGCCAATAGGAGGGTGACACGTGGCATCCCTAAGCAAGCAGGTGACCCACCTACTTGGGGTCAAGTAGGTGACCCACCTGCTTGGGGGAGGTGGACCCCGCTTCCACGTGGCAGCACCCCATTGGCCGCATGGTTGAGGTGGCCCAATGATGGCCTGACACGTGTCAACCTTAGGGGATGACACGTGTCACCTTATATATATATGAATATGTAATGCTTCAGCTGTTAACTTATCCCAAAATAGTAGCTATACTTGGAGAAAAAAAAACGTGAGAAGAGAGAAAAGAGAGGCAACTTTGGTTCTTGAAAATTAAAGGTAAGTTTCTCAACTTTCTTCCGTGAATTAATTATATACGGTGTATATTAAGTACGTGGATACGTATATATGTGTTTTAAGACGTTGATGGAACTAAAACGCCAGCGTTGCAACTGAAATTTGGAAGGAAAAAAAAGGAAAAAACGTGAAAAAGGGCAGGGGAGAGGGCTACGGATTTGACCCTTGTTGGGTAAGCTTCTGGGTTTCGTTCCGTGAATTAATTATTTGACGTGTACCTAAGTTGTATATTAGTGTTTTATAACCTAAAAATTCAATTTGGGGCAGCGAGGAAGTACCACAAGCAGCCCGCTCAATTTCAGCACATTGAAGAAGTTCCGAGGCACAATTTCGGCTAGTTTTAACCAATTTCGGGAAAGGTAAGTTCTTCCACTCTAATTTGAAGTTTATGATGTTAAATTAGAGTGTATTATACACCTTATTATCTGCTGGAAGTTGGGGAAAAGGCTTCACAAGTTCGACGTTCGAAATAAGCGAAATTGGAATCACTATAGTTAATTGTAATCGAATAATGCCTCGTGCTTGTGGTATGTGACTTCTGGTCGTGTGATGAGTTGTAAGGGTGCTGGAATGTGTGTTTCTAAGGGCATGGGTGGCTTCTGGTTACAGCCACACGACCCTCCGCTTTGCAATTAAAGAATTCGCGAAAGAAAGATTAAAAACTCTAGTTTTGGTATCTTAGTTTTGAGTAAATTGTTGAGGGTTTATATTGTGTAATATTGTCGTAATATGTATATTTTTGGGCTGCTGGTTGTATTGTTGGTTAGCTGCAGGTTCTAAGGACAATGTTGTGTATTCGGATAGGGCACGTTATAGGGGAGGTGCTGTCCGATTTTCGTTAACTTCTTAACTGGGTAAGGAACTAGTCGAGGGTGCGAGCGAGAGGACGAGCTCGATGAATACTCGTAGGTAGTCTAAGTTGCTGAAAAGTCTAAGGTTGTTAATACTTGCCTTACTTCCATGTTAAATAGGTTTCGAGGACAACGACGTGGACACGATTACGGGAAATCCATAAGAGGTAGGTAAAACCTATTCTTTCTCTTCTTTTGGCATGTCGTAGAGGTAAGTAAACAATGATGTGATCTCTGAAGTAATTCCATTTCTAAGTGTCTTTTATTCACTTCTGGGTAATGAACTTTTATAACAGTTAAGCTACTTTCCTTGAGCCTTACCTATACTAAGGATTTAATGAATATACGGGCTCCTAGTTGTAAGGACTATATAAAAACATGTATTCTGGAGTCCTTAAGTAGTTAGCATTATCTTAGTACGTGTCTAAGGACCCCGAAACACTAGCTAGTATAGCCCTAATGTCATTTAAAGGGCATTTGAGGTGATTACATTACAATCCTGATTCTCAGACAATAGCTTAATTTTCTTCTACGGTTGAGTCTTCGATAATGATTTAAATTGCATATAGTTGCTCATTAATCTACTCGTGTATACTGTGACCCATCTTTCCCTGAGTCCCGGGCCAGGATATATTCTCGTGCGCAACTCACTGCATTATTCCTTGAGTCCCTCACTAGAGGGTCGGGATACGTGTATATATATATGATGATGTGTGGTAATAAGGTAGTGATGGCATTGGGCTGTGATGATATTACAGAGGTATCCACTGGACCCCTGATAGGGCCGGCTATACGATATAATTTGAACATGCATACTTTGATACTTCACAGGGTAGAGGTATAAGTTTCATATGATATGTTATCCCCTGCTTCGCTGTTTCAGATATGTGTTCAATTGTGCTATATTATGTTTTACATACTCAGTACATATGTCGTACTGACCCCCTTCTCTGGGGGGCTGCGTTCATGCCCGCAGGTACAGGTACACAGTTTGGGGATCCGCCAGCATAGGAGTCCCACTCAGCAGTCCAGAAGTGCTCTATTGTGCTGGAGCCTGATTTTGGTACTAAACGTGGTGTATATATTCGTTTGGTTACGGGTACGGTGGGGGCCCTGTCCCGCCTTATGTTACTGTTTTCTTACTCTTAGAGGTCTGTGGATACGTATGTGGGTTGTGCCTGTATATGAGTGGTGTATGAGCCGTATATAGGTTGTATATAAGTTGTATATGAGTGGAATCTGAGTTATATATATGTATGTACAGCTGTACTGATATGACCTGTGATTTAGGGTGTTCCCTATATTGTGGCAGCCTTGTCAGCTTGCGTATATGTGTGTTATGGAACGACCCTATATATAGTACTACAGCCTTGTCGGCTTGTATGTTTTCGTATATATTGATGCATTTTGGGTATAAACAGGAGACAGGTTATGTATAGGTGGCAGGGGTACGCATGTGTGTCCGGTTCGGCCACCTGTCACGGCCTACGGGGTTGGGTCATGACATTAGGTCACATCTAATTCACCTCCCAGTCCATTTTAGATGTATCTCTTTCATGTCCTCCCGATCTTAGAATTTATGCTTTACTATCCCTCGCCCGGGATCTCAGAGTAATAGCTCCTCCCGATCTCAATTAACTTAGATGAAGTTTTATCCTTTCTTTCGAAGCCAGACTATTCAAATTTTTATTGTGATAATCTTTTTCTAATCACTACCTCCCTCTCGGGCAAGCAATGAATACGGGAAAGTTATCAATGTGTTCACTCACTAAGGAACACTTTTGAATTAATAAATCACAATAAATGCAAAAACAATCACGCATATCAATCCTACGTTAGCCTATCTAGTTATATCGGCATGGTTCGCACAACCCTAGTTATGGGATTAGCTATACATAATAATAAGTAAAGAAACAAGAATTTAAGTATAACCCATGAAACAATACTTAAAATATATATAGAAAATTAACAGAAGAACCAAACAATATAAACAAGCAATCAAAACTTGATTTAAATCTTACAAACTAGCCAAGAAACACAAATTATTATATATGTTCTTGTGCTACTGTCCATTGGTTTTGATAAAGAAATCACAGCTCTAAAATATAGTTTAGGTCATGTAATGTAGCCTTAATATGATAGGATAAGTGTACCATAAAAATATAACAAAGGTGAGTATTTATAGAAGTCTAAAAATACTCCTAAACTAACTAGGAAAACATAGTTTACTGGGCTTTGGATTGCCGCTGGACAGCACTTACCACGGCCAGTGGTGAGGCTCGTGATGAATATCCTTTTCCATTTGTGGCTTGCCTACATTGGAAGACACCCTCCACGCCCAGTGGTGAGAACCATGGATAGTGGTGAGGTCAGTGGAGTTTTCCTTAGCAATTTGGTGGCTTTGCTTGGTGGATGCCTTCTCCTGGGTGCTTTCTTCATGGATGGAGGGCCTTTTTTATGGACAGTGGTGTGCAACACGGACCTTTAAGGGTCGCGTGGTATGCAACCTTGATAAAGACATATTGATTTCATCACCAAACATCCAGTACAAGGTATTTTATGGCATGGTGAAGTTCGTTCCTTGAATTCTCCTTGAAAGTTGTCGCAAAACCTCACCAAGATCAAGTCAATTTAGCACTGCTTGAGTATTTTTCTTTCCTTGTGCTTTCATTTATCTCTCTTCTCAACACAAATATATTCTTTAATCCCAAATCAGGTACATATCCACATAAACCAATCAAAAGATCATCAAATCAAGCGCACTTCAATTACCTTGAAAATAAGCAAAAACGCATATCAAACTAACAAAACACGCTTCAGAACTTACAATAATTCAATGTTTTGAATGTCGTCAATGTCTTCTTTTTGAGACACATCAACACCCTAAATTTAGAATTGTTGCTTGTCCTCAAGAAAAGACACAACATAAAACCAAATGATGCACAATTACAAGCAACGCATAGGAAATATATAGCAGCCCTACAACATAAATGACATGACCAACCTCACTTATGCAATACACTCATTCTCTAACCAACTCGCAAGGATTACTTCATAACATCGTACTATTCCTAGATAACCAAATCAATGCAAATAATTATGTACTAGTCAATATAGTAACCAAAGAACATAATCACAGTGCCCTCACCACAAAGAAGTCTCTCACACATTGTATAAATGATAAACAGAGACTGGAACAAAACTACTCGCACTCTCAAATGAAGTTCAAACAATGCAAAACTAAAGACCACAGGCTTACCCTTAATTACAAAACTTCAAGTCTTGAATAATCTTTTTAGAATCATAATAGGACTTTTTAGGCTTGTAACATAGGCTTGGGCTTGAGTAGGATACATTTAGGATAAAAGTGACTACTTTTCCCCTCCAAATGCTACTTTGTCTTAACTATTTGTTTTCAACCCCCAAATTCTTGTTGTTCCCTTATTTTCTCATTCTTTGTTCTCGGGAGTGGTTTCCACTGTTGTTCAATATTATTCTTTCTTTATGACTCATTTTCGCACTTATTTTGTTTTTCACTTGCAGCCACAACCCATGTGTTTCTTTTCTTTTCAACCCACGATTCTTTTCATACCCTAACTTTTCTATTTTTCCTTATGGTATCCACCCTCAACTTAGGCTTTTGACCTGAGTTGAAGTATATAATCTCCTAGGGGGACTAGGGACAAGATAAAGGTTCACTGACTACTTTTCCTTATAGTAGCCACCCTCAATTTAGGCTTTTAGCTTGAGTTGAGGTACACATTGTCCTTGAAGGGACCAGGGCCAAAAGTAGGATTCACAGACAGAAAGGGATGGTGAATTCTGTTTAATCTAAGAAAAGTTCTACTAAAGCTCAAACTTTTGGTTCAAAGGGCATAATTTCATTTAGTTGGTTAAATTTAGGCTAAGTGACTCATTATCAACAAAGCCCTATGATCTTGTCCTAATCCAGCTGTCCAATTATTTCATTGAGACTAACCAGGCAAGTTCTAGCTTACAAATGCATCAATCAAACTGCACAAATTTAGCTCACACACATATGGCACATATCTTATGCTATTTAATACTAATCAACATATTCATAACCAGCATTTGACCAATAAATCACTATGTACAGTGTTACAAAGATCCCAAAAAAATCAGTTATCACTTTGAGATGCAATCACATAATTAATCAGTAATATTTTGAGTAGGGGTTTCACTTTCATGGGCTACTACAAACTCCTATAGATAGTTGTATTCACAAAAACAACCTAAACATGACAGTTCTACAAGATAATACACCTTTAGAGAAAAGAAAAACTCTAACAGTTTTCAGGATGCTCTATATAGATGATCGTTAGCAGTATATTTTATCCAACTAAGAGTCGGGGTCGATCCCATCGGGAATAGGTTAAAACATTTCTATAAGCTATCACTTATTCAGTTGTAGTTGCTACTTCCAAAAAATAAAAGTACATAAAGTAAAAGTGGAGTTTTTGGTTTTGGTTGAAGAACAAATAACAATGTAACGAAAAGTAAATAGTACTTAGGGTGTAAATAGTATGAAGAATAGACTAGGGTTATGATCCCCATGAAATATAACTTAATAGACAACTCGTATTCATGATACCAATTCAATGTATTGCATGCAAAATCTAGCGAGGTAGGTCATATCTAATTCACCTCCCAGTCTTTTTTAGATGTATCTCATTCATCTTCTCTCAGTCTTAGAATTTATGCTTTAATAACCCTCACCTTGTATCTCATAGTACTATCTCCTTCTGATCTCAAGTAACTTAGACGAAGTTTTATCTCTTCTTTCGAAGCCAGTCTCTTCGAATTTCTATTATGATAATTTTTTCCTAATCACTTACTCCCTCTTGGGCAAGAAATAAATATAGGTAAGTTCCCAATGCGTGCATTCACTAAGAAATACTTTTGAATGAAGAAATCAGAATAAATGCAAAAACAAATCACGAATATCAATGCTATATTTGCCTATCTAGTTATGTCATCTTGGTTCTCACAACCCTAGTTGTGAAATTAACTATGCATAATTATAAGTAAATCAATAAGAATTTGTGTATAACTCATGAAATAATACATACAAAGATACAGAAAATCAACACAAGAACCAAATATTCTAAACAAGCAATCAAAACTTGATTCAAATCTTCCAAACTAGCCAAGAAACACAACTTTTCATGTGTATTCTTGTGTTACTGTCCAGCAACTTTTGATTAAGGAATCATCTTTAAAATATAGCTTAGGTTATCAAGGAATCAAGGATTTAAAATATATCTTAGGTCCTGTAATGTATCCTTAATATGATAGGAAAAGCGTACCTTGAAAAATAACAAAGGTGGGCATTTATAGAAGTCTAAAACTACTCCTAAACTAACTTGGAAAACATAGTTTGCTGGGCTTCGAATTACCTCTGGACAGTACTCGCTATGGCCAGTGGTTAGGCTCATGGTGAGTAGCCTTGGAAATTTGTGGCTTGCCTATCACGACCCAAACCTAGGGCCTAGGCACGACACGACGAATGAAACACCCGGAGGTACCCCATCCAACCCTCTGAGCATTCATTTAGCTTTTCCTAGGTAATAAAATTCAATACTAAGAAGAAATAAAGGAGGGGTACAGGGACTAAGGGAAACATCATAGAGTAAGAGTCAATAACAACCTCAAATCATCATCCATTTGTCCAGCAATACCTCTTCATCTTTAGACTTGGTGGGGGATAAGACATGACCCTAGTTTACCCTCAAAAAAATAGAAATAAGTACCATGAAATATTTACAAGGGTATCTATAAAAGAAAGGTATATTGTTCCGAAAACATGGGAACTCACCAAATAGGTAGCCTTAAACGAAATCAACTAGCCACGTGGAGGTGAATATGGAGCAACACCGGTCCCTACATGGTGATATCATGTAGACAAAATAGTATGCGTTAGTACTTTGAATGTACTAAGTATGTAGGCATGCAATTTAATGAAATTTTAAAGCATTCTATGATAAGGTACATAAGTAGATGCATGCATAAGCAATCAATAAGAATAACACTTGAAACGTTCATTTTATGGGATGATGACCATAATCGATATTTAATACTATGCAAGCTATTACATGGAATCCAACATAATCCCCTATGTTCGCAAGGGGAGACTACTTTCTGGGTAGAGCTCCATTAACTTCATTCATTTCTTTAATATTTAGGGCAATTTGTGGAACCACTAGCCTAAGCCTACAAGGGCTCCTATGTTGGCATATAGTTAATGGGACAAGGGGTTGCTTCTAGGATTCCCTTACCAAGTCCCACCTCAATTCCCCATTCGGTGCTAAGTCAAATTCACATAATAGTTTAATAGAACATAAGAACATAATAATTTATATAGCTTTAGATCATCAAAACATCATTCGATAGAATAACTCATTAAAAACCTTTTATTGATTCATACATGTGAGAATTGACCTTCTACAAGTAGAATTCATCATCCATAATCATTTCCTCACTCTTTCATTTCGTAAGACTCCTTTGATCATTGACATTACTTTCATAAACATTCATTTGGAGTCAAAAACTTTTAATTCAAACTTCATTGAAGACATAGTAAAACTAGGTGGGTTCTATTCAATTCAAGTTTCAAATCATTAACATCAATACTGGCATGCATGAGAGTAATGGAATGTATCAATTAAGACATCTTTAAAACTACCCACCAATACACTTTAATACCCTTTTTCATGCTAGGACCTTTGATAAATCAACCATTCCATGAATTAAGAGTTAATATAAGTTAAGATAGATAAATAGACTTTAAATATTCACAAATCTATACATTTGGAATTATAATATAAGAACCCATAAAATCCATAATTTAAAATGAGCTATTAGGTTTAGAAAAATAATTTGGCTCCATGGGTGGAAGAACCCATGAATGAGATCCACATATCTTGGGGAATAAATCTGTAATACACCTTTCGAAGTGGATACTTGATGACCTTGGGGATGAAACCCTAGCTTGGAAGATAAAACCCTTGGGAAAAACTTTGAGAGAAAAGGATTTTGTGTAGGTGAGTTAATGTGAGAACTGAGGGCCTGGGAAGGTTCATGGTCTTTAGATAGTTTAGATTCATTCTCCAAAATGATCATACTTTAAAGTTAAAATGTAGGGAAAGACAAAAAAAACCCTCTTAAAAACTGGCCGGACTGACCCTATGAGTTATCTCTATGAATCGTAGAAGGGTTAACGTCTTGTAGGAATGACTCATCCTACAGGGTCTGAGAAGACCTTGAGGATTGACCCTCAATACTTCCCCTACGGCTCATCTTTACGAGTCGTAGAAGGGACTCATCCTATAAGGTCTAAGGTACCTTGAGGACTGATTGTTTGAACTTCCTTTACGACTCATTTATACGAATCAACATTTGGTCTACGGGGCCGTAAGACCCATTTATCCTGTAGGGTCTGAGAACCCTCCAAGAAAAGGCCTATGAAGTTTCTTGACGATTCATTTCTATGACTCATCAAAACTTCTACGAGTTGTAACATGGACTCGTAGAACCACTACATCCCTTAGCCAAATTGACAAACTCAACCTCTATCCTACGAGCCACTCATATGACTCGTAGGAGTCTCTATGACTCATAGATTAAGTCATACAACCCGATTCCAGTTCTCTTTTATAGAATTTTCCTTTGCTTTAACTTTTCAAAATACGGGGTCTTATATAGCCTCCCATGGACGACACCCACCACGGCCAGTGGTGAGGTCCATGGAGTTTGCCTTCCATCTGGTGGTTTTAATTGGTGGCTACCTTCTCCTGGGTGCTTTCTTCAAGGATGGAGGGCCCTTTCCACGGGAAGTGGTGCGCACCACAACCCTTGAAGGGTCTCGTGGTGTGCACCCTTGATCCAAACATGTTGATTTCATCTCCAAACATCCAGTACAAGGTACTTTATGGCATAGTGAAGTTCGTTCCTTGAATTCTCCATGCAAGTTGTCACAAAATGTCACCAAGATCAAGTCAATTTAGCACTTCTTGAGTATTTTGTGTTCCTTGTGCTTTCCTTGTGCTCTATTCTAAACACAAAGATACTTCTGTAATCCAAACTCATGCATATTTCCACATAAACCAATCCAAATATCATCAAATCAAGCGCGCTTCAATTTCCCCGAAAACTAAGCAAAAATGCATATCAAACTAAAAAACTCGCTTCAGAACTTACAATAATTCCACATTTTGAGCATCATAAATGCCGACTTTTTAAGACACATCAACACCCTCAACTTAGAATTATTGCTTGTCCTCAAACAATGACACAACATAAAACCAAATGATGCGCAATTACAAGAAACTCATAGGAAATATATAGCAGCCCTGAAACATAAACAACACACCCAACTTCACTCATGCAATGCACTCATGATCTAACCAACTCGCAAGGATTACTTCATAACATCGTACTATTCCTAACTAATTAAATCAATGAAAACACTCATGTACTAGTCAATATAGTAACCTAACAATAAAATCATAGTTCCCTCACCACAAAGAAGTCTCTCACACATTGTATAAAGGATAAACAGAGACTGGAACAAAACTACTCGAACTCTCAAAAGAAGTTCAAACAACGCAAAAGTAAAGACCATAGTCTTGACCTTATTTTCAATACTTCAACTCTTGAATAACCTTATTAGGATCACAAAAGGACTGTTTAGGCTTGTAACATAGGCTCAGACTTAGGTAGGATACATTTAGGATAAAAGTGACTACTTTTCCCCTTCAAATGCTACTTTGGCTTAGCTATTTGTTTTCAACCACTAAATTCTTATTGTTCCCATATTTCCTCAATCTTTCTTCTCGGTATTGGTTTCCATTGTTGTTTAATATTATTCTTTCTTTATGACTCATTTCTGCACTTATTTCCTTTTTCACTTGCGGCTACAACCTAGGCATTTCTTTTCATTTCATCCCACCATTTTCCCCATACCCTAACTTTTCTACTTTTCCTTATGGTAGCCACCCTTAGCATAAGATTTTGGCCTGAGTTAAAGTACATAATCTCCTACGGGGACCAGGTCTAAGATAAAGGTTCACAAATTGCTTTTACTTATAGTAGCTACCCTCAATTAGGCTTTTAGACTGAGTTGAGGTACACATTTTCCTTGAAGGGACTAGGTCCAAAATTAGGATTCACAAATAGAAAGGGAAGGTGAATTGTGTTTAATCAAAGAAAAGGTCTATTAAAGCTCAAACTTTTGGTTCAAAGGTTACAATTTCATCTGGTTGGTTAAATTTTGGCTAAGTGACGCATTATCAATAAAAGCCTATGATCCTGTCCTAATCCTGCTATCCAATTATATAAGTGAGACTAATCGGGCATGTTCTAGCTTAAAAATGCATCAATCAAACTACATAAATTTAGCTTACACACATGGCACTAATCTTATGCTATTTAGTACTGATCAATGTAGTCATAACCAGCATTTGACCAAGAAATCACTATGTATAATGTTATGAAGATCCCAAAAAAATCAGTTCACACCTTTGAGATGCAATCACACAATCATTCAGAAATTTTTTGAATAAGGGCCACTTTTTCAATTTCACGGGGTACTACAAACTCCTATAGACACTTGTATTCACACAAACAACCTAAACATGCTAGTTCTACTATATAATACACCTTCACAAAAAAGAAACATGGCAAGAAAAACTCTAAAGGGTTTTAGGAAGCCCCATATAGATGATCGTTAGCAGTATATTTCACCCAACTGAGAGTCGGGGTCGATCCCATAGGGAATAAATTAAAACAGTTCTATTAGCTATCACTTATTCAATTGTCACTGCTACTTCCCAAAAATAAAAGTGCATAAACTAAAACTGGAGGTTTTGGTTTTGGTTAAAGAACACATAACAATGTAACGACAAGTAAATAGTACATAGGGTGTAAATAGTATAAAGACACGACTAGGGTTATGATCCCCATGACATATAACTTAATAGACAACTCGTATTCATGCTATCAATTTAATATATTGCATCCAAAAATCTAGTGAGCTAGGTCACATCTAATTCACCTCCCGGTCCTTCTTATAAGTACCTCATTCATCTCTTCTCGATATCAGAATGTATCCCTTTCTAACCCTCACCCTGAATCTCATAGTACTATCTCCTCCTAGTCTCAAGTTACTTAGACGAAGTTTTATCCCTTCTTTCGAAGCCAGACTCTCTGAATTTCTATTGTGATAATCTTTTCCTAATCACTATCTCCCTTCTAGGAAAGAAATAAATATGGTAAAGTTCTCAATGCATGCACTCACAAAGAAAGACTTTTGAATGAACAAATCTCAATGAATGCAAAAACAAATTACGTGTATCAATCCTACGTTTGCCTATCTAGTTATGTCATCATGGTTCCCACAATCCTAGTTGTGGGATTAGCTATGCATATTTAGAAAAAAGCATAATAATTTGTGAATAACTCATGAAACAATACTTACAAAGATATAGTAAATTAACACAAGAACCAAACAATGTAAACAAGCAATCAAAACTTGATTCAAATCTTCCAAACTAGCCAAGAAACACAAGTTGTCATGTGTGTTCTTGTGCTACTGTCTAGCAACTTTTGATCAAGGAATCAAAGCTCTAAAATATAATTAGGTCGTGTAATGTAGACTTAATATGATAGAAAAAGCGTACCCTAAAAATATAACAAAGGTGTGTATCTATAGAAATCTAAAATGACTCCTAAACTAACTAGGAAAACAAAGTTTGCTAGGCTTCAAATTGCCTCTGGACGGCACTCACCACGGCCAGTGGTGAGGCTCATGGTGAGTATCCTTTTCCATTTGTGTCTTACCTCCCCTATCAATGAAGTTTTGGGGGTCCTCCTCAGCCTTAGTACCCATGAAAATTAGTGAGTTCATTCTCAAGAAGTCTATAATCCTCATGGAAAAAAGACGACTCTTGAGAATTTGATGTGGGAGCTGGTGTACTCTTGTTGCCTTTCTAGCTAGCTACTAGATTAGTAAGCATGGCGATAACACCTCTGAATTCAACTTCTGAAGTAGGAGTTGGCTGAGTAGTAAGTTCTTGGGGTGCCTCAATAGACCTTGTAGGTTAGCCCCTAGTTCTCACTCCAGATAGTGGGGGAATTCTGTAGGACCTCAGTATTGATGGCATTCCTTTGGCTAGCAATGAATTTAGGAGGCATTATCTGTAAACATGTAACGCATAAATTAGGAAGGAACTTTTAGAGTTAAACTCTTTAGAACAAACTCAGAGTGTGAAGAACTAAAATAATTTCCTAATGTCCTATAGCCTCCTGATTATAAGTGTGGTATATGACACACCAAGGAAGACTCCACTAGACATGACTTCATAGACACCCTAGGACTCTTGAACTTTGTGCTCTGATAGCAAGTTTGTCATGCCCCGGGAGGGTACCCTAGGCGTGGCCAGCACTCAGAGACTACTGTTAGTCCCTATGCAAACCACTTCGCCTATTTACACATTCATTTAATCAACATTCTATCAGTGAGAGACTTAAATCATTAAGAAAAAAACTCCAGATAAGGCCAAAGGACAATAATCTAGCTAAATCAAATCAACAAGACTGGTATGAATGAAACTAGCCAAAAGACAATACCGATCAACAACATCTACAATCTAGTATATGAAGCCTCTAACGAATGTCAAATTGGTCTCAATAACAGGTTCATGGCTACTTGAATCAAAATAGAGGGACTAGTCTCAAAGCAACAATGAAACATATGGATTCTCCGGATGCAGGGAAGGACTCAACAATAAGTTGGGAAGCAAGCAGATCTTCAATTGTGCGCTTGTTGATGATCTGTAAAACTTGTCTCTATGTCATAAAATGATACAAGTCCAAATGGACGTCAGTACAAAGAATGTACGATTATGTAATATAGCAAAATGAAACATAAATCAAGGTAAAATCAAATCAGTTCAAAGATCTCAAATCAAGAAGGTGAACAACTCAATGAAGATGTCCTAAGTCTAAACAAGAATAAGAGTTAGACATATACCAACCATATACAACCCAATCCAATGAGAGTACTATCAAGACCTATATAAGAGTTTTTCTTATCCGACAACCATCACTTATGAGCCAGTGATAGTACAACAAGCTGATGTTGTTTCGATATCTATTCAATACCTTGACAGGGTAAGAACGAATTAACAAATCATGGATCCAAAACCAATCGAGTTCTATCATGTCAGACAATAAATTAGGAAACATCCAAGTTAACAGTTCAATCCTCTCCTACATTTGGCGATGTAGTTATTGGGTTTGAGTTATTACTTACTCTTACCCAATTTGGTGTTTGATACTTCTCGCACGACTCAAAGATCATAAAACAATCAATCCAAATCAAACCAATTCAATAAGTCTCAAATGGACTCTTATCAGTTCATCTATTCTATCAAATTAATCCTTTCAACCAATAAATTTCCCAATCATTCCCAATCATTTATTTTAGAGAATTTTTGACAATCATTTATGACAACATTCAGCTGAGACCCTTCACTTGGGTTCATTTATGAAAATATAAAGGACTATCAAATTGATCAACACTATCATCATGCTCACATCCCAATCACAATCATGCATTCACAAATTCAAGATTCTAGAATCAATTCTTAAGTATATACATTCTATATCCTTCAATATGCTATTAGGGTTTATGAAATAGGGAGTTCAAATCATTTGTTCAAAAAACTAGTTTGTAGAAAAGCATCAATTTCTCAATAATCAGTAAAATATGTTAAATTTGAGAAAGAAATTCTCAATAAACACAATCATGGGGACTCAATCCATTCACAATCAATCTATCACAATCATGGGCACATAAAGGAACAAAGTCCATGTTTTAGTTTAACCTTACATACCTTGAACTCGAAGAACAATCGAAAGTTGAAAGATGGGAGTGAACTCTTGAACCCTAGCTTCTTTCTCTTCTCCAATCCTTGTTCTCTAATACTAAGTGTTAACTAGAATATATGTGTATAGGGTACTGATAAGGGACTCAAAATAGTCCCAAAACATTGAGGTTTTAATTTGGTAAGGGTAGGAAAAGACTAGAATACCCTTCATAAAATCAACTCTAGTCATTTATGAGTCGTTCTATGACTCATAGAAACTTCAACGGGTCGTCAAGTCCACTCATAGATCCTTCTGAGGATTTTGGGATTGGGGTCTATGGATCTCTTTCTACGAATCATATAGACTTCTATTGGTCATAAGACCCTTTCATCCTGCAACTGTTCCAACACCTTGAAATCCTAAGTCTCTAAATCTATTCCACGAGTCATTTCTATGAATCATAACACTTCTTATGACCCATCCTATTGAATCGTAATGTAAGTGACATTTCTTATGACTCATCCTGTTGAATCGTAATGTAAGTGCTGAGGCTTGTATTTTTTATAAATCAGGCAATAACTCTACCACTTATTTCTATAAGTTGTCAACATCCTTACAAGTCATAAGGTGACTCGTAAAACCTCTTCACACTTAGCAAATTTTTCACTTTGCAATACCAACCCTATGAGTCTATCTTACGATCCGTAGATACCTCTACAAGTCGTAGGTTGACTCATAGAAACTCGCACAGTCCACTTTCCTTAGTCTTTCTCAACTTTTCGCAAGGTTCTTGAAATCAGTCTAGGCTAAAATAACATAGGGTGTTTCATCTAAGATCGGTCACCTTCATGGGGGTCTCCTATATTCAATACCACTTACCATAGCATCGTCCATCTGCAACTGGCCTTGGCTAATGACATATCTCAAGTAGTTTACTATGTGTTAGGCAAACTCACACTTATCTTGTTTGATGAAAAGCTCGTTCTCCTATAGGACTTGGAAAACTTTCTTTAAATGCTCAACATGCTCCTCTATGGTATTGTTATACATGACATAGTATACGACTACGAAATGATCTAAGTAGGGGTGAAAGATCTTTTTCATCAGTATGAAAATTGTGGCAGGTGCGTTGGTCAAGCTGAAAGGCATCACTAATAACTCATAAGCTCTTTATCCTTTCACACTTATTGTCTTCGGTTCATCTTATTCTATTATACGCACTGGGTAGTAACCCTTTCTAAGATCTACTTTGGTGAAGTACTTGGCCTACCCAAGTCTGTCGAACAAGTTGGCGATGAGTGAGATGGGATACTTGTTTTGTATTGTCACCTTATTGAGTGTTCGCTAGTCTATTCATAGGCATAAAGACCCATCTTTCTTCTTTTGAAACAAGAACGGTGCTCCATATGTGTTTTGTACGGGTGAATATGACCAATTTTGAGCAACTCATTCAATTTCTTCCTCAGCTTCTCTAACCCAGGTGGAGTCATGCAGTATGGAGAGCATGCAGGAAACTTGGGTCCAGGTTCCATCTTAATATTGTGATCCACCTCGTCCCTCGGAGGTATCTGTCTTGGAAACTCCTTGGGCATCAAGTCCTTTCTCCCTTCAAGAAACCTATCTATGTATGGTGGCAACATCTCTTTAGCATAATTATCTTCACCCAAACTCGCAATGGTGGCTTTGAATGTGGATCTCCCTTCTTTTGGCCCTTCACAAGCCGCATGGATGACAGTTAGGCTTTTCCTTCAGTCTTTGGCACCTTATCTAGGGGAGCCATACATGATCTCTTTTGCTTTATGAACCAGAGTCATTAAAAGTAGGGGTAGATTCTCGTGTGGCACCTCTCAAAGAACTCTTGCCCATGAATTATGTCAAAGATATCTAAAAGGGCAACTATGAAGTTGGTCTTACCTTGCCACTTATTGTAATTACCAAAATCTAGGTGTGATGGCACTTATCTTAACCAACCAAGATGAGTTAACCTAAAACTCAATAGAAAGTAATTGTGCAAGAAATAAGATAATACGATACATAATTTAAGAAAAAATAGATAAATATACTCAAAATCCCTAAAGATTGATTGTCACGTGTACAAGCCACTAATGAAATACTAAAGATAAGAAATGAATTATAGTCATAATGTCTTCTTCTCAAGAACATGACTAAAACATAGATAGAGTAAGAGGTGTCCACCAAAAGTGTCACACCACGAGAGGGTACCCTAGGCGTGGCCGGTACTTGAAAACCAATGTTGGCCCCATGCGAACCACTTGGCTCATTCACTCATTCAAACTAATCAGTGGAAGACTCGACTAAAAAAGAAGGTCAACCCATACTGGGAATTTATCAATCCTCATCAATAAGTAAATAATAAATTCAAATACTCAAAGTATGTAG
Organism: Solanum dulcamara; assembly: GCF_947179165.1. Lineage (NCBI taxonomy): Eukaryota > Viridiplantae > Streptophyta > Magnoliopsida > Solanales > Solanaceae > Solanum > Solanum dulcamara. The sequence continues at coordinate 37,275,257 of NC_077240.1, read as the reverse complement.
TAACTCGACATCATAAACTTAGTAATAAAAAGATGGTTTTAAAATAGACTCCATAAGGAAACATCTAACTCAACTCATACTCTGTCCGTGAATCCTCTAAATCAATAATATGAAGGTGCCAAGACAAGTCCAGGGCTACCTCAGCGACCTAAAAAAGAATGACAATGAAAGAATAAAATGAAGTCCTCTGAATGCAAGGAGGTTTCTCCAAAAGTTGAACTGGATCTAGTCTTCAATGACGTGCCTGTTGAGGACCTCTATCACCTATATCTGCATCATAAAATGATGTAGACCAAACAGCCTCAGTACATGGAATATACGAGTATGAAAATGGATGAAAGGAACATAATCAACAATACTCAATCTCATGCAACTCAACTCAAAGGACTCACTATAAAATGACTCAGCACAATAATTCGAAGTAAAATAATAGCACGATTGGAATGACATGCATTAAGCTATACAATTCATGTATGAAAATATAATGTTTTACCCTTGAGGAGTTTCTCTAATCGACAACCATCACTTATGAGGTAGTAATTATACAATGGTTAAAATTGTCGTTGCCACAACCGTCCAATACTTTGCTTGGGTAAAGGAAGCTCAACCTCATGGATCCAATATAAATGTCCTCTTTTGGGACAAGAGAATCCTACGCTGGCTATGTAGTTTATGGGATTTGAATTACCTCTACTCTTAACTAAATTGGTGCTCAATACTCCTCCCAGAATACTCTATTAAGCTCATATACATTAGGTGAGAAAATTACTCAATTAGCTCATTTAGTCTCCTTTGGACTTAGTTCAAAACTTAACTCATCTCAACTCAAGAATGCATTTAAAACATAATATGATTAGTATTGTAATAATATTCAATCTTGATACATCTCAACTCAACTCAACTCTAAATAATTATTGTTATGTAATAATGTTCAATCTCGATTATGCTCAAATTTCTCATGATAAAATTAAAGAATTGGGAGACTTCTAGACTAAACTCATACTCAACTTTTTCTAAGTATAGATGATAAGTAACCATTCTAAAAATCAATTAGTGCATAACATGATTAGTACGACACATTCATAAATAATTCTCTACAAACTCCACCTATGCATACAATAAAAATGAAATATCAATTAGGGTTCATGAGTGCAAACATGAATCCATACTCACAACACGAAATTCAAGAAACTCCACAAGGGATATTGTAATATATACAAGAACACAATGGAATTTATATACAAAACTCAATAGGAATAATACATAAGCCAAGAACTCAAGTCATGAAACCTCGAAACTCAAGTCAACATGATGAACTAAAGATGTGAGGCACGTGGACAAACTCAATCCACGTTATGAATAGCCTTACATACCTGGAAATCGAAGGAACGATTGAAACTTGAAGACTTTACTTGAAACCTTGAACCCTAGCACTTTCTCCTCTACAATCTTTGTTCTCAAATATTCTAAGTGTTTTTAGGGCATAAGCGATAGGTTATTGATAAGAGACTTAAAGTAGTCACAAAACATCAGGGGTTTGGTTTGGGAAGGGTGGGAAAAGATGAATTTATCCTTCATTAAAATCGGCTCAGGTCGCCTGAGATTTGGTTCTAAGAGTCGTAGGGTCTTCTACAAGTCGTAAAAGGCTACTCATAGAATTGGATGAAAAGAGGCTTGAGGTCTATGACTCAAGTCTACGAGTAGTATAAAGAGTTACAGGTCATAGGACCTATTTGTCCTACAACTTCTCAGAAAACCTATAAACCTGAATCTCTAAAGTTTCTATACAGGTCGTTTCTATGACTCATTATGTTGAATTGTAGACAAAGTACTAAGGCCTAAAACATTTAGGAACTAGACAACAACTCTACTATATTTTTCTACAAGTCTTCGACATCTTACGGGTCATAAGGTTGAGTCATAGGAATGACCTTCAACTTGAAATTTCTCTGTGTTCGAGGGACCTACGAGTCATCCCTATGACTCGCATAACTCTCTATGACTCGTAAATGATACTCGTGGTCCACTTGGTCGGTATTTTTTCTCAAAATTTTCTAATGTCCTCAAACTTGGTCTGGGCTAGATTAACATAGGGTTTTACAAAAAGGATGCAATAGGTACCTCAACACTCAAACAAAATCCTTGGATGTGGTAAAAATGCTAGAAGTCATATGTGTCCGGGATCACAATCTACAAAAATATAGAAGCAAGGAGTGAGTACCAAACAACACAGTACTCAGCAACTAGACTACTAATACTTAGCAAAGCTAAATAGAATACAAGTACACTTGTCATCCCAACTAAAGCTTCTCAACTACAACCTACATTGAAATTAGCCAACCTAACAATCGTAAACATATAGCACACAATTCACGAATACTCATTAACCATGTCACCAAATAAATCATATCTAGTCAAGTACATGAAATACAGGGTGAACAAGGGGTAACACAAATCCACAACTATCAGAAAGGTGCAATGCAATAAGATGATACATGTCTGTCCTGTTGGTACATATCCGCTGAATCTCAATCCGAAATACATGGAGAACATTTCTTTCTATGTAACCTGCCATAGAGTGTGTGGCCCATCCCCTCACATATCTATATATCCTGCCAAGAGCGTCCTGACCGTTCTGTCTCGTAATACCTGCCATGGAGCGTGTGGCCCATCCTCTATTTCTTATTATTTCCAGTCTCATCACAGTGTATTAGAACCAATGTAAAAATAAGCAATGTTCACATAATTACAAGAATATGACATTTTCAATAATAACACGCAACTTATACCAAATCACGCAACATATCAAGGTCAATATCACATAGATCACAATGATATAAATCACTAAATTCCTCCTTTTATTACCCATTTTCATTGTTATTAAGATCAATCACAATTATTAGACAACCCTAACTAATTTCCATTACTCCCAAATACACATAACACGAAACACGTGATTTTTGAAGCTTAAATGGTGCTTTAGAAGTTCACTTGCCTCAAAACAATCACAATCTACTCTGAAACTTGGGCCTTCCCTTTATGTCAGCTGTCTGAATCAAAGAAACCTATCCAATCAATGATTCGCGATAAGAATCTAGAACTAACAACATCAATTACACAAAATTTGGACAAATGTGTTAAAAGGGCTAAAAACTCTGATTCCCAAAACAAGGTTAAAATCTGGGATTTCTTACATGAAGATGTCCATCAAGGTAATTGAAACTAATTAGAGAAAATCATTTTAAAATAGAGCCAAAAACAGTCCATAATCACCAATTTATGAAAACTTTGGGTTATTGAGAAATTTCCAAACTTTGAAGTCAAAAATTAAGAATTCGAAGTTGAAATCAAAATTTAATCAATGGGTATTGAAGATTCTCGGTTAAAAACCCTTACCCAATCAACAAGACCTGAAAATCCACTTTAAAATCATTTATCCCGAGCTCTTGGATCCCAAAACTGGTGAAATAGGGTTAAAACCCCAACAAGACCCACTCAGGTGTCACTAAAGCAACAAAGGGTCACTTTTGCGACCCTGGTTTGCTTAAGAGAATGAATATTAATTAGCCCTTGTCGTGATCGCAGCAGGCCATTCATTAAAAGGAAGGTCGCTTTTGCGACCCTCTCTTCCCAAAAGCGAAGGCACCAGAACACAACAGCCAAAATCATTCCACTTCTCAAACTTCCAAATGGACCCTCGGGATCTATTCGGAACTGCATGCACAGAAACCATACATATTACCCTACTAAATTCGACATTATGGGATCAATAGAATCATCAAAATTTGAATTTGAGGTCTCCTTGACCTGGAATCTGTTTAATCACAACTAAACTAGTTTAGGACTTAAAAAGACCAAAGCACGCTCGAAGCTCCCCAAAAATACACTAAAGCTCTTCCTTGGCTAAAATCACCTCCTGAAATCAATGGAAGAATCAAATATCCAATTTGAGTATCTGAACTTTGATTATTGACCATAGTCAAATGTTAGTCTAAAATAACTTAAACTACCAACTTGAGACCTCAAATCCACAAAACAACTCTGAATTCAGAAACGATGACTCCCCTAAACAAAATTACACATTACAAAGATGATGGAATTGACGAAATTCTATTCTGAGACTCGAGCTCTGGCCGGTCCCAAATACCACTTTTGAACAACTTACGCTTTCAAAACCCAAAAACTTCTAAAGATCTAAACCTTTCAAAGAATTTCCAAAACTAACTCCACACACTGGTAAAATATGATGGGGCAACTATTGGAAAGGATAAAACAGTCATTTTGGTGAAGAATTCAAAAATGACCTCCAAGGTCAATACATCATCCACCACTAAAAACTATATTGGTCCAAGAATATAAAGTACACAAAAGTACCTGAAACCTCAAAAAACTAGGGATATCAGGCACACATGTCGTACTCTGCCTCCTAAGTAGACTTTCCAACTAAATGGTTCCTCTATAGAACCTTCACTAAAGTTATCTCCTTGGTGCTAAGATTACAGACTTGTCTATCCAGAATAGATATAGATTCAAATGTCAAATCTGGACCAACTCTATGGAATCAAGGGAAATCACATGGGACTCATCCGAAATATACTTCGGAAGCATGGAAACATGGAGGATAGGATGTAGCACCGATAAGCTAGGTAGCAAGGCCAATCTATAAGCTAACTCTTCGACTCGTGCTAAAATCTCAAATGGACCAATGAACCGAGAGTTGAGCATGCCCTTCTTCCCGATTGCATCACTCCCTTCATGGGAGACACTCGGAGCCAAACATCATCATACTCTATAAACTCTGAGGGTCAAACTCTCAGTCTGCATAACTCTTCTATCTGCTCTAGGCTATCAAGAATCTACCCTGAATCATACAAACCTGCTCCACGGCATCTCTAAAAAAGTCTATTTCTAAGGTGTCCATCTCAGCCAAATCAAACCAACTAATAGGAGATCTACATAGCCTACCATACAATGGGGCCATCTAAATAATTGAGTGATAGATGTTGTGGTATGCAACTCTATTAAGGGTAAATGTTGATCCCACCTAGCACTAAAATCAATAAAACATGCTCGAAGCATGTCTTCTGACACTTGAATCATCCGCTTGGACTGGATATCGATCTTTGGATGAAAAGTCATACTCATATCTAGTAAGTACCCAAACCATATTGTAATTCCCTCCAAAATTGTGAAGCAAACAATGAACCCCGATCAAAGACAATGGATATAGGCACCCCATGAAGCTAAACAATCTAATTGATCTATAACTGGCTAACTTCTACGTCGTATACTTCACCCGAACTAGGATAAAATGGGAAGACTTGGTCAGTCTATCAACAACTACCCAAATGGAATCATAACCACATATGGTGGTAGGTAAATGCATAACAAAGTCTATGGTGATCCTCATACATTTCTAAGTAGGAATGGACATCCTCGAATTAGAGTGTGATGGCACTCATCTTAACCCATCAAGATGAGTCAGCCTGAAACCGAACAGAAAGTAAATGCGGAAAAAATAAGACAATACTATACATAATTTAAGAAAAAATGAATAAATATACATAAAACCCCTTAAGACTAGTTGTCATGTGTATAAGCCAATAATGAAACACAGAATATAAGAAAAGAAATATAGTCATAATGTATTCAACGCAACAATAAGATTAAAGCATAGATAGAATAAGAGTTGTCTGCCAAAAGGATGCGTCAGTACCACAACCCTCAAACAGAAGCCTCAGATGTGGTAGAAATTCTAGAAGTCATGCGGGTCTAGGCTCACAACCTACACAAGTATAGAAGCAATGAATGAGTACCAAATAACACAGTACTCAGCAAGTGGACTACTAATACTAAGCCAAGCTAAATAGAATACAAGTACTCCTGCCATCCCAACCGAACCTCCTCAACTACAACCTCTATAAAAATCAGCCCAATCTAACAATTCATAAAACATATAGAAAACACATCACAAATACTTATCAACCACGTCATCAAATGAATCATATCAATTCAAGTGTAAATGAGAATGTTCTCCTTTATTTGTTTACTACTGTTGCTAATAAATCAAATGGTATTTTATGGCTTGATCAATGGTGCTATCAACTATGGTATGTCTTTTCTTGTAAAAGATATTGTCATTTTTTTCTCAATTGAATATTCTATATGTAATATGAAATCATAGTATCCCAAGACAACCAATTGTTGTAAGATTTTCCATGGAAACTTTCTCAAAAGCTCGTTCAACTGCCAATACTATTTATGAAGTTAATGTCTATTATTTGAACAAAGGTGCTCGCTCCTCTCCACAAAATGAAAGCAAGAGAACAAGATAAGTTAATATCCTTAGTATGAATCCATAGAAGTGACAAGAAAGATTAAGGTTCTGGACCTATTCTATGGAGGGAATGGCTAGTTGGAAGCCTTTCATGGTGGAGCAGGCAGAGGAAAGTTTTGATCTTGTATGGGCTTTGAAAAACCCAAATCCACTTAAAGTCTTCGGCCTCCCTTATATTATGACACTTGCTGGTATCAATAACTTGCATATTGAGTAAAATTAGCTCAATACGAAATCACTAACTTGTATACCTTTATTTGATAGTACCCAATTGAAGCTCAAAGTCATCTTTTAGGGCTCAAAAAAATCCCTCCTCTTAAAAATTGCAGATTCGGTTCGTAGTTGCTATTTTTATAACTAGAAATAGGAGCTGTAACTGGTGCTTCACGTGTTCATCATGTGCTCGGAGATTACTCTGAAACTCTTTGGCAAGATGTTTATAACCTTTTGTACATAACTCAAATTAATGAACAATTTAAACCACTAGAAACTATACTCAAAAGACTTCAATTTAATATATACTGCATACCATAATTGTTTTATAGGTTGAGAGTTATGCTTATTTAATTTAAAGTTTATACTTGTGGACATTCATTAGAAACTTTAATCCGTAGGGTAGTTTTTAACTTAATTTAGCCCTAGGGCTTTCCTTAGACCCTAAATCATCTTCAATACACCTTGTATACTTATGATTAATTCCACATGCTATCCGTCATATCACTAGCCCTCATTTGCCCGCAAATTAATTTATTTAGCATGTGTTGAAACTCTTAATATCATTTAATCCTTTCAAATCATCATGTATCTTACTTATCTTAATAATAATAAAATGTCTCTTATTTGTGAGTGTTATGGTGTAAATTTTATTTGGCATAAATGAGAAAGATTACTAGATTTCAATAACTGTCTTTTTGGTAAATTCGTTGTCCAAGTAAAACCATCACATAAAAAATGTAGATTTGTTGAGTAGGTGATGTTTTAATGATGATAAATAAAATGTACTAAAACTAATTTTGGACTTATAAGACATTGTTGGAATTAATGCATTCACAAGGATATTATCCTTATGCTTAGTCTTTCAATATTATTTCTTAATTTTTCAAGATATTTTTTTTTGGAATTTGGAAATCCATTATTTCTTAGATTCTCCATTAATCACCCAGTTCATACTACATTGAGGCCTCATTTATTTTCATGAAAATTTAGACGTTTGAATCTGAATGCACATCTAAATAATTAAGATGTTGTTGGCAACACAACTTCAACAATAAAACCATAACCTCTAACTCTAACTCAAACTCATGGGTAGGTTAAATTCTTCTCATGGGTCTACATCTGTCTAGAAGTGTATACTATCACCTTCCTTTTCTATATCAATATACCACCCAAGCTAACTCCCAAAGCATCACAATAAACAGTAAATCCTTCACCCTCCTCGCGTAAAGTTAAAACTATAGTCCTAGTCAAAAAATTCTTGAGCTTTTAAAAGCCGCCCTCACACTCATTGGACCACTGAAAGTCTACCTTCTTTTGAGTCAATCTAGTCAATGTCATAACCCAAATCTATCTACGAGTGGGATGCGAGGGATGATCGTCAGATCCTATATTATGATATAATGTAGGCAAAAGTATGTGTTAGTATATGGAATGTACTAAGTATGTTAGAATCATGCATGAACAAGAATGATCAGACATAATCAATATGAACATGTGATGCATGACCAAATAATTTTAAACATGAAATAAAGCTTGAAGCACTTGAAAACATTTAATAAGGTCAATGCATCATAGAACATCATAAGAGCTTATGAGACATATCATATACGTATGTGTGATATTAACTTTAACTGACATTTAAAAGCATGTGAGCTATAACATAAAATCTAATGTAACTCTCACACCGAGAAGAGAGAGGTTACTTGCCAAGGTAGACTCTATATAAACATAAACATGAGTTATATGTGGATCAACTAGCTAGGCATAAAGGCACCTACGGTGGCACATAGTTTTGTAAGTAAGGGTTGCTACTAGGGTTCCCTTGTGGATCTCCACAACGAAATTCTCTTAGTGCTAAGTCAATCCCAATGGAATACATGAAAATGTAGTAATTAGGAAAGGTAAATAAATACCAATCCACATTCATAAAATAGCATAATAAGAATAGCTCCTTAAAAACCATGATCGTTATGTAACATGTGGAAACTTACCTTTCTAAGCTTCCAAATCATACTTTCTTTCATATTGTGAGAACAAATTTCATAATTTATGGTTAATTTCTTGAAACATACTTGAAAACATAGTTCATAACTTTTATAAATCATTAATAAATCATTGATCATAAATTCATAATTTAAGCTTAAATTTCTTAGCATAATGCATGGGTCCTTGCAATACTTATTGAAAACATGTAATTCAACTTAAACCATGCATGAATAGACTATATGAATTAAGTAAAAGCATAATTGAATTGATCCAATGCAAATTTATCAAAAACTAGGGATTAGGAAAAATTCATAAAAGAGATAATTGAGAAACCTTTGGAACTCGATCGATGGAACAGAACCCACGAATGAATTTCTACATACCTAGATTGATTCGAGCCTTGGAATTTGAAAGAGGAGACTTGAAGCTTGAATAACCCTAATTCACCCTGAGAGGATCCTTAAGGAAGAAGACTTGAGTTCTTTTGAGGGTTTTGAGTGAATGAGAGGGAATGGAGGAATTTTGAAGGAATTGGGTACTTATAGGCTCAGTATAATACCCAAAAATGGTATAACTTTGGTGTAGAAGAGATAGGAAATACCCAAAATGCCCTTCACTAAAAACTACCAAAGTGACCTATGGATTGGACCTACGGTCCGTAGGTCCTTCTGCAGTTCGTTACTGGCAATCGTCAAAACCAACCATGTACCTACAGCCCGTGTCCTACGGGTCATAGAATTTCCTTGGGATCGTAGGACCCTTCATAGGATTTTTGCACCAAAACTTGAGATACTGGACTCTTTAGACGACCCTTCAAGTCTATAGGTCATAAAGAGTTACAAGTCGTAGACCCTCTTCGTCAAAGGGGTCCATACTTACCTAAAATACCAAAACTCATGACCCATCCTACAAGTGGAGTCTACATGTCATCAACTTTTCTACGAGTCGTAGGACCTGTTCGTCCTCCAAACTTTCCCAAAACTCAAAATACCAAGTTTTTGATCCTCATTTACGGATCAACCCTATGGATTGTAGAACTTTCTATGGTCCTAGGACCTCCTCGTAGAATATCCCACACTCAGCCATATTTTCATTCCTTAGTGCCTTTCCTACGAGGTCTTTCTATGAACAATAGGACATCCTACGATTCGTAAAGTGACTCTCGAAAGAAGTGGCACCAGCAACTTTCTGCAAAATTTTTCCTTGTTTTGGCTTTCCAACTTTCGAGGTCTTATAATATCTCCCCCTTGGAAATATTTATCATCGAATGAGATTCAAGCTAGCATGAAAATAGTACGGAAAGAGAATGTAAGTCTCCAAAAGTTGGAAAGTTGGAAAATAGAGTTCAAAAAAAGCTTTCCAAAAAATCTCAGCTTTTTGACACTAGGTGAATTTCACGGAGCCCTTACGGGCCGTGAAGAGGAGCACCAGCCATGGAGATTTCATGTGGTCCAACTCTGGAAGTGGAGGACCACGAGAGGATTCACTGACTGTGGGGTGCACCACGAGTCGTGGTGAAGTCCCATTATCAGACCCCCTCAAGGGGCCTAAGAAGTCCATACCACGAGTGACATCCAAGATCCGTGGTGACCTTCACGGACCGTGGTGGTCTCCATGGAGGAACCCCTGCAAAACCCAACTTCCCCATAGTTCAAGTCCCTCACCACGACCACCACCACAGGTTGTGGTGAGTTTCACGGACCGTGGTGGGTCCTCTGTATAGGTAAAGTTTCAGTTTAAGGTCAGGGGTGGTTTTGGTCTTTTCTTATGTTTTCATTAATGAATGTGGATGGTTTTGGGGGGGTTTATACTAACCTATTAACGATCCTAAGCCCTCCTAACCCTCTCATTCTCACCCAAACACTCAAAAGACAAAATCCTCTCTCAATAGTCTTCTTCTTTCTCAAGTAACTCAAGGAATTTCTTCAAGATCAAAGCTTTAATTCTCTGCAACTTAGGGCTCTTAAGATCAAAGGTATGTGGGAATTCTTCCTTGGGCCCTTTCACCCATGGAATTCCAAGTTTTCTCCAAAACTTTATTATGAATTCCTTCTTTTAAAAGCCCTAATTTTATGAATATGTATTGGGTCTTCTTAATTATGATAAATGTCATTGTGATAATTAGTCCAATTATGTATAATTAACATCAAATATTTCAGGCATATTTATTTCCGACTCCGCAAAGTCAGTAATTACAGGTTGTCGAATTTAAGAAAAAGTATTTAGCTCCAACTCGACATTCTCTTTTCAAAGAGCCACATAAGTTTGCACCTGATTGTTCGTCATAGCAGAGTCTTCCCCACCAGATAGTAGTTCAACAAAGCCTGTAATCTTGGCATGAAGTTCTATATGGTTCTCATTAATACCAAAATTACAACCTTCCTGCAGTGGTTCTGGTTGAAGTTCTGGCATAACATTCAAAACACAGTTCTCTTCACCAGAAACCTCTTGAATTTGCACCTCAAGATCATCAAATTCCTGCATTGGATATTCAAGTAATTATTTTCTAACCTCGCATTGAAATATTGTGCAAGCAAACAAGCTAGTCAGTCAAAAAGATGAAAAAACCTGAATATGGGTTCTCTATGATTTTTAATAGTAATAAATCAGAAATACTTATTGTTGGTGCAAATGGTTAGAGAACACAAATTAACTCATTTTACACAAAAATGTTATGAATCTAACAAAATAACATTTCTTAGACAACAAATCTGTTCAAATGAAGGAGCAATACCTATTGAGTTGTGTATGTTTGAGATGAGATAGTGACGAGGGAAATGATATTAGGAAATGAATTTATTAAGTTAGATGGGTCGTCTAGAAGAATTATATTGCGAGAAAATTTTAATTGGGATATAAAAACATATACACATGAGAGTTAACATTCCAAGGACGGCTTTTTTCCATTTTATATATTCCCTTTTTTCTAATGGACAACTTTTACTTAATTTAAAGGACATCAATTTGTTTGTCTGCTCGGATTGAGTAAACACTAATAACAACATTGAAAATTGAATTGAACCCCCCCCCCCCCCACCTCACCAACCCTTACCCAGACACAAACACCAAACTCAAGCTAAGAAGCACCCTCTACACACTTTTATTTTTAGCATGTAACCAATCTTCATTAACTAACAGAAGATGTTAGAGCTACATATTATGTAAACCAAGTTATTTCATTGTTATATAAAAAAGCTCACATCATCAAATGAGCAAAGTTGTTAAATAGCGCACACTATGCTAAACATTCGACATCAACATCAAGGGTGAACCAAATAGGAGCTGGTAGAATCATCTGTATCTTGTGGAGATCAATCGGATAGTAACAGGATAAAATCTGAAGGAAAATATTTATTCATAACTCAAAAGTTATTGAATCTTACTTCAAATCTCTCTATTCTCTCTATTTCTTTTTCTTCTATTGAAAATAACTAGCAACATTTCTATTTATAATAGTAAGAAGTAAATTGAACTAGGACTAGAAAACATATTAGTATATGAATTAGGACAAACAAATCTTAATTAGACATTAATTTAATAAATATCAAAAATAATAAATCCTAAACAACTCAGGATTTCTACTCCAACTTTGAATTATTATTCTAACATTCTCTCGTAATTCAATTGTATACTCTTGCCTTTTTTCTTCTTGCCATTGTTGTTGTATTGGAGAACTTCTCTTCAATCATCAATTGTTGGAGAACTTCTCTTCAATGCTCATTTATTTTTTTTCTTGGTTGTGTTGAAGCACTTTCTCTCGAACTTTCAAGTGTTAGAGAACTCCAGCTCATATTTATGTTTTTTTAGTTGTGCTGGAGCACTTCTATCTAACTTGCAAGTGTTGGAGAACTTTCTCTCCAACTCTCGTTGATGCCCTTCCCACCAACTCATTTTTTTTTGGTGTTAGAACACTTTCTCTCCAACTTTCATTGATGCTCTTTCCACCAACTCTTTTTTTTGGTGTTGGAGCACTTACACAACTCTCGCGTATGCCCTTCACACCAACTCCTTCTTCTTTTTTTTACCTTTGTCCAACTTTTAATTAGAGAAGAACTTCTTCCTCTTATGCCATGTTTGCTTGCTCTTCTTTAAATCTGCAATATTTTTGTACGTCTTTCCTCCCAACATGTTTTTATGGATATATCACTCGTCTAGCGTTTGTCAACATGATCATTGGCCACAGGGGCAACATCTATGGGTCATAGCTGTCCGCTGGCAGTGAAAACTTTTTAATTCTCTTCCAGGATCGTAGAAGTTCCAATACCAATTTGAAGGAAAATATTTTTATTTATAAACTTAAAAGTTCTTGAATCTTATTTCAAGTTCTCTCTACCAGGATCGTAGAAGCTCTGATACCAATTTGAAGAAAACTATTATATTCATAAACTCAAAAGTTCTTGAATCTTATTTCAAGTTCTCTCTACCAGGATCGTAGCAGTTCTGATACCAATTTGAAGAAAAATATTATATTCATAAACTCAAAAGTTCTTGAATCTTACTTCAAGTTCTCTTTGTTTCTCTATATTTCTTTTTTCTATTAAAAATAACTAGCAACATCCTTATTTATAAAAGTAAGAAGTACATTAAACTGGATTAGAAAATCAATTCTTATATGAACTAGGACAAACAAATCTTAACTAGACACTAATTAAATAAATATCAAAAATAGTAAATCCTAAACAACTTAGAATTTCTACTCCAATTTTGAATTATTATTTCAACCTTATTTCTTTGTAGTTATAGATTCCCAAATCATGACCTCCATAATTGAGCTTTTCCATATACCTGTAGGCTGGGTCTGATAATCTGAATAGTATATGGAAGTATCAATTCAGGAAATTGGGTGATTGAGAGAGAAAACCAAGTATTGGAGCCAACAAAAAATGCACCATCACCAAGGCTACCCTCCAAGTATTGAAGCTTGACATGATCATCGTTTATGAAATCAAGCTTGAAAACATCAAAAGTTAATAGTCTTGTAAGGAAATTGATCATCCAAATTGTCCTTGGCAATATAAGAATCTCATCTTGGTCAATTCTAGTTCCAATGTAGCATGAAACAATAAAAAGCTCATGGGTTTGATGGTCGTATACCAAGTAATCAGGATCCGAACAATCGGATGACTTGCGGTCAAGCTCATCATCATCCATGATAGAAGTAATCCAATCATTATAGGGATCCAAATCTTCACTCTGAATGAGAAATCTCTTAATTGGATCCTTCTGGAGATCCCACGCTACAAGATCCCTAGAGAGGATGAGAGAGAAGAACAATTTCTTTTGACTACGGAAAACAAAACTTTATACATTTTTAATGTTGATTACACTATGAAGATTATGTAAAGAACTCGTGGGGCTTGATCCTCCTATAGAATTAACAGTCCATTTTGTAGACAAGACATTATACATCCGTATTGTTTATTCCACTATGAAGGGAGTCTCCGTCAGGTACCTGTTGTCTCTGCTCGACCTGTATCACATCGCCTTCTCCCAATATGTAGAATTTGTAAACAGTGCTCTCCGGCGACAACATCAACCGGGGAATCACTGATCTTCTTTCCATGGCGTCCCTTGATAAAGAATCGGCTCCAATTATTTCCATCGGAAGGGAAGCGGGAGAACCAAATTATAATTTACAGCTGGAATCAAAGCCCTAGTCTACTAGGATTGAATTTAAGCTGAGGAATTCCAAAAGCTACTGGGTTTCCCTCATCCCACTCTCTCTCCCTCTGCCCACTTCCATTTTTTCCCTTGTAAAAAGTTCCACCCACCCCATTTTTGAGACCCCTTCCAGTTCCCACTCCGGAAACATACCAAACTGTCTGATGAACACTCCAGCTTGTCAAATAGTCCATGGAACATATGGTCTCTCCAGAAAAATTAGGTATTTAAGGTATATTCTTTTAATAGTTAGTACAAAATAGCATCTATACTACGAAAAAATTAAATATTGCACTAGATTGAATGTTGAGTTATTTACGTTGAGTACTAAGGATCAAATCCCACCTAATTACATTTTTTTGTTTTTTTAATTGGTAAATTCATGTGCCACAAAAACTAGGTTCGCCTCTGATAAATACTAAACACCTAATTGTTACAACCCATATTTTTGTACATTTGGACATTTGGAATAATTGTAACAAGTGAAGAATAATGGTACGTTTTGGTCTTGTTTGATACATAAGTTGGTTATGGAATTTTGGAGATGGAAGTATTGAAAAAAAAAAAGAATAAGGAAAAAAAATATATATATATATATATAATGTTACAACCCATATTTTTGTACATTTGGACATTTGGAATAATTGTAACAAGTGAAGGATAATGATACGTTTTGGTCTTGTTTGATACATAAGTTGGTTATGGAATTTTGGAGATGGAAATATTGAAAAAAAAAAGAATAAGGAAAATATATATATATATATATATATATATATATAAGTTGGAAGTTCACAAAATGTAGTTTATGAAAACATATGGGCCAAGGGATTGGGCTTTGAAAGAAATCAAAATAATAAGAGAGGCCCAACACAAGGAAAGGGCCCAAGTCTTGGAACTTAACCCATTAATTAAGTGACTTATATATATATATATATATATATGTTGATGACTTTTAAGTCATATTTATCCATTAAGTTTTCTTTATCAACAAGAGGATTCAAGAGAGTTCTAGAGAGAAAGGAAGAGAAGAAACTTGAAGCTAGAGAAAGAATAGGTTCGGCCAAGGAAAAAAAAGGTAAGTCTCCGATTTTGCTTCGTGAATTAATTATCTAGGGTGTACCAAGGTGTTATGAAGGTATTGGTAATGAAATTTTATGGTTTGGAGCAGCCCAAAACGTCACCGAACAGCCCCAAAGTTTTAGCCGCGCTAGGAGAGCTTCCGAGGCAAGTTTTGGAGAGTTTCGGTAAAGGTAAGGTCTCTCCTTTAAAATTGGAGTTTATGATGTTGTTATGAGGTGTATTACGTGTCCTAAATATGGCTGGAAGCAGAGAAAATGTATAAGGGGGCATGATGCTGGAAACTACTAAATTAAAGTCGTAGTAGCTAAATCGAAGTCGCGTAGTGTATGGTCGTTGAGGCGCTGCGGGTGCAGCTGGTTGGATTGTATGTTGTAGAGCTTTAAAGTATTTTAAAAAGGGTGTGGTTGCTGCTGGTTGCAGCCACACAACCCCCCGTTTGGTATGGTTAAAGATTTTATGAAATAAAGGTTAAAAACTCTATTTTGGTATCGTAGTTTTATGCTAGTTGTTTGGAGCTTGTGTTGTGTAAAGTTGAGGTGATTTGATTGTATATATACTGCTGGTTGTTGTTGTTGATATGATTGTTGAAATGGTGGCCGAGTTGAGATCTCGGGGATGGTGTATTTATAGGGGAGATGCTGCCGAAATTTCGGCAGATTAGAAGTTAATTTGTTTGAAGGATTAAGATGAGTATATGGTGATGAATCTAATGACTATGTCAACTCTCTTGAATGTAGACTAACAAGTTGGAAGAATAAGAAAAGCTAGTAAAGCGCGGTACAGGTATGTAAAGCTAACCGTTCCTTCTTTTGGCATGTCTTTGGTATAAGTATGTAAGGCTTACCCTTCTTTTTCAAGGCATGATTCCGATATTATGGTTTCATAAGTGCTTCCATATATTCTTTGTTTTCAAAAGCTAGGTGTCAATCGTCCCAAGGAAATGACTACTTTTTCCTACAACCCGTCAATGTCTTCCAAAATGTCTATAGTTTCCCAAAACAAAGGTTTACAATATTACAAGTTTTTATGGCAATGACGATGGATATGTTTTACAACGACATTGATGATGTCGAGGATGAGAATATGTCTATGATGGCTAAGATAAGAACGGCTTCATGTATGTAGTGTTTACTCTTCTTTCTCTTGGCATGTTTTGACATAAGTATATAGAGCTACACTTTCTTTTGGCATAATTTTTATGAAACAAGTATATGTCATTTTGTACAATTTCAAGGAAGTCCTATTCGTAGAGCCACTAGGATGGTCAATTTTCTTGAGTTTCCAAAAGATATTTTTCTCGTGCTTAAATACGTGTATATGATTCCAAAAGTTTTATGTTGATATAATCCATGGTAATTTTCGAAAGGTACTTGACATGACTCTTATCTTGATTTTGAATCATAGCTCATTCTGATTTTTCTACGAGTCTTGAAAATTGGTCCTATGTGGATATGTATACGATTTGTCGTCTTATGAGATTGTGACCTTATTCTACGTTCTCTTAATATTATCTTTCGTTGATAGTCTCATCCTATAATAATTGTTCCTTCAAGGTGAGACAAAGCGACCGTGATTAATTCATAATATAATCGGAGGTTACCGACCTTCCGTCACTCCGATAGATACATGACTTTCGTTGAGCTCTCCTGCATGCTGTCTATATGTATATGTATATGTATATGGGGGATATGGGGAGGTGTATATGTGGCGCTATAGACGCATTCCCACCTGATCAGTTGGAGTAATTTTCATCCTGGACGCGGGATGCCCGGACGCGGGACATATGTGGGCACGCCGACGTTGTTCGGTGATATGACTTCTATTTTCTATGAATATGAACAAGAAATGTTTTTTTATGATAAGACAAGCATGCATGGCATCTGGCCTAAAAGGGCACTCATAGGTACAGGTTACTCTCTTATCTCACTATATGTCTATGATTCTACGATATGGTTGTTCATACCTTATGTTCTTTATTATGCTGATTTTCATGTCTTACATACTCAGTACATTACTCGTACTGACCCCCTTTTCTTTGGGGGCTGCATTTGATGCCACGCAGGTACACCTAGACAAGTAGAAGCTACTATAGAAGATGTTCCAGCGGGGTTAGCAACTCCACTTGTTCCTGGAGTGCTGCCGAGTCAGAGTATATGCGCTATGATGTTTCATTCGAAGTTAGAGACTTTGCAGACAGAGTCGTGGGTATAGAGTGTCAGCTTTGTAAGCGGCGTCACCAACCGATATGTTATTATGTAGTATGTCATGAGTTTATGAGATGATGGATTTTGGATAGCAAGATTCGGAAAGCGTAGCTATGTTTTTCATTTCTTTTTGATGCAAAATTCTAAAGAGATTGAGAATGTAATATGAATTAGCGGGTTCGCTCGGCTCCGAGCACGGGGTTGGGTGCCCATCACACCCTGTTGAGATCGGGGTGTGACATATAAGTTGGAAGTTCACAAAATGTAGTTTATGAAAACATATGGGCCAAGGGATTGGGCTTGGAAAGAAATCAAAATAATAAGAGAGGCCCAACACAAGGAAAGGACCCAAGTCTTGGAACTTAGCCCATTAATTAAGTGGCTTATATATATATATATATCTTGATGACTTTTAAGTCATATTTATCCATTAAGTTTTCTTTATCAACAAGAGGATTCAAAAGAGTTCTAGAGAGAAAGGAAGAGAAGAAACTTGAAGCTAGAGAAAGAATAGGTTCGGCCAAGGAAAAAAAAAGGTAAGTCTCCGATTTTGCTTCGTGAATTAATTATCTAGGGTGTACCAAGGTGTTATGAAGGTATTGGTAATGAAATTTTATGGTTTGGAGCAGCCCAAAACGTCACCGAACAGCCCCAAAGTTTTAGCCGCGCTAGGAGAGCTTCCGAGGCAAGTTTTGGAGAGTTTCGGTAAAGGTAAGGTCTCTTCTTTCAAATTGGAGTTTATGATGTTGTTATGAGGTGTATTACGTGTTCTAAATATGGCTGGAAGCAGAGAAAATGTATAAGGAGGCATGATGTTGGAAACTACTAAATTAAAGTCGTAGTAGCTAAATCGAAGTCGCGTAGTGTATGGTCGTTGAGGCGCTGCGGGTGCAGCTGGTTGGGTTATATGTTGCAGGCGTTTAAAGTGTTTTAAAAAGGGTGTGGTTTCTGCTGGTTGCAGCCACACGACCCCCCGTTTGGTATGGTTAAAGATTTTATGAAATAAAGGTTAAAAACTCTATTTTGGTATCGGAGTTTTATGCTAGTTGTTTGGAGCTTGTGTTGTTTAAAGTTGAGGTGATTTGATTGTGTATATACTGCTGGTTGTTGTTGTTGATATTATTGTTGACATGGTGGCCGAGTTGAGATCTCGGGGATGGTGTATTTATAGGGGAGATGCTGCCGAAATTTCGGCAGATTGGAAATTAATTTGTTTGAAGGATTGAGACAAGTATATGGTGATGAATCTAATGACTATGTCAACTCTCTTGAATGTAGAAAAATAAGTTGGACATAAGCGTAGCTAGTAAGGCGCAGCACAGGTACGTAAAGCGAACCTTTCTTTCTTTTGGCATGTCTTTAGCATAAGTATGTAAGGCTTACCCTTCTTTTTCAAGGCATGATTCCGATGTTATGGTTTCATAAGTGCTTCCATATATTCTTTGTTTTCAAAAGCTAGGTGTCAATGGTCCCAAGGAAATGACTACGTTTCCTATAACCCGTCAATGTTTCCAAAATGTCTATAGTTTCCCAAAATAAAGGTTTACAATATTACAAGCTTTTATGGCAATGACGATGGATATGTTTTACAACGACATTGATGATGTCGAGGATGAGAATATGTCTATGATGGATATGATAAGAACGGCTTCATGTATGTAATGTTTACTCTTCTTTCTCTTGGCATGTTTTGACATAAATATATAGAGCTACTCTTTCTTTTTGGCATGATTTTTATGAAACAAGTATATGGCATTTTATACAATTTCAAGAAAGTCTTATTCGTAGAGCCACTAGGATGGCCAATTTTCTTGAGTTTCCAAAGGATATTTTCTCGTGCTTAGATACGTGTATATGATTCCAAAAGTTTTTTGTTGATATAATCCATGGAAATTTTTGAAAGGTACTTGACATGACTCTTATCTTGATTTTGAATCATAGCTCATTCCGATTATTCTACGAGTCTTAAAAATTGGTCCTATGTGCATATGTATACGATTTGGCGTCTTACGAGACCGTGACCTTATTCTACGTTCTCTTAATATTATCCTTCGTTGATAATCTCATCTTATAATGATTGTTCCTTCAAGGTGAGACAAAGCGATCATGGTTAGTCTATAATACAATCGGAGGTTACCGACCTTCCGTCACTCCGATAGATACATGACTTTCGTTGAGCTCTCCTGCATGCTGTCTATATGTATATGTATATGTATATGTATATGGGGGATATGGGGAGGTGTATATGTGGCGCTATAGACGCATTCCCACCTGATCAGTTGGAGTAATTTTCATCCTGGACGCGGGATGCCCGGACGCGGAAAATATGTGGGCACGCCGACGTTGTTCGGTGATATGACTTCTATTTTCTATGCATATGAAAAAGATATATTTTATATGATAAGACAAGCATGCATGGCATCTGGCCTAAAAGGGCACTCATATGTACAGGTTACTCTCTTATCTCACTATATGTCTATGATTCTACGATATGGTTGTTCATACCTTATGTTCTTTATTATGCTGATTTTCATGCCTTACATACTCAGTACATTACTCGTACTGACCCCCATTTTCTTTGGGGGCTGCGTTTCATGCCACGCAGGTACACCCAGACAAGTAAAAGCTACTATAGAAGATGTTTCAGCGGGGTTAGCAACTCCACTTGTTCCTGGGGTGCTGCCGAGTCAGATTATAAACGCTATGATGTTTCATTCGAAGTTAGAGACTTTGCAGACAGAGTTGTGGTATAGAGTGTCATCTTTGTAAGCGGCGTCACCAGCCGATATGTTATTATGTCGCATGAGATGATAGATTTTTGATAGCAAATTCGGAAAGCGTAGCTATGTTTTTTTCATTTCTTTTTGATGCAAAATTCTAAAGAGATTGAGAATATAATATGAGTTAGAGGGTTCGCTCGGCTCCGAGCACGGGGTCGGGTGCCCATCACACCCTGTTGAGATCGGGGTGTGACACTAATGTTAGAACACAAACATTTTTAGTAGTTAATTTGTTGTGTGTATTATTTGGATGGAAGTCCTGTAAAGAGTAAATGGCTAAAAGCATTCCTTAACGATACCTCAAAGTCAAAGTACATCCTTTGTGTCATCACATTGAACAAAAAAAAAATACTTCAACTATCCAAAAAGTTACATCCTTTCGTTACTTTTCTGTCAAGAAACTAATCACTTCAACTAGAAGCAGACAACATCCGTATAAATCAACCAATTAGGCCCACTCACTGATCTTTTCTACCAAGTAGTAAACTAGTAATAACCATATCTTGAAAGTTAAAATTCATATTTACGAAAAACAAGCTGTTCATGAAATTAAATTAATTTAAATAAAGGGTATTCTAGCACTATTAAAAGTTTACTAATTAGGGCCTAAAGATTTATAAGTTGGGATTTGTTCAGCTATATTTTATCCCTTTTAGATTTTAAGGTGATTGTTATTCTGTTGTTAGCTTTCCTATCTAGAATCTTAATTGATCCAATGTAGAGGTGGCAATTTCAGCCCATATTAGTGAAATTAGCCTATTTTACCCATATTAAATGAGTTGGATCACTCATTTTTTAAATGGATAAATATGAATTTCATAATTTTAAAAGCCCAAACAAATATGGTCAAAATGGGTAAACTATGGGTACCCATTTAAGACCCATAATAAATCGGTCTCTTACTTTTTTTTGAAAAATCGCTAATTGAGTTGCCTGTTGCCACAGCCCACAAGACGCAAGTTGAGGATCACACACCGCTCGCTTTCTCTGTCTCTATGCTAACGACTCCATTATTGATTATTGAGGTACGTATTTATTTGAGTTTCTTACTTTCTTTTGCAAGTTCCAAAAGGTGCTTTTGAGTTCTCATGAAAAGATCAACCATTAGGAACATAACTCCACATACAATACACTCAAGAGCAGTAGTCTAGGGTGCAATTCAGAATATATTAGTGATAGAAAAAGGCAACTTGTACGTGGAAAACCAAACTAATAACAACATCAGTAGAAAGGATATTAAATAGAACCACAATTGCACCCGTATCTTCAAGCCTTCAGCCTTGACATCTTTTTGCATCTCTCTGTTACTCTTCTTGCTCCCGTACTAGTTCTAGTGGCAACTTTTGATGCAGTTCTTTCTAATCATTAAGTTGCAAAGAATGCTTCTATGTCTATAACACTCAAATATTTTTCTTTGACAGAAGTCAGTTATATAAATGGAGGCTAATGAGGCTTCTTGTGAGATCAATTCGTCTATATCGAGAAAACAATCAAAAAGAAGCACTTCAATTGTTTGGAATACTTTTATGAAATTGCCTCGTACTAGAGACAGTGAAAGGTTAAAAGCACAATGTCAGGTATGTAAGGAAATATTTGTAGCCGATGCTGGCACTTCAAATAACAAGTGTCATATACCTAAGCACTTGGATAACAGACAAGAACACGGATATGCGCCATTTGATCAAATAACTTATCGTGAGAAAGTGTCTGTTGCTATTCTAAAGCATAATTATCCTTTTAGCTTTGTAGAAAATCAAGGAAATAGGGATATCCATTCATACTTAAATGCAATGGTAAAAACCATTTCAAGAAATACGGCTAAGGCTGATATATTAAAATTATATGATAGGGAAAAAGAACTTTTAAAGTGTGAGCTTGCAATGATCCTAGTAGAATCTGTCTGACTTCAGACATGTGGACTTCTGTAGCGTCAAATGGTTATATGCGTTTAACCGCTCATTATGTTGATTTGAATTGGAATCTTCAAAAACGAGTGTTAATCTTTTGTCATGTTCCGCCTCCACATTCCGGTTCAATTTTGGGCCCTTTACTTATCAAGTTTATTAAGGAATAGGGCATTGAAAAGAAGATTTTCACTCTTACTTTGGATAATGCTAGTTGCAATAATGATGTGGTAGATCATTTAAAAGAACATTTATCTCTAATGCGTTCTCTAGTTTGTGATGGAAAGTTCTTTCATGTTCGTTGTGAAAACCATATCTTGAATTTAATAGTGAAGGCTTGTTTGGAAATAGAAGATGAAGCTGTTGAAAAAGTAAGAGAAGGTGTTAAGAATGTCAAACATTCGGAAGGGAGAATATTGAAATTTGTGGAATGCATTAAGAATCATGGGTTGTTGTGTTCAAAGAAGCTTCGCCAAGATGTAACTACTCATTAGAATTCCACTTACCAGATGCTTGATAGCGCTCTCCTCTACCAACAAGCTTATATTCAATATAAATCCTTGATATGGATTTTAAATATAGTCTTTCCGAGGAGGAATGGAAAAGGGTAGAGAGTATTACTAAATTCTTGAAGCCATTTTATGAGATCACTACACTATTTTACAAAAGCAAATATCCAACTGCAAATTTGTATTTACCGAATGAAGTGCTTCTTTTTGATTGAGTTATGAATGATATGAAGCACAATTGGATTTGTACTTGAAGGAGCCAAAACTTGATCGTAAAGTGAATCCAAATTTGGATGTACTTGCATGTTAGAAGGAAAATAGAGGAAGATATCTAGAATTCTCATTGATGGCATGAGATATCTTGAGCATACCTATTACCATGGTAGCTTCAGAATCTACCTTTAGCATTGGAGGTCGTATTATTAGAAAGTTTCAAAGTTCTCTTTTACCTGCAAATGCTGAAGCAAAGTTGTGTGCTAAATATTGGCTATGAGGACAAGAAGGTAAGTCATCATTTGCATATTGCGATTTATTTAGTTATATTATAATAGCCTTACTTTATAGTTTAACGTCTTCTATTTCTAGATTGTGATGGATCAGACACCCATGAGGATGAAATTGCAGTGGAACTTCAGTCATATCTTGCTAAACTTGGCTCACATTGATAGGTAAATGCGGTATGTGTGCTTTTCTTGAGTATAAATGAGGAGTGTGTGAGAACAGTCCTTAAATATACGCTTTCACATTAGTTTCCATAAAAAAACAATTATACATCTTTTGTCATTATCGATTGTATCAGAGTTGATTTTTGCCTTTATAATTTAGTGTGTCTGGACAGAGAGGAATGGAATCACGGATGCTTTGATGGAATCCTTCATCCACTGGCAGTGAAGACGATGCTGAAGGATGCTGAGGATTGTGAGTTCATCTTGATGCTTGCAGTGGCAGTGAAGATTGCTCCATAAAGAAGCCACTTGCTTAACTTCATCTTAATGCTGAAGATTCCTAACATTCTATTGCACTGATGGTTGCTGCACTGTCGAGATTGATCAAAAATGTTATATTTTTTATTTAGTCTCTTGTTTTTGAAAAGATGACATTCTTGCAATTTTTGACATGATGATAAAATTTGTGAGTTCGATTAATAGGAACAACATACTATGTGTTATATTAGCAATATATATGAACCTAGCTAATTGATGGTGCGTCAAGAATATAATTCGATGTTTAATTAATATTTTATATTTTGTGTGTTTCAGTTTAAAGCAGAGGAAATTATTACTATCATAATTAATCTTGCTGCTTCATTGCAGCCACTGGCAGTGAAAATTATAGAGTTGGATAAGCCAATTCTCATAGCAAAAGGGGTTCTGTGGAGGGGTTTTCTATATATTTTTTTGTCTTACTCTTAGTTGTTAAGATTTTTTTTGTCAAAAAGTTCAAAGTCTATGTGTTTGAGGATTCAATTGCTCATGGAGGATTGTATGTCTAGTCTACCTGGCGCGAAGGCAAGGTCTACCCAACCCGAAGGCACGATCTACCCTTCCCGAAGGCTCGATCTACCCGGACTTTATGTACGGTCTAGTGTTAGAGCACTTTGTCTCCAACTCTCGCTAATGCCTTCCCACCGACTCCCTTTTTTTTTTTACTTTCTCCAACTTTTAATTAGAGAATTGTTTTTTCTCTTGTACTATGTTTGCTTGTACTTCTTTAATTCTGCAATGTTTTTGTAAATCCTTCCTCTTAGCATGATTTTCATGAATATATCATTCGTCCGGCGCTTGTCATCATGATCATTGGCCAGATGGATGGCCTATATGGGTCATAGCCGCCCGCTGGCAGTGAAAATTCTTTGATTCTCTACCAGGATCGTAAAAACTCTGATGACACTTGATGATTTAGAAGGTGAATTGGTGACATATGAGATGTCCGTTAATCAACAAAAGACAGAAATAATTGATGAAGTGTTGCAACCAAAGGTGACTCAACCTAACCAAAAAGAAGAGATATCAAACTTGGCTGAGACAAATGAAAGAGGTTAGAATTTCAGAGGTAGAGGACAAGGAAATAGAGGTAACTTTCCAGACCGTGGTAGAGGTAATTCTCTTATCAATAGAGAAATAATAATAATTTTAGAAAGGAACAACAAAGTAATCGAAATCTCCAGAGACGTGATAAATCATCAGTTCAGTGTCATAATTGTGAAAAAAATGGGCATTATCAAAGAGATTGTTGGTTTAATAAATCTGAAAATAGAAAAGCACATGCAAAGTTGGCTGAAAATTATGAAGATAAACAAGAGACTTTATTATTTTCTAACTCAGGAATTGAAGAAAATAAAGGGAATGAATGATTTATCGATTCTAGTTGTAGCAATCACATGTCTGGAAAAATGAATTATTTATTGATCTAGATAAATCATTTAGAACTATCGTAAGACTTGATAATAATTCTAAGGTGCCTACTGTTGGAAGAGGAAAAATTCCAATTACTTCAAAAAATGAATCTCATCACTTTATATATGATGTATATTATGTTCCAAGACTTCATCATAATTTATTGAGTTTAGGACAACTAACAAAAAAAGGATATGACTTGCGATTTAAGTATGGAATTGACACTATTAGTGATGATAAAATTGGACTAATTGCAATGGTAAAAATTAATCAAAGTCATTTGTGGCCTCTTTATCTCAATTGTGGAGAATTACCTTGCTTTAGTTATGTGAATATTGATGAAACTTGATTGTGGTATCTACTATTTGGACATATAAATTTTGGGAGTTTGAAATATATTGCAAGAAATAAATTGGTTGATGGTTTACCTTTCGTTGATTTTCCTAATACAAAGTGTGAGTCATGTATTTTGGGAAAAAGCATAGAGAATCTTTTCAAAAGGGCAAAGCTTGGAGGGCTATTACACCATTGGAGCTAATCCACTCAGATTTGTGTTCAGTTGAAGTTCCTTCCAATGAAGGTATAAATACTTTATTACTTTTATTGATGATTTTAGTCGGAAAACTTGGGTATATTTTCTGAAAAATAAATCGAATGCATGTGAAGTCTTTAAAAGATTTAAAGTTTATGCAGAGATGCAAAGTGAATATTTTGTTAAAACATTAAGAACCAATAAGGACACTGAATTTCTTATTTGTGATGACTATTTGAAGAAGTTTGGCATTAAACATCAACTGACTGCTAGATATACTCCTCAACAAAATGGTGTAGATGAAAGAAAAAATAGAACTGTGATGGATATGGTGAGTTCAATGATGCATTCCAAAAATATTCCCAAAGAGTTCTGGGCAGAAGTTGTCGCCTGTGCCATTTATGTTTTAAATAGGTGTCCTACTCAATCTAATTTTGAAAAAACTCCACAAGAGGTTTGGAAAGATAAGAAACCAAATATTTCTCATCTAAAAGTATTTGGTTGTCTTGCTTATGCTCATGTTCTTGGTGTTTTGAGAAAGAAATAGGATGATAAAGCAGAAAAGTGTATTTTTATTGGCTATAGTCATGAGACAAAAGGTTACAAGTTTTTTAATCCAGATACAAGAGGGTCTTACTTACTTAAAAGTCAAAAAAAGGGGAAGTTTCCTTTCTTAGTTTTCTTGAACTGGCTAAGGTAATTTTTAGTAAAGATGTAATTTTTGATGAGCAAAGTGCTTAGGAATGGTCAAAGGAAAATCCTGAATCATCTGGGTCTCAATCAATAATTCCAATTATGAAGGAAGGAAGTTCTAGCAGACATCAAGAGGAAGAAGTAGCTCATCCTGTTCAAAAAGAAACATCCACTCACCCACAAAGACATTGTTATTTACCATCTAGTTTGCAAAATTATGTTGTTGGTAGTGATAATAATTTATCCAATGAAGCTATTATGAACTTTGCACTATTTGCAAATTGTGATCCAATTACTTTTGAGGAAGCTGCTAAAGATGATCTTTGGGTGAATGCAATGAATGAAGAAATTAATGCTATTGAGAAAAATAACACTTGGAAGTTGACAAAATTACCACCTTTAAAACAACCAATTGGAGTCAAGTGAGTATACAAGATCAAATACAAACTAACCGGAGAAGTAGATCGGTTTAAGTCAAGATTAACTGTTAAAAGATACAAGCAGAAGACAGATATTAATTATTTTGAGGTCTTTGCACCTGTTACAAGACTTGATACTATTCGAATGATTATTTCTCTTGCTGCAAATAACTATTGGAAAATTTATCAAATAGACGTTAAATCCGCTTTCTTGAATGGTGTTCTTGAGGAAGAAGTATATGTTGAGAAGCCTATAGGATGTATAAAAAGAGGTCAAGAAAACAAAGTTTACAAGTTGAAGAAGGCGTTATATGGGTTGAAACAAGCCCTAGATCTTGGTATACTCGCGTTGATTCTTATTTTGTTGGACATGGTTTTCATAGATGTCCTTATGAGCATACATTATACATAATATTCAATCCCAGATGGAGACATTCTTATTGTGTGCTTATACGTGGATGATTCTGACAATAATCCCAAATTAATTTTTGATTTTAGGGAGGCTATATTAGCCAATTTGAAATGATTGATTTGGGATTAATGTCTTATTTTCTTGGTATTGAAATCTCTCAATTGAAAGATGGAATTTTTATCTCTTAGAAAAAAAATGTAAGTGATATTTTGAAAAGATTTAATATGGATAAAGTCAAACCAATATTGACCCCCATTGAAGAGAAATTGAAGTTGACTAAAGATGGAACCGGTGATTTTGTTGATGCTACATATTTTAGGAAATTGGTTGGGAGCCTAAGGTACTTGACTTCTACAAGGCCTGATATTACTTATGGAGTTGGATTAATTAGTAGATTTATGGAATTTTCGCGTCAATCTCACTTGCAAGTAGCCAAGAGAATTTTGAGATATATTTAAGGTACACACTGTGATGGCATATTTTATTCAAAGACTAATGATGATAGTCTTGTTGGATTCACTAATAGTGATTAGGCTGGTGATAGGATAAAACTAAAAAGTACTTCTAGCTATACATTTTATTTGAGATCTGGCATATTTTTTTAGTCTTCAAAGAAGCAACAAGTTGTTGCTTTGTCAACTACTGAAGCAGAATACATAACTGCAATAAACAGTTCTACACAAGCATTATGGTTGAGAAGGATGCTTGGATTTCTTCAACACAAGCAAGATAGTACTATAAAAATATTTTGTGATAGCAAGTCTACAATTGAGTTAACAAAGAATCCAATTTTTCATGGTTGTAGCAAACACACTAACATCAAATGGCACTTCATTCATGATTTGGTTCAAGATAAAGAGATAGTGGTTGAATATTGCAAGATTGAAGCACAAGTTGCTGATATTTTCACAAAACCATTAAAATTGGAGTTGTTCATAAAGTTGAAGAAGATGCTAGGCATGGTCTCATTTGAAGATCTTGGTTTAAGGGAGACTATGTTGGAAATATACCAAGAGTAGGAATCCTAAGTTGTTTAGGATTAGTTATTTGATATTTATTTAATTCATGTCTAGTTAGAATTTATTTGTCCTATCTCTTCTCTCTAGCTTAATAAATTTCTTCGATATAACCTTTGTTGGGTCTTTCACTTACACAAATATTATTCCGTTGTGTGATTTTATTTCCTTCAGGAAAGAAGCCACCATAGGAAAAGGGTGGGCAAGAGACTAAGTTTCCTTCCTGAAAAATAGTAATCAAGAAAAGAAAATAGCGATAAACAATAATATATATATATATATATATATATATATATTTTAATAATTTATGTGAGGTTCACAATCTTTATAAAATCCTATGAGAAAGATATAATACTTTGATTCTTCTCTTCACAATCGTCAATTCAAGAACATTCCTTTGTTCTTGAATCGACAAAATACTTATTGGGATTTCACCTTGAATGAGGAGCCCAACTTTAATCACAATCGTGTAGGTATGGAAACTTGCAGCTCACTACTTGGAGATAGACTATTTGTATGTGGAAGATTTTTGGACCATCACTGAAGAGTAGAACTTTTCTACGTATTTCTCCCTTCTTTATGTACCTCCTCTGGTCTTCTGAAGACTCATTTATATAGGCGTAAAGTACGATTTGGGGGGTATTCTGGTATCTAAGTAATTTTAGAGGACCTTGGACTTGAAGAGCATGAGTTGGGCCTATCTTGTCAACTTCACAGACTGACACAATTGTAATTTGGACTTTATTTACGTCATAGAATTTTAATTGAAATATTAATCGAATCTTATCAACCAATAATTTAACTTGGTCAACATATCATAAATTTAATATTTTATCCAACATTTAATAACGATTAATTGATAAAACTTCACTGTCTAGAAATGCCCCCTACTTCGAGGCTTGTTGGGGTGCTCGACTTGTCAAACTTTTAAAGATAAGGCTTGAAGTGTCGTGAAGTAAATACCTTTTTTCGTAGTTGATTTCACAAAATATTTGAAATTTCATATGGAAATGAGTATGGTGATATGTTGAAGTTAACACATACCGGAGTCTTTATGGCAGCATTCTCTAAATTTACAAGAGAATACTTTTCCGGTCATTTTCCAACTCATTTTTTGGTTTGAAGTGTACTCAACTCATGGAGAATCATCGCATGGTATTTCTATGTTGTCTAATTATTTTATTTGGGTCATCAACTATAAAAAGGGTGGAATTGCGTCTACAAGAATGATTTGATGGTATGAAACTTGTGATTTCGGCACAAGTATTAGGTGTTGTTTTCCCTAATGATGAACATCCGGTTACTTGAACAAAGTGTAATGACTTCGTAAGCCTATCTTTATTGCTTTTCATATGTACGTAGAAAGTTTTTCAAACCTTTATAAATTTGATTCCAATGGAAATTTTTCATAATTTGATTTCAATGGAAACTTACCTTAATTTGATTCCAACTATAGTTAGGAAGTTTTTCAGAACTTTCCATATATGCTTCCAATGGTATTTACCATAGTTTGGTTCCTATGGGATTTACCATAATTGGGTTCCAGCTTTAGTTTTTTTCCATAATTTGTAGGAACAAAATTTTCCAAAACATTCTCCATTTGATTCCAATGAAATTTTTCATAATTTCATTTCAATGGAAATTTACTATAATTTGACTTCAATTATAGTTTTTTCATAATCCGTAGGAACAAAATGTATGTACTTTTAACACCTATAAATATTCATATTCCCATGGTGGTTGATTCTCAAGTTACAGCATCATTAAACTCATCAAATCCATTTACATAAGGTAATTGTTTTTTAAAAAAAAAATTATTTTCAGCACAACACACTGTGGAATAAAATTCATATCTTGTTTAGAAACATTGAAATCATGATTTTTTTGATTTTTAAGAAACTTGACTCATAGATCTACGTCATATTTGAAAATCAAAGATAAAATCCTCCTCAATTATCGAAAATTAATTTTTGAAGTTGCTTTTTCCGATCTGGCATTTTTCCCTCATATGTTTGTGCAGTCACACCAAAACATCCGTAGGAGTGTACGAATAAAAAATAAGTTGATTTTATGGAAACTAGACTTTGATGTCTACAACATATTCAAAAATCAAGGTAAAACCCCTCCTGATGGATGGAAATAATTTTTTTAAGTTGTTCTCCGGATCTGGCATTATTTCATCACAACTCTATGCAGTCTCATCAAAACATCTGTATCTTGGCGTAGGAGTGTCCGAGTGATGAGTGACTTGATTCTATGGGAACTAGACTTTGAATACTACAACATATCAAGAAATCAAGATAAAAACCCTCATGGATTGGCGAGAATAGATTTCTGATGTTGTTCTCCAAGTCTGCCATTATTTCTTCATAGATTTGTGGAGTCTCACCAAAATATTTGTATCTTGATGTTGGAGATTTTGAATAGCGAGTGACTTAATTCTATAGAAAATATAATTTGAAATCTACAATATATCCAAAAAGCAAAGCCAAAGTCCTTGGATTGATTGAGAATAATTTTTTTAAAGTTAGCAATACAATCAATTTTGGTGTGACTTGGACAACATTCATGAGCTCACTTCTCTTTTTGTATCTTTCCTTTTCTTGTAGGTTTTCCCTAGGGTGTAATGGTCTCTATTTCAAATAGAGAAATTGCAAAGGATATCCATATGATTGACTATACCAATTAGCGGGTTACTACTTGTGGCTAGGCGAGAAAGAGGTTTAGATTAGTTTTTTCCAACTTTTGCGATGAATCATTCTTATATTTTGCTTAATGAAGAGTACACATCCAAAATCACCCTTTATGAGTGAAGTGCGTTGAGAATCCTCATCTTGTATCTGGATGAAGACATACATGATGAATATTTTTTGTCCAAGCTTTGGCAAAGAAGTAGACCAAACAAATTCTCCTATGAACTAGATGAAGATTCTCCTCCCTACCACTCGGCGAAGGAGAATTAGTATCGATCAAAGAGACACATATTGATTTTTGTATAGCTTGAGACTTCTATCAACATCTACATGGAAACAAAATATAAAACTTGTTACCCAATAAGACTATATTCATCCTGACAAGCGCGGGAGCACATGACACAATTTTCACTACGCCGACTTGAAGCTTCGTGCTATTGGCACCATGAGATACATCATCTCCTTATTTTTTTTGCAGGTTTATGATGGACTACAAACAATCTCAATATCATACCAAAAATATGTGAGGAATAATTCATAATTAGCAAGGAACCACTTGGTGCATCTTCATTTGTAGTTGTGGCTTTCGCGACGAATCATACTTGGTATATTTTTCTTTGTAATTGTAGTTTTTGTGGCGATGAACCACACTGAGTGTATTTTATTTTTCAATTGTGGTTTTGGTGGAGATTAACCACACTTGGTGCATCTTCTTTTGCAGTTGCAACTTTAGCTATGAGCCACACTTAGTGCATCTTCTTTTGCAGTTGCAACTTTAGCGAGAACCATACTTAGTGCATCTTTCTCTAAGTTGTGACTTTGGTGACGAACCACACTTTATACCTATTCCTATGTAATTTCGACTTTGGTGAGAAAGTTTGATGTAGTTTATTCACTACTAAAAAATATGAAAAAATGACGCAAAAAAATGACGGACTGTGTCGCTTTTTTGGTCAAACTCGAAGGAAAAGCGACGCACTCACTTCCGTCGCTTTTTTGCTCGACGCTTTTAAAAGAGAGACGGACAGGGCCGTAAAAAGCGATGGACTGAGTCGCTCCTAATTTTTTTAATTAAAATATATATATATATATATATATATATATATATATATATATATATATATATATATATATATATATATATATATATATAAAATGACAGACTCCGTCTTTTTATTTTTTTAAAAAAAGTAATTATTTAATAAAAAGCAACGGACTATTAGTCTCCATCCGTCGCTTTGTTTATATTGGCTTCTTAAATATTTACAGAAAAGCGACGGACTTTGAGTATCTATCCGTCGCTTTTTTGGAAAATATAAAATAAAATCTAAAAAAGTGATGGACTAAAGAACCCTTTCCTTCGCTTTTCTGTAAAATTTTTGACAGCAGAAACCTGAAGTATCTGCTGCCCACCTGCAATCAAAATTCAATTCAATTGTATGCAATTCATCCCATTCAAACACAAATAACAACAACCAAAATACGCAAAATACATAATAAAACACTTAAAACAAATAAAATCATAATTTAGAATAATTTAAAGTGTTTTAAAGTTAACAAAAAATTTTAAAATGTTCATAAACTAACATATGGAACCCTAAAGACTATTTGCTATATGTTCATCACTATCGTCGGAATCATCCGGAGTGGACCCTCATAAATAACGGGGAGGAGGCTGACCGGCGAGGTTGAGCACTTGTTCTTTAATTTTCTCAACTTGTTCATTCATACTTTTTTGATCTGCGACCCTTCTTTCTCTGATTCTGCCAATGTGCTTGTAAGTTCTGTAATTTGCTAAGATATTGCAGCTATCTGAACCTCGTCAATGGCCTCGGCTTGACGCGACGATCCAATACCTTCTAAACTTGATCGGAGTCGTACATTACTCCTATAGCCCATTCCATATATTCGGCCCTTGTGGCTACCTCCAATAACTTTTTCTGTCCAAATTTGAGTGGACTGTTCAGGCGTTAGCTAAACCGAATCTCTCATCTCACGTATGTGTCGCTCATAATCTTGCTGCATATTAGAAAATAAAAGTTATAATCAATATATATATATAATAAAAATAAAACTTAGAATCAAAATATATTATACATTATATCTTAAATAACTTACATAGGCTCGTTCGTCCCTTTCCTCCACCCACTCATCTGGATCCGATGCATTCGTATTTTTCTTCACATGAGTCTTTTTAAAGACTTCATGACGATAGGGAGTGCGTCCCAATTCGTTTTCCTATAAATAAAAATACAATTAATAAAATAATGTTTTGTCAAATAATTTATTTTATAAAATAAATTTAAACTTAAAATTTAGAAACCTTACCATCTCCCTCTGAATCGTACCAACACTCTTTGCACCTCTGGTGTGCAACGAGCCACCCACCCTTTATGCTGGCTCTTGCTTTTTTTCCTTGATCGGAGCCTTGAATTCTTCGGTATCTCAATACCGGCATAATTTTTCAAATATATGAGGCAGCATCCAACTCGAAGGTGCCCGATCATCCCTAGCTTTCTTTAGCCAACTAGACAGTCTGGCACTCACTTTTCTTTCAAAAGTGGTCGCAATGACCATATTGTACCTTGGCTCCCATGTGCATAAAGTCTGAAAAAAATGAATAAAATTAAATAATAAGTTAAGTAAAGTATAATAAAAATATTAAACGTAACTTTAAAAAATAGATTTAAACATATATATACCTTGAATTCATTAAACATCGCCTGACGGATACTGTTTGGAATCTCCCGCCAAGAGTGATAGGGCTCAGTATATAGCCTCCTAACACTCTCTTGAAGAGCCCTAACAGCCTCCTTCGAAGGATGTCACCTGCAAGACACATAATAAACATGTAATTATATCATTAATAATTTATTAATATAGCAAAAATAAATAAATAAAATATTAAACTTACAAGGATCCATCATGCTCAATCATGACTCTCCCAAGTCTGTCCCTCTGCCCAGGAGCTAACCCAGGCATATCATGTACTGCTTCTGGTCTAGCAGCAGAAGAAGGTGAAGCTGATGTTGTAGGAGTGTCAGTTTCAACACTAAAATCTCTAAGTCTCAGAGTAGATATGTGAGGAGACTGAGATTCGGGAGATGGAATTGTGGGAGATGGAGTAGAAGAAGATGATACTCTCGAGGGTCGAGCAATAACCTCTGTAGGTAGCTGGTAGGTATGATCATATGAAGTATATCTGACCTGTTAAGAAGAAGAAGTGTCGCGTGGTCGGCGGAACTGAATATGGTAAATTAAAGGATCCATAGTCCCAAAAGGCATAACATGAATATGTGTAGGACTAACTTGGCGGTGCTACATCTCCGGCACTGAAGAAATATGTCTTGGGATATCCTCAGGATCAACAGGTCTCCTAGACTTCTTTTTACTTCTACTAGAATGGCTAACACCAAGGTGATCCCAGGATCTATCACCATCACCAGATGACATATGCATGTAAAGTAACAACACAATATATAAAAAACATAAATTAAATAAATTTAGGGTTAGCAAAATAAATAACTTACATACTAGTTATAATCTACCACTCTATTCCTCCTCACTTGTTTCATTTTTTTCATCTTTCCATTCCTTTTCCTCAGTTATTTCATATTCATTGTCAATCCATTCCTCCTCCTCAAATGATTCATATTCCTCGTTTACTTCTTCCTCAACATTTGGCATTATAAGTTCATCATCGGAAACCTCGTCTAGTATGTGTTGAGGATGTTTTAGTTAGTAATCACTTATTACTATGTAATTTGTTAATTTAA
This sequence comes from Solanum dulcamara, assembly GCF_947179165.1. NCBI lineage: Eukaryota > Viridiplantae > Streptophyta > Magnoliopsida > Solanales > Solanaceae > Solanum > Solanum dulcamara. The sequence goes on along the minus strand of NC_077240.1, from coordinate 37,240,643 downwards.
TTTCACACTGACTTAAGATATGGTTGAATTTATGGACAATTAAGCAGAATATAGGTCACAATTGATTTTCTTTCCATATTAGTGAAGCTTCATCTTCCACGCTGTTTAGATCCTCGACCACTTTGATTAAAAATTGAAATTAATGGATACATCGGATCACTATCACCTTCATCATTGCGGTTAGGCCTATTTCTCCTGCATGGAACTTCATCCCCAAAGTAATAGGAATAAAAGTCACTAGTTTCTCTCGCAATATGAGCTTGAACAATTGAGCCTTCGATTTTTTCTCTCTATTTAATTATTTGTTTGCAGCTTCCAGTTTTTCTAAATATATGTTAACTAATAATTATAGTAGATATAAGAAGAATAAATTAATTACTTATATAAGAAAAACATTACCTCTCAAATGGATACATCCATCTTTTTTGAACTGGACCTCCAAGACGGGCTTCTTTTACAAGATGAATCGGAAGATGCTCCATCACATAAAAAAATCACGTGGAAATTTTTTCTCTAGCTTTGTAATAATAACAGAAATATTTTCCTCCATCCTGTCTAAAGTACTTTTCAACAACTTTCCAGAACACAAATCTCTAAAGAAAAGACTTACCTCTGTGATTAGCTTCCATATCCTGTCAGGTAGATGGCTAAAAGAGATAGGAATCAATGTTTCCATGAATACATGACAATCATGGCTTTTCATACCTATCAACTTTTCTTTATTCAGATCTGCCCGCTTACCCAAATTCGAAGCATTCCCTGTGGCATTCTCAAATTTTTAACCCACTCACATATGTCATATTTCTCATCCAATGTGAATGAATAGCTGGCTTTAGGCTTGACAATTTTACCATTTTGTAGTTCTTGCAATCATAATTCTTTTCTTTTATAGTATTCTGTAAGTCCATTTTAGCTCTTGTGTTGTCTTTTGTCTTGCCCTTAACATCCATCACTATTTAAATAAATTGTCAAAATAATTTTTTTCAATGTGCATCACATCAAGATTATGTCGTAGGAGATTATCCATCCAATACAGCAACTCCCAAAATATGCTCTGTTTGTTCCAATTATGTTCAACACCATATCCAAGAAGTCTAGATGGTGGAGTTTCTGTAACTTTAGGCAATTGAGAAACTCTCTCCCAAATTATGTCCTATCACTGATGGAGGTGGAGGGTCATTTTCAACCCTATTTTTTTAATGTATGTTTTGTCTTTCTAAACTCATGGTTCATTGGCAAGAACTGACGATGACAATCAAACCATAGATTTTTTCTTCCATGCTTTAAGGTGAATGCCTTACTATGTTCCATGCGATGAGGACAAGCAAGATTTCTAGCAGTCATCTAACCAGAAAGCATCTCGTATATAGGAAAATCATTAATAGTCCATATTAAAATAACACGCATAACAAAATTCTGCTAAGTTGATATATCATAAGTCACTACTCCTTCTAACCACAATTGTTTAAGCTCATCTATCAATGGTTGTAGATAGATATCAATCAAACTTTTAGGATTATGAGGACCTAGAATAACACATCTTAGAAAGATGTACGAACTTGTCATGCACATTTCAGGAGGAAGGTTGTACGAGGTAAGAAATACAGGCCAGCAAGAATAAGGTGAGGCAGCATTAGAGAATGGTGTGAAGCCATCTGCACATGACCCCAATCGTATATTTCTTGGTTCACTAGCAAAATTGGGATAGATGTTATCAAAATATTTCCATGATTCTCCGTTAGATGGATGAGACAAGACACCTGGCTGCCTTCTATATTCACAGTGCCATCTCATATGTGGGGCAGACCTCATCGATGCATACAATCTCTTTAATCTGGGAATAAGAGGTAAATAATGCATCGCCTTAATTGGAACCATCTTTCCAGTAGGAGTCCTCTTATAATGAACTTGTCCACAAAACTTACAATTTTCTAATTCACTATCAGTCTTGTAGAACAACATGCAGCCATTAACACAACAATGAATTCTATCATATGACAATCCTAACTTCAAAACCAATCTCTTTGCCTGATAGAAGTTCTTAGGTATGTTAAACTCAGGATTAACCAGTTTGTCCAAAAGATCAACCATTGAGTCCATAGCCGCATGAGGAACACTCCAATCTGATTTAATATTCATTAACCTAACTACAACTGACAAAGTAGAATGCGGACTGCCTTCACATAGTGGACGACTAGCCTCTTCTAAATGTTGATAGAAGCGTCTTGCTTCTTCATTAGGAGTTTCATCAAAATATTGTTCGGGTTCCATATCACTTTGAACTCCGAAAGCATCATTAACCATTTCATGAACTCTATCATATTGAAATATATAATGTTGAACTCTATCATGTAGAACCCTATCATATTCAACCCTAATTTAACTATGTGGTGCAAGCATATTATATTCATCCACGGGCAGTAGATTATAAAATATATTATTCAATCAATCTATTTCTCCATGATCAACCCATACAAAATATCTAGGCTTAAATTTATTACCATATAAATAAACCATAACTATATCTGGATTAAAAAATTTCAAGCACCTACATTCACGACAAAGACACCTAACCAATCCATTTTGTTTAAAAACAACCAGTGTCATGGCATGATCGATAAAACTTCTTACACCGTCAATAAATTCAGGTTTCAAACCACCACCAACTTTATAATGCATGTTATACATCCACAAATGATGATCCATCTACAAAATTATATATATTTCAAGCTTAATTAATTAGTTCATAATGACTACAATTCATCGAGACTACAAATTCTAATTAATTCAATTTATAATTAATTAATTCATATAATTAAAGTTCAAGTTCAAGTTATGATTAGTTCAATTTATAATTAATTAATTTATATAATAATTAAGTTCAAGTTATGATTAATTTAATTTATAATTAATGAATTCATATAATAATTAAGTTCAAGTTATGATTAATTCAATTTATAATTAATTTATTTATATAATAATTAAGTTTAACTTATAATTTAAGTTCATGACTTTGAATATCGTCTAACTCTAATTAGTTTAATTAGTTCATAAGTACTACAATTCAACAAGATTTCTAAAGTCAATAAAATTTCAAGTTCAAAGTTCTAAGTTCAAGTTCAAAATTCAAGTTCTAAGGTCAAGTTATATATTATATTGAAGTATCCTAAAATTCAAGTATCTAAGTTCTAATTAGTTCCAAAGTCTAAAGTTCACAATTTATACCAACCAAAAAAAATATTCTAAGTTCAAAAATTCTAAAGTCCAAGTTCATAACTTGAATATCTTCCAAACATCAAAAATCATTCAACCCAATATTTTTCTAACTTGAATATCTTCCAAACATAAAGAATCCTAAATTCTAATTTCTAATTACTTCATGTTCTAGCCGTAATTTTCTCTTCAAAAACACTTCAAGTCCAACCAACACAATACCCAATTCACAATCTAATTTTAAAAAAATAATTCAAACTAAAGCCCTAAAATTTTCATTCACATTCTAAATTCAAGAACTAACCAACTTAACATAACATTTGAACATCAACAACACTTTAATTCCAACTCCAAAAAATATTCAATTCACAATTTAATTCAAAAAAAAAACATCAACTCAAAGAAAAGACCTAAAATCTAATTTCTAACATTCACCAATTCAAAATCACATATACAAATTAACTATGTTAATAACATACATTAAACAAATTAAATGAAATAAATTAACTAACAAATCAATAAATTAATTTTTTTTTCAAAAAAGAAAAACCTAAAAATAACTAACCTTATTAACAATACAGAGAGAGAGGCTGACGGTGGGGAGTGGCAACGGCAACAACGGCGACAGGGGAGGGCGTGGTAGCGGCCAACAGTGGCGAAGGGGGTGGGGGTTAAAATTTTTAAATAATATTTAATTATTTTCAGTTAAAAGCAACAGACTCCGTCATTATTTTTATTTTATAATTAATTTTTAAATATATTTATATATGGCGCAAAAATCCTCCAAAAAAGCGATGGACATATAGTCCCTGTCTGTCGCTTTTTATTAAAAAAATTAAAAAATATAAAAAAGCGACGAACAACATCTCAAATTCCATTACTTTTTTAAGCGACGCAGTCCGTCGCTATTTTTTCCGTCATTTTTTGGACTGTTTTAGTAGTGATTCTAGTTTCGGAGAGCAACTACTTCGCATATCAACTCCATAGATCAGACTTCAAAATGTGCCCCCATGAAAAGATAGAGGCTCACTTATGGTTTTATGGGACGGTGTTTGATGAAGAAATGATACAAAGTTGACAAAAGCATCCAACACGAGTTGGAAAGCCACTTATCAGCGTCTGATCTTTTTAATTATTTTAGTTTCATACTTAGGCTTTTTGTATTGGATAATATGCCAATTGTTTTCTTTCATTCCTTCCTTATCATTGTTGATGTATAAAACCATTTACAATTTTGAAGCAATAAAATATATTTAATTTATATTTCAATGCAAAACATGTGTTTTTTTTCTTGTATCATAATTTGCCTAGGCCGCCTATTTTTAGGTTTTCGACCTAGTGAATATATTTTGGACTATGGATATAAACTCATGTGGTCTAAGAGTAATAACTTGAAGATTTAGCTCATCTTTGTGGTGCTTTTGTGACTTCAAAATTTTATTCGATTTTGAAGAGAATTTTTTTAAGTTGAAGATTTGACTCAAACTAGGAGAGTTTTGCAACTCATAAGATTTGCCTCCAATATGAAGTGATTTGCTACTTAAACATTATCTCAAATTCGAAAAGCTTTGCAACTTGAAGATTAGATTGAAGTTGAAGAGTTTCATGACATACAATTTAAACTTGCGTGTCAACGAGCATTTCAATTTGAAGATTCATCTCGAATTTGATGAGCTTTATTACTTGTAGTTTCGGCTCGTGCATTGGAGAGAATTTTCACTTGAAGACTTTACTCGAATTTGATGAGGTTCGAAATTTGAAAACTTTAATCAAATTTGAGGAGCATCGCGACTTGAAGACAACTTGAATTTGAAGAGCTTTGTGAGTTGAAGACTCAGCTCGAATTTGATGAGCTTTATGACATGCATTTTAGGCTCGTGCATCGAGGAAAATTTCAATTTAAAGTCTTGGTTCAAATTTGATGAGTTTTGAAATTTGAAAACTTTGGTCAAATTCTAGGAGCATCACGATTTGAAAACTTATCTTGAATTTGAGACGCCTCATGACTTGAAAACTTAGCTCAAATTGATAAACTTTATGACATGAATCTTTATATCGAATTTGATGAGCTTTATATCATGTATTTTAGGCTCATATGTCAAAGATCATCATAACTTGCAGTTTAGACTCGTGCTTCGAGGAGCATTATAAATTACACGGACTCTTTAATTTTAGTTTCAGATAAAAGTTTCTCCTCATCCTCAATATCGTGTATATGTTCTTTATGAAGCTAGAAGTCGGACAACCCTTGATCTCCATTTGTAGCCATCTTCAGTTCATTATCATGAGAATGAGTTACTAGTTCTTCAAATATTTTAGGTTTTATGTTGCAATATGTAATGAATGCATACCTTGGATGCATATTTCAATCGCAGAAGTTTCATTAAGATGATGTTTGCACTAAAGTCTCAAGCTCCTCTAGTGATTGATGAAGTCAAAGGGTTGTTCAACATTCATTCGATGAATGTTAGTAAGCTTTATCATGCTCACGACACGCCGTGTGCTATAGAAAATCTTTTACAATTGTTTCTCTTTGTCACAACCCAAAAACTGGTGTGATGGTACCTATACTATCCCATCAACACAGATCAACCTAAATGACCCTCGACCAGGGTAATATGGAAGTAGAAAAAACAAAATAAGAGTTAAACATAACTTAAACATGCGGAAAATAAAACATAACTCAAATTCTTCAAAAACCTGGTTTCATGTGTATAAGCCTCTAAATATTATAATAGATTCAAAGAAATACAAGTCTACATGTCTTGGTTCCTTCCTAATGAGTCAGCTGATATGCCGCCAAAGCTTGAACCAGAGCCAAAACTGAATGTTCTCAAGGACTAGTATTGCTGACGTATCCTAACATTCACAATTATGGCGACTTATCGATGAGGGTGTTCTTAAGAGTAAAGGTACCGCCAAGCAAGGCCAAACTAACAAGCACTAGCCCGCTATACCGTTCTACAAGGATCTAAGTCCGTCATAGTGACGCCGGGCAACTAAGGCAAGTTTAAAACCTATACTAAGGCCCACAATATCAACAATATTGTAATCAACTCTTCTTACAACACTAACAAATAACGAAAATGAACACATGCTTACAATTAGCCGGAAAACCCAATAGAACCCTAAAACATGGTTTTTAATACCTAAGATATAAAAATAAGCTACCCAACCTGAATTCCATCTAGTTCTACATCCTTTCACACATTTCATCTCAGTCTAAAGAAAGTAAAGTCGTAGCCATGTGTAGGCTGAGCACGTGCGCTTCAAGTCACTGTGCCGGAGCTTTTCCCTTTTTAACGGCCTCAAAAAGCTGCCACACCGTCAAAAGCAGAATTACAACACTGTTACGATTGTTTAGATACTAGTTTTATAATTTTTAGAGACAGACCAATTTTGGGGTCAAATGGGAAATGTGGGACCAACATCCGAAATTTCGGAATTGACCCCAAAAATAGGTTCTAAATAGCACCCCAAGCTCAAGGATCAAATTACAATACAATTCAGGGTGAAAAAACAATGCAAGATGATCACGCAACAAAATTCTCATAATTCGTACTGAAAAGGTGAAAATAGCAGCTAAATTCTCATAAGTTGAACTAAAAAGGTGAAAATGGCAGCATCCTTGATCAACAATTTCTCAAATACAAAACTCTCACAACCCAAAAAAATTACACCACAACTTTCCTTCAAAAAACACCTCAACTTAGCCTCAAAAATTACTAAAAATGGAGCCCAATTGATCAAGATACAATCTCCCAAAGTTGAACAAAATATCAATCCAAAAATGACGAAGGTAGCTAATTTCATAAATTTACCTCACACGAAACCTCCTCACAAGATTCTGAGATTACCAACGGATTCCTCATGAAACTCTCTTGAATTTAGACCCTTAAATCACTAATATTGTTGAGAAATGAAGGAAAAATTGAAGTTGAACGTTAGAAGTTATGGCTGAAATCGTCCTTGGTCTTTCATTAAAAGACCAGGACCTTGGCCTTCGCGAACGCGGCCTAAGTGGCCAGCGAACGCGGAGATCAGCAAGCTTGGTGTTCACGAATGCCGCCAGAGACCTGTAAACGTGGAGGCAAAAGACTTACACCTCCACGAACATGGCCAAAGCCCTGCGAATGCGGAGGCAAAAGAGGCATACCTCCGCTAACGCGATCATGGCCCCGCGAATGCGAAGAATAATTTCCTGGACCTCCGCAAACACGGACAAGGGACTGCAATCATGGAGAACAAATTCTCCTGCACTAGATATTAGCTAAAAAGCTTAGTTTTCTCAAGTTCACATATTCTAACGGGGTGCTCGGAATTCGTTTGGAATCCCATGCGTGCAAATGAGATATGCTACCCCACCAAATTCGATGCTCCAAACTCAATGGCGCAGTCAAAATTTAGATACAAGGTCGTTAAGACTGAAAGTGGGTCCCATACCCAAGGGCCATTTTGAACCAAATTTCAAAATGGGCCTCGAGAAGTGAATAAAGGGTCGTTCTAGAAACAAACTAGATAGTCCGGAGCTGACCACACTGTCAGAATTTTTATCTGAGTGCATTTTCCAAGAACGTTGACCAAATTCAACCATGGGCTAAATTTCAAAGGCAAAAGCACCAAATTGCCTCAAACTCGTACTGATTGCCTTGTTACTCGTGTCGGCTATGCTTCTAGCCTAATTTGGTGATTTCAAAGCTAATGAAACCGTCAAAATTCCATTCTGAGGTCATTTTCCTAAAGTTATGACCAAGTCAAATTTTCAAGCTGTAAAAGCTCCAAAATAGAGAAACGAGTCTAAAACCCAAACAAACGACCAGGAGACCATACTATCGGCATTAGTAGGTCATAAATGACTTGGGGTCGCTATAAGAATGCTCTAAAAATGAAATAAATGCAATATTAGAAAAATGATCAGGAGGATCATTACAACATCCACTACTAAAAGAACTTTCATTCGCGAAAGTAAAGAAAAGGATATACCTGGGGGCTCAAATAAGCTGGGGAACTGCTCCCGCTTCTCCTGCTTGGTCTCCCAGGTAGCCTCCACGATTAGACGATGGCGCCACAGAACCTTTACCGTGGGGATGAACCTAGAACTAAGCTAGTGAACATCTTTAGATAGAATAGCAACTGGGTCCTCAACAAAAGTTCGGCGATCATCCAACTCAATAGAACCATACTAAAGCACGTAGGACTCATCTGGAATGTACCAGCGCAATATTGAAACATGGAAAACAGGATGTATAGCTGAAAATGCTGAAGGCAAGGCCATCTCATAAGCAACCTGTCCAACCCTCCTCAGAATCTTAAAAGGCTCGATATACCTGGGACTAAGTTTCCCCGCCTGTCGAATTTTATCACGCCCTTTAAGGGAGACACCCTCCAGAATACCCGATCTCCAACCTCAAAGCTCAAGGTTCGATGTATGTGATCAGCATAACTCTAATGCCTACTCTAAGATGTCCTTAGCCTATCCTAAATAATCCGAACCTAGCTATGGTATCCTGAAGTAAATCGATACAGTGCAGCCTAGGCTCTGAAGACTCAAGCCAATCAACATGAGTGCGACAACGCCTATCATATAAAGCCTCGAGTAGGGCCATCTGAATACTAGTGTGGTAGTTGTTGTTATACGCAAACTCCGCCAAAGGCAAGTACTGCTCCCAATGTCCCTCAAACTCAAATACAAAAGATCGCAACATATCTTCCAAAACCTGAATAGTATGCTCTGACTGACAATCAGTCTATACATGAAATGTCATGCTAAGATCAACTATGATGCCCAACACTCTCTAAAAGACTCTCCAATAATCAGAAGTAAACTGAGATCCTCTATCTGATATAATAGACACTGGTACCCCGTGAAGACGAACCACCTCCTGAATATAGATCCGAGCTAGGCGCTTTGCAGTAAAAGTAGACCGAACTGGTAGAAAGTGTGCTGACTTGATCAATTGATCAACGATGAAACAAATACCATTATTACCATGGGGTATCCGAGGCAATCCCATCATGAAGTACATGGTGATACACTCCTATTTCCACTCGAGAATGGGTAATATTTGAAATATTCCACCAGGCCACTGATGCTCAACCTTAACCTGCTGGAAACTCAAACAACGGGATACATAATCAGCTATATCTCTCCTCATGCCATACCACCAGTAATGTTGTCTCAAATCTTGATTCATCATCGCAGTGTCCAAATGAACAGATTACCTAGAATCGTAGGCCTCGCGAAGGATCAACTGAATAAAGTCTCAAACTCTAGGAACACAAAGGCAACCATCAAATCATAGTATCCCATTTGAATCTATAGAAGCTTGGCCATCCTCGCCTCACAATACCAACTCTCAAAGCTCTACCAATGCTCCATTCTTAAATTGTCGGCCACGAATCTGATTGAATAGAGATGACTGATCTGCCATAATAACCAAAATTGATCCAAAATATGAGATGTTCAACCTAACCATAGTATTAGCCAAAGACCGGATTTCTAAGACTAGGGGTCACTCCACAGCAGGCAAGTAAGCTAAATTACCCATACTCCCTACATTTCGGCTCAAGGCATCCACTACTACATTTGCCTTGCCCCAATGGTAGAGGATGGAGATATCATAATTGGCTAATAGCTCAATCCCGCGTCGCTCTCTATAATTAAGGTCCCTCAGACTCATAATATACTATAGGCTACATTGATTTGTATATACCTCACAATGGACCCCGTATAAGTAGTGCCTCCACATCTTGAGTGTAAAAACTACCGCCACCAACTCTAAGTCATGAGTGGGGTAGTTCTAACCCAAGATTCTCCAAGAATTGATGAACAACTACCAAGGCTAGAAATCAAGAATCTGCAATGCCAAGAACTGACGAATAATGTCACTTCTAACCCAAGAATCGATAAACTAGGAATGCCCACTAGGACCCAAATGCTAGCCTGAGTATCAACGATGGTCGAGGCTGGGGATGGATACCCGGATGCTCGCCATAATACTCATTGTAACACATTAGTAAGATCGAGGCTAGGCTGGGTACTTGTATGCACGTCATACTAGAAAGCTGACAAAGGCTGGGGCTGGGTTCTCGGATGCTCCTTGATGGAAATTCAGAATGGAGGAAAAGGATGGTACTCGAATGCTCACAAATGATTCATCCCACTGTGTCAAATATTCTCCTTTCCAACTAAACAATAATAGTTTTGAAAATCTCCTTCCCAATGAGTCAGCTGATATGCCGCCAAAGCTTAAATAGGAGCCAAAACTGAACATTCTCAAGGACTAGTATTACTAACGTATCTCAAAATTCACAATTATGCCGACTTATGGATAAGGGTGTTCTTAAGAGCAAAGGTACCACCTAGCTAAGGACAAACTACCAAGCACTAGCCTACTATACCATTCTACAAGGATCTAAGCCCGCTAGAGCGATGCCGGGAAACTAAGGAAATTTTACAACCTATACTAAGGCCCACAATATCAATAAAATAGTAATCAACTCTTCTTACAACACTAACAAATAATAGAAATGAACACATGCTTACAATTGCCCGAAAAACCTAATAGCAACCTAAAACATGGTTTCTAGTACCTAAGATATAAAAATAAGCTACCCAACCTGAATTCCATCTAGTTCAACATGCTTTCACACATTTTAGCTTAATCTAAAAAAAGGAAAGTCGAAGCCTACCTATAGGCTGAACATGCGCACTCCATGTAACTATGCTAGACTTTTTTCCTTTCGAATAGCCTCAAAATGCTTTCACACTATCAAAAATGAAATCAAAATGTTCTTACAATCGTTTAGACACCAATTTTATAGTTTTGGAAGACATTAATTTTGGGGTCTAAAATGGGAAATATGGGACCCGCATCTAGAATTTCAAAATTGACTCCCAAAAATAGATTCTAAACAACACTCAAAACTCAAGAATCAAATTACCATACAATTTGAGGTGGAAAAACAATGCACGATGATCATGCAACAAAATTCTCATAATTCAAACAAAAAAGGTGAAAATGGAAGCATCCTTGATCAATGATTTCTCAAAAACAAAATAGTTCCAACCCAAAAATATTACACCATGACATTCCTTGCAAATAATCCCCATAACTTAGCCTCAAAATATACTAAAAATGAAGCTCAATTGATCAAGATACAATCTTCCCAAGTTTAACAAAATATCAATTAAAAAATGACTAAGGTCGGTATCTAATTTCATAAATTTATATTACACGAAGCCTCCCCACAAGATTTGGACTTATAAATGAATTCTCCATGAAATGATCTTGAATTTAGACCCTTAAATCGCCAATTTTGGTTGAGAAATGGAGGATAAATCGAAGTTGGAAGTTAGAAGCTATGGTAGAAATCGTCCTTGGTCTTTTAATAAAAGACCAGGACCTTGGCCTTCGCGAACGCGGCTTAAGTGGCCCTCGAACGTAGAGGTCAGAAAGCTTGACCTTCGCGAACGTGGCTAGAGGCCTGTGAATGCAGAGGCAAAAGATTTACACCTCTGCGAACGCAGCTAAAACCCCACGAACGTGGAGATAAAAGAGGCATACCTCTGCGAACACGGCCATGACCCCACGAATGCGGAGAACAGTTTCCTAGAACTCCTCAAATGCGTACAAGGGGCCGCAATCATGGAGAAAAAATTCTCCTACACCAGATATCAGCTAAAAAGCTAATTTTCTCAAGTTCACATATTGCAACGGTGTGCTCGAAATTTATTCAGAATCCCATGCATGTAAAATAGATATGCTACCCCACCAAATTCGATGCTATGGACTCAATGACATAGTCAAAATTCCCATACGAGGTTGTTACGACTGAAAATAGGTCCCAAACCCAAGATATTGTAAGACAAATTCCACAACAGGCCTCAAGATTAGATCGGAAGCCTCGGCAAGTAAACGAAGGGTCATTTTAGAAACAAACTCAATATTTTGGAGCTAACTTTCAATTATCTGAGTACGTTTTCTAAGAATGTTGACCAAAGTAAACCATGGGCCAAATTTCAAAGGCAAAAATGTCAAATGGTCGCAAACTCATACCGATTGCCTCGGTACTCATGCTGGCCATTCTTCTAGACTAATTTTGTTATTCCGGAGTTGATGGAACTGTCATAATTCTATTCTAAGGTCATATTACTAAAGTTATTACCAATTCAACTTTTCAAGCTATAAAAGCTTCAAAAATGGAAAATGGGTCTAAAACCCAAACCAACGACCAAGCGACTACGTTACCGGCGCTAGCAGGTCATAAATGACCTAGGGTCGCTATAGGAATTCTCTAAAAAATGAAAAGGACACAGTATTAGTAAAATGACGTGGAAGGTCATTGCATTTTGCCTACATTATATCATAATGTAGGATCAGACGATCTTCGCACAACTCCCACTCGTGGCTAGAGTTGAGCTTTTACTTTTTCATTATTGGTGAATCCTCATGCATCGAGGATAAGACTACTATCTTTTCATTGCTTTTATGAATTCTTATGCTGTCATGGGTGAGCTTGGAGATTGCCTTACGCCCCCATCTAGTTAGTAGAGGGATGTTGTATGCTAGTTGAATCTATGTTGTCCTTCATTTGAATTTGAGATTTGTTCTCCTTTATTTAGACTTTCATGTTGAACTTTACTTCCATATCCATGTTGCTTTTTAAATATTTTTCTTACCTTATGTATGCTCGTGTATGCTATGCTAAGAGGCTTGGCTGGTATCTTTGAGTATTTAGATCATCGTATCAGACCTGGGGTCTAGCTTGGGTCATGATAAATTTTGTATTAGAGAAAAATATTTGAAGTATCCTAGAGAGTCAAATATGCCATGTCAAGTGGAGTCTTATTCATTGGTGTGAAGCACACCACCTCTATGAATAGTAGGCTATGATACATCTTAGGAAAAATATCACTTCTTTCATGATCTCATCGTACGACAGAGTTGAATTCTAAAGATTCCTCCCCTAACACTTTCTCTTTGCGTTTTTTAGAAATATGCCTCAAAAAGGAACCTCGTCTGAAAGAATGTTGAGGAGGAGCAACAAAATCCCAATGACACTTTGAATGAACAAGTGTCCCATATGGAGTTTTGGTCTTCTTTTCAAGTTCTTGCTCAATACATGGTGACTCAACTCAATTGAGAGGTGGTAGCTCCTGTGAACCAAAATGTGGGTTCGGTGGCTAGCTGAATTCATGATTTCAGCAGTATGAACCCTCTCGAGTTCATGGTTCTAAGGTGGATGAGGATCCAAAATAGTTCATGGAGGATATTGGTCAGATTATTGAGATCATGGGTGTTAGCCAGGTGGAAAAAGCACAATTGGTGGTGTATCAACTTAAAGGGTTTGCTCAAGTTTGGTATGATTAATGTAAAAAGGAATGAGGAATAGATGATGGTCCCATTTATTGGGAAGGATTCAAAGGTGCTTTTCTTAACCAATTTTTTTCATTATAGTTGAGGGAGCCTAAGGTGTAAGAGTTCATCAAATTGTGCAAAGGTAACATGAGTGTGAGGGATTATGCCCTTAAGTTCAAATTTGTTTCCAAATATCCTTTTTTTGGTTGCGGATTTAAGGGCTCGGATGAGCAAGTTCATTTTGGGGTGCCCGATTTGCTGGTCAAGAAATGTAGAACCACCATGCTTATTAAAGAGATGGAAATTTCAAGGCTTATGACACATGTCGAACAAATCGAGGAGGAAAATCAAAAAGAGAGATCTAGAAGGGAGTCTAAGCATGCTCGAACAGATGGTGGAAATTCTCTCATGGTAAGTCTGGAAATGATGGTCGTCCTCAGTTTCCTCAAAAGTACTCTGCCAAGCTTCGTCTAATACTCCAACTCCAAAATTTGAGAAAGATAAGGTGCCTAATCCTAAGGCACAAGGAGGAGCTCTGAGTGGTTCAGACATCCCTCCATCCAAGAAGTGTGGAAGAAACCACAAGCCAGATGAACATGCTACTACTTTGGGTGGCGGTTAGTGCTAAAATAGGTTTTATTCCCTTCAGACTCGTCATGAATTAGAGGATTCTCTTAATGTTGTGACTGGTATGTTGAAAGTCTTTGACTTTAATGTTTATGCATTGTTAGGCCCAGGTGCTACTCTATCATTTTTTTACTCCTTATTTTGCTAATGCAAATTCATTGTTAGTCCCGAGATCTTGTTAGAGCCTTTTTTAGTCTATACTCTTGTTGGTGATTCAATTGTGTCTAAAAGAGTCTATAGAAATTACCCAATTTTAGTTTAAATAAAATCACCTCAGTTGTGGCTAAAAGAGTCTATAGAAATTGCCCAATTTTGATGTTATTCTTGGTATGGATTAGCTTCATGCATGCTATGCTTCTATATGTTGTAGGACCCGTGTGGTCAAGTTTCAGTTTCCTAATGAGCCAGTCCTAAAATGGAAAGATAGTAATTCTATGTTTAAAGGTAAATTCATCTCATGCCTTAAAGCTCGGAAAATGATTTCTAAGGGTTGCATTTATCATCTAGTCTGGGTTAGGGGTACAAATTCTGAAGCTCCTACTCTTGATTCAGTTTCAGTTGTTAATGCGTTTTTGGATTTTTTTGTGATGATCTCCCAGGTATTTCTCTTGAAAGGGAAATAGACTTTGGTGTTGATATTCTCCTCAATACCCAACTTATCTCTATTGGTCCTTATCGAATGGTCCCGATAGAATTGAAAGAGTTAAAGAAACAGTTGAAGGATTTATTGGATAAGGGTTTAATTAGACCGAGTAACTCTCCATGGGGTTCTCTAGTTCTCTTTGTTATGAAGAATGATGGTTTTCTCTGTATGTGTATTAATTATCGGCAGTTGAAAAAGGTCATAATTCAGAATGACTACCCCATTCGAAGGAATGATGATCTGTTCAATCAACTTCAAAGAGCAAGCAACTTTTCAAAGATTGATCTTTGATCGGGTTATCATCAACTCCAAGTAAGCGAATATGACATTTCGAAGATGGTCTTTAGAACTTGGTATGGTCACTTTGAATTCTTGGTTTTGTCTTTTGACCTAACGAATGCTCCTGCGGCTTTTATGTATTTGATCAATAGGGTGTTCAAAAAATATTTGGATATGTTTGTTATTGTATTCATTGATGATATTTTGATCTATTCTCGTAGTAAGGAAGAGCATGCTAACCATTTCAGGATTGTTTTGCAAATTCTCAAGGACTATCAGTAGGGGTGTGCATCGGTCGGTTCAGTTTGCTTTTATGTATTATCGATTCGGTTTATCGGTTTTTGATTTTAAAATATGCTAAACCAATATGATATTTTTTATCAATTTTTTATTTATTAATTTTGATTAATGATTCGATTTTTGGTTTAACCAATAAGAAAATGCTCACAAAATAATTATATGAGTTCTCCAACAATTTGGCACTACAAGACAATATTATAATTTTACGGAATGCTTATAAAATAGAAACAATAGTGATTAACATGAAAATAACTCTACAAGTGTAAAATAAATAAAAGAACTAGGACAATAATGTGAATTGAAGGCTAAACAACAAAGGTAGTAGTTAATAAGGTATTGGTATTAATATTTAATATTTGTTTAGGGGTAAAGTACTAAATTATTATTATCTTAATGGGTTATCGGTTTATTCAATAACCTAATATTAAAAACCAATATCAAACCAATAACCCGATAAGTTTTTTTATAAAATTATTAAAAATCTATTAACCCAATAATCCAATAGCAATAACCCAATAATATTTTTTCGATTCAGTTTATTGATCGGTTTGATTTTTGCACACCCCTAACCATCAGTTGTTTGCTAAGTTTTGCAAGTGTGAATTTTGGTTGAGGTCAGTTGCTTTCCTTCGCCATACTGTCTTTGGTAAAGGCATTATGGTTGATCCCAAGAAGACCGAAGCAGTAAAGAATTGGCCTAGACCATTGTCTCCTTCTGATATTTGGAGTTTCTTGGGCTTAGTCGGTTACTATAGGCGGTTTGTGGAAGGTTTCTCTTTCATTTCATAACCCTTGATTGATTTGACTCACAAGAAAGTGAAGTTCCAATGGTCCGAGGCCTGTGAGAAGAGTTTTTAAGAGTTGAATGATAGGCTTACATCCACTCCGATGTTGACCCTTCCGGAAGGTTCCAATGGTTTTTTTTCTATTGTGATGGTTCACGAGTTGGCCATGGGTGTGTGCTAATGCAAAGTGGAAAGGTGATAGCCTATGCTTCTAAGCAACTCAAAGTTCATGAGAAGAATTACCCAACCTATGAATTGGAGTTAGCGGCAGTGATCTTTGAATTGAAGTTATGGAGACACTATCTTTATGGTGTATGTGCAATGTATTCACCGATCACAAGAGTTTGCAATATGTGTTCACTCAAAAGAATTTGAACCTTCAACAAAGGAGATGCAATGACTTGTTTAAAGATTATGAAATGAGTATGTTATACCATCCGAGAAAGGAAAATGTGGTTGCCGACACTCTTAGTAGATTGTACATGAACAATGTTTCCCATGTTGAGGATGAGAAGAAAGAGTTGGTTCGGGATATTCAGAAATTAGCCCATTTGGGTGTTCGACTAGTTGATTCTGAGGATGGTGGCATTATTGTTCAAAATAGTTTTGAATCATCTCTTGTAGCGGATGTTAAGGCTAAGAGAGATATTGATCAAACTTTGGTTGAGTTGAAGAAAGCGGTTGCCGAAAAAGCCATCGAGGCTTTCTCTTAAGGGGGAGATGGTGTTGTAACATCTCGGGATTTTGAAGGGTGGAATATGATATAATAAGTTTAAGCATTCCAAAAATGGTCTCAGTGGATTTTTAGGACCTATATATCGAAAGATAAATTTTTCAAGAAATTTCACAAAACAGAAGGGTGCGCAGAAAGTCCGCGACGCAGACTTTCTCCCCATAGTGCAATTTTTTTAAGTCAAAATTTGGCCAAAATCTCATTCGCTCAAAATTAGGCTATCTGGGAACAAGTTTGCATCGTGGACTTGGCGTAGATTTTCTGTCCGAATTTAGTTTTTAATTGGAGACACTTTAGACATTTCCCTAATTATTAGTTAATAAACTTGGACATTTTTAGGACCTAATTCGACTCTATAAACTTACTTAAATTGCTAATTTCATTCATTCTTTCACAATTCACCTATTCAAATAATTCTCTCTCAACAAAAGCTCTCAAAGACTCTATTGAAGACCTTCAAAGAATTCTCTCAAGTTCTTCATTAAAAGTCCAAGTTGCTTCAAATTGCTTTAGTCTTGTCACTCAAGGTATGTGGATATTTCATCCTAGGGTATTTTCACCCATGGAGCCCAACAAAATTTCATCTTTTTGATAAATTCAAGTATGTATTTTTATGGGGTTTACGATCTGTAATTCAATTACATGAATTATGATTATGATACCATTACAATATGAGCTAATGATTATTGCATAGAATTGAAGAGTTTTCTATGAATTTTTACTACATTGATCTCTAGGATTCATGATATGGTATATGGGTATTTTTAATTATGCATCTAATTGATATTATTTTCATGAATCATGTATGGGTTGATATAAAAGTATATGATCATGCATGTTTTTAAGTCAATTTCATGATTTCCATGTCAATTGATCATGTATTCATGTTTCTACCCTAATTTAAAGTATAAGCTATGATCATGCAAATTTCAATTATGCAAGCAAGTTTTATAAATGGGGATAACTTAAGACGCTAATGATATTTCAATAAAAAGGATTCGTAATGATGGAAGGCCTACTCCACATTACATGAATCACATGATAATGAGCTAACGACTCATGAAAAGTAAGTGAATGGTGACGAATGAGCTATTTCTATGAACAAGTTATGAAATATGATTATGAAAAGATCATTATTTATGATAAGTATTATTTATGATATGATATGTATTCCGTGGGATGTTGACCTAGCACCGAGAGGACTTTGAAGTGGGAACTCAACCCAAGGGGTCCTTAGTAGCAATCTCTAGTCCCTTAACTACGATGCCACCGTAGGATTATTGCCAATATGTCCTTTTATTAATGTTCATGTTATATGGAGTCTACCTTGGCAAGTAGCCTCCCCCTTCTAGATATGGGAAACATCGGATTCTATGTTATGGCTCGCATGGTCTTAATGTCGGTTAAGGTTATCTCCCACATATGTATGGTCCATAAAATATTTTAAATGACTTATCATCTCTTTACTTTTATATGAAACTCTTATAGATTATTACACATTGGTCCTTTTTATGACTACGTATGATTTTACTATCTCTTTATCATGTTATTTGAAATGGTTATTTGCACAATATGGTTTTACTATGCATTGCATTTCCTACATACTTAGTACATTCAAACATACTAACACATACTTCTTTGCCTAGATTATATCACAATGTAGAGACAGACGCTCCATCCTCTTCCTATGGCTATTTGGTATTCCATTCAAGATTAGTGTGGTGAGTCCTCATGCTTTGAGGGCAAACCAAATTTATCTTTCTTCTCTTATCATTTTTAGTCCATGATGATGCTAAAAGACTATTCTATGTCATATCATTACATTCATTGAGGGTGAGCTAAGAACATATCCTACTACCCGCCTATATAGTCATGTAGAGGCATGTTGGACATAAGTGTAAAGAGTCTATGTTGTCTTAATTCTTTCTCTAGTTATGCTATATTCTTGGACTTTTATGAGATTCCGCTTATTGTTTATCTTATGTATGCTTATGATATGCTAAGAGACTTGGTTGGGGTTTGTTTGGGGATCCTAATTGTCGTGTCACATCCTAGGCCCTAGTTTGGGTCTTGACAAGTGTGTTGACATATCAAGGCCGATTATGCATTCCCGATGTAGATGGTTTAAGGGAAATGATATTGTCTGAAGCTTATAGTTCACGGTATTCTATTCATCCAAATTCCACAAAGATGTATCTTGATTTGAGGGAAGTGTATTAGTGGAATAGAATGAAAAAAGATATTGCGGAGTTTGTGGCTAAATGTCCTAATTGTCAACAAGTAAAAGTTGAACACCAAAAATCGAAAGGTTTGGCTCAAGACATTGAGATTCCTACTTGAAAGTGGGAAGCCTTGAACATAGACTTCATTACAGGTTTGCCCCATACTCATAGGCAACACGATTCGATTTTGGTGGTCGTTGACTAAATGACTAAGTCAGCTCATTTTCTGCCTATTAAGACTTCATATTCAGTTGAGGATTATGCTAGATTTTACATCCGAGAGTTGGTTAGGCTTCATGGTGTTCCATTGTCTATCATTTTGGATTGAGGTACTCAGTTTACATCTCAATTTTGGAGATCTTTCAAAAAGTGACTTGGTACCCAAGTGAATCCTAGTACCACTTTTCACCTTCAGATGAATGGTCAGGCTGAGCGTAGTACCATTCACACCTTGGAGATCATGTTGAGAGCTTGTGTTATTGATTTTAGAGATAATTGGGATAATCATTTACCATTAATAGAGTTTGCCTATAATAACAGTTCTTATTCCAGCATTCAGATGGCTCCATTTGAGGCCTTATATGGTAAGAGGTGTAGGTCTCTATAAGACCCCGAAAGTTGGAAAGATGGAAAATATGGAACAAAAGATAAAATTCTAGAAAAATACAGCTTTTGGCACTAGATGATGACCATGAAGTCCATCACAGGCAGTTTTCAACACCACAGCTTATGGTATGCCACTATGGTGGGGATTGAGGAACCCAAACCCTTCAGGGAAGGGTTTACGACAAGGACCACAAGCCGTGGTGAGAACCAAGAGACGTGATGCCCTCTTCGGTGACCCCTCCCTTAAAACCCTCAGAAATTATTCTAATGTAGGGACTATGCCTCACCACCACACGTTGTATTGTCCTTCATAGTCCATGGTAGGTTCTGTGGTGGACATGATCTCCAGACCTTAGTCCAAGTCCATTAGTACGGACGAACACCACGGGGCGTATTTCCCTTCACAGAACATGATGAGTCATATCTTTTCAGAAATCAAGTCTAACTTCATGATGGGGACCACAACCCGTATTAGCCCTCACGGCCCATAGTGATGGTCCATTTTGGGTTCCAAATTCAGTTTTAATAAAGGGTATTTCAATCATTCCCAATATTTTCATTAATGAATATGGATGGTTTTCGGGACTAGATTCTTAACTATTAACTACCCCAAAAGTCTTCTAACCCTCTCATTCTCTCCATTATTCCCCAAAATCCAAAACCCTCTCTCTCAAGTTTTCTCTCAAAGGTCGTCTTCTTCCTCAAGCAATTCAAGGGATTCCTTCAAGGTAAAACTTTCATTTCTTAAATTTAGGGCTCATAAAGGTCAAGGTATGTGGGATTTCATCCATGGGTTCCTTTCACCCATGGAATCCCAAAGTCTTTTTCTCAATTCTCTTACGATTTCTTCAATTTAAAGCCCTAATTTCATGATTTTCATTTGGTATTCTAAATTATGATGTTCTTCAATGCTATTAGCCTAATTATGCATAATTCACATTACATTGCATGATTTCAAGTTAAAATTTAATAACCCAAGTTATATACTAGTTCAAGTATGATTTATGAGATATGATCATGATTTTCAAGTTATATTCTATGAAAGCTTTAATGAATAAGTTAAAGATGCTTTATGCAAATAAGTTTATGAATAATGATTGTATGATATTCAAGCAAAGTTAATGATAGGACAAGTTATCAAAGATAGGTAATGAAGGAAGGCCTACACCCACATTGCATGAGTTATATGATAGATGAGCTAATCCTATGATTTTACTATGACGATGCTAGATGAGTTATTTTTATGATATTTTATAAAGAAGGATTGATATTAGTTATTATCTTTACTTATGTTGTTTATGATCAAGTTTTATGAGTTCCACTAGGATAATGACTAAGCATCGAGATGACTTTTAGATGGGGTTCAGTCCAGTAACGCAGTTAGTTACACAAGGGAATTCTAGTAGCAATCTTTAGTCCCAAACTATATTTTCCTAGTAGGTATACATACACTAATATGTCAAAGCTAGTGGATCCACATAGCAAAGTCAAAAGAGTTATTAATAGAGTATGCCCTAGCAAGGTAGCCTCCCCTATTTTGATGCAGGAGTCATCGGATTTCATGTATTAGCTGGCATGGTCTTATATGTCAGTTAAAGGTCCTATCCCACACAGTTTAATCTAAGTTATGATTTGTCATGATGATTATGATATTTTGATGCATTGACCAATGAGATGAATTTTTTAATAATTTTCTGACTTTATTCATATTTTAAAGATATTGGTCTTGCATCCCATGATTCATATTGATTATGTCTGATGTTTATTGTTTGTGCATATTTTCATATA
Organism: Solanum dulcamara; assembly: GCF_947179165.1. Lineage (NCBI taxonomy): Eukaryota > Viridiplantae > Streptophyta > Magnoliopsida > Solanales > Solanaceae > Solanum > Solanum dulcamara. The sequence continues at coordinate 37,219,086 of NC_077240.1, read as the reverse complement.
CTTAGTGCATTCTATGTACTAAGGCATTCTTTTTGCCTTCATTGTATCATAATATAGGGACTGACGATCACGTTCATCCTCCTCCCGCTCATGGCTAGAGTTTGCTATTAGCTTTATGTTGGTGAGTCCTCACAATTATAGGACATGGCATTTATTTCCCATTTGACAGTTGCACTTCATTACTCATATATTGTCTATTGGGTGAGTTGGGAGATTATCTCACGCCCCCATCACGTAGTAAGGGCATGTTAGATAGTAAGCATCCATATAATCGCTCTCTCGTTTTGATACCTATGTTCTATTTGAGATTTTGCTTCTGTACCTTTGATCTTGTTGGTTTACTTCATGTATCTTATGTATGCTCATGAATTTTATGCTAAGAGGCTTGGTTGGAGTCCTCCGAGATTCTAATCATCATGTTACAACTATGCCCTAGATCGAGTCATGCAGTCTCCCATTGGTTGGTTCTAAGTGGGTGAAGTAACTTTGATAGGACCCGAGTTGGTGCATGAAGCTATGGAGAAGGTGAGATTGATTAGAGAAATATAGAAGACTGCCCAGAGTCAACAAAATTCCTATTCATATGTAAAGAGAAGGGAACTAGAATTTGAGGTTAATGATTGAGTTAGTTTGATAATTTCACCTATGAGGGGTGTGATGCATTTTGACAAGAAATGAAATCTTAGCCCCCTCTTTGTTGGTCCATATCAGATTTCGATGCAGATTGGCAAGGTAGCATATGAGTTGGATGTACCTTCTGATTTGGCATCGGTACATCTGGTGTCCTATGTGTCTTTATTGAGAAAGTGTTTTGGTGATCCTGGCTCTATTATGCCTTGGTACAGCATTGATGTAAATGAGAGTCTCCCTTATGAGGAATATTTGATTGAGATTCTTGACCGGCAAGTTATAAAGTTGAGGAACAAGGAAGTAGCTTTAGTTAAAGTGCTATGGAGGAACTAAGAGGTTGAAGGTTCTACTTGGAAAGCCAAAGCTGATATGATGTTACGATATCCTTATCTCTTCAGTTTCGTGCCTTGTTGAGGTATTTAGTTCCTTCATGATACATCCAGCCCAAATCATGTGTTTCAAACATTCTCATGTTCTTATATGCATTCATGTTCATGAAATGAGTTTTAAAGTAATATTTAGCTAGGGATTAAATATTCCATGTTTTTATGTATTTTTGAGGGGTTTTGCATTCATATTGGTATGCTATATCTCTTTCCTATCCTATTCATACTAGTTTGAGTGTCATTCGAGAATGAATGTTCCCAATGGAGAGATATTATAAGACCCCAAAAATTGAAAAGTTGGAATAGAGTTTCGAAAAAAGTTTTTCAGAAAATCTCAACTTTTGGCACTAGGACGTCCTTCATGGATCCCTTCAAAGCCGTGGTACTCTCCACAATCCATGGAGAGTGACCATGAAGGTTACCATTCAATGGGAAAATCTAGAGAAGGGATAATGGAAGGTTCACGGTCCATGCTATGAACTATGAGCCGTGGTGTGGTCCGTGAACCCAACTCCTCAATTTCCTATTCAGGGTACGTACCATGGTAAGGCACCACGAGCCGTGATGTCCTCTGTGGAGGTCACCCCCTCAGAATCCAAGTCTAATTTCATCACCACGACCACCACCATGGGTCATGGTAAGCTTCACAAACTTTGGTGGGTCCTCTATCCTACTGAATTTCCCATTTAAATTGAGGGTATTTGGTCTTGCCCTATATTTTTATTAATGAATGTGAACGATTTTAGGGGTTTATTCTAACCTATTAACTATCCTAAGCTCTCCTAATATTCTCATTATCATCCAAACACCCAAAATCAAAATCCTCTTTCTAAAAGTATTCTCTTAAGAGTCCTCTTCCTCCTCAAGCAATTCAAAGGATATTTTCAAGGTTAAAGCTTCAATTCTCTGCAGTTTAGGGCTCCTAAAATCAAATATATGTGGGAATTCATTCCTAGGTCCTTTTATTCATGGAATCCCAAGTTTTCTCTCAAAATCTCATATGAATTCTTTTTTAAAGCCCTAATCTCATGATATATCTTATTATTATTCATCAAATTATGCATAATTCACATAATACTGCATCATTTCAAGATGAGTTTCAATGACACATGCTATATGCTAGTTTTAAGTACGTTTTCAATGAATTGTGATCATGAATTTCAAGAGGTTTTAATGAAAGTTTTATGAATGACGTTCAAGGTTTATGAATGACTCATTAAAGATTATGAATGATGTTCAATAATTTTTTAAGCAAAGAAGTTGTAGTGCAGTAAGGCCAATTCTTGCACAATCATTTAAAGAAGTTCAAAGGTTGTGATGGAATTTCCTCACACACTTATGATGAAGATAATAGATGAGTTACTCTTATGTTATTTTTATAAAGTTGGATTGGTATCTATTATAACCTTTCCTAATAATGTTAATGACCATGTTTTCATGTAGTTCCATTGGACTAATGACTAACCACCGAGAGGACTTTAAGGTGGGGTTCAGTTCGGTAGCCATCATAGCTACCCAAGGGAATCCTGCAATCAACCTTTAGTCCCTAGCTACGTTCCCTACATAGATTTTAAGTGCTAATATGTTGAAGCTAATGGATCCATATATAGGATAGAGTTAGAGAAAGTACCATCAAGAAGTTTACCCTAGCAAGGTGGCCTTTTCCTACTTGATGTGGGGGTCATCAGATTTCATGTTATAGCTTGCCTGGTCTTATATGTCGGTTAAAGGTCCTATCCCACATCAACGTACAGAAAAGGTATAAAGTTATCATAATGATTTTTTGATGCATTGACCAATGATTATGATGCTTTAAGATTTTTATGGTTTTACTCATATTTTAAGATATTGGTCTTGCATCTTATGATTCATATTGAATATGACCTATATTAATTATTGATGAATATTTCTCACATACTTAGTGCATTTCATGTACTATCGCATACCTTTTTCCCATATTATATCATAATGTAGGGTCGGATGATCTTCGCGCACCTCCCACTCGTGGCTAGAGTTGAGCTTTACTTTTCCATTTCTAGTGAATCCTCATTCTTCGAGGACAAGACTATTATCTTTTCATCACTTTTATGACTTTTTATATTGTCATGTGTGAGCTAGGAGCTTGTCTTATTCCCCCATCTAGTTAGTAGAGGCATGTTGGATGTTAATTGAGTCTATGTTGTCCTTTATTTGAGTTTAAGATTTGTTCTCCTTAATTGAGAATTTCATGTTGAAACTTTACTTCCATATCTATGTTGTTGTTTAATTATTTTACTTACCTTATGTATGCTCATATATGCAATTGTAAGGCTTGGTTGGGGTCCTCCGAGATTTAGATAGTCGTGTCACACTTAGGTTCTAGCTTGGGTCATGATAATTTCTTGCAAAAGGAGGTATACATGAGTCAAACTCCTGGATTTGTTGATCCTAGGTATTCTCAAGATGTTTGTCTACTGAAAAAGGACAGTATGGTCTTAAACAGGCACCAAGAGGTTGGTTTGATAGGTTTAGCATGCATCTCGTACACCTTGGTTTCCTTTATAGTAAGGCAAATCCCTCCTTGTATACTTTGCAGACTCACAAAGGTGTCATATTTCTTTTGTTATATGTAGACGATATTATTGTTGTCATTACCCAATCCCGTAGGTCGTAACTCGTACCCGAATTGGACACTCTTACGTACCCTTAACCCAAATTAGCATATTAGCAGAATAGACAAATATAGAAATCAAATAAGGTCATTAAATAGCGCACGAAAAAAGATGTAGCACACGAAAGTCGATAACGCCATCACGGAACACAAAAGCCCAACACATATACAAAACCTACAAATACATATCTACAGACCTCTACAGAATGATAGCATAATCATATGCGGGACAGGGCCCCATCGTACCCCTGACCAATGTGTACAAATATGCAATAGAAAAGTTAGTACCAAAATATGGCTCCAGATAAAGGAGCATCGTCAAACAGCAGAGTGGATGTCCTAATCCCCTCTGATACTGGCGGCGTCGCAGAGCTAGCTGTCGAGGGCACAGTCCCTAGCTCAGGCTGAGATCGGGCCCTGGTAACTCTATGGGCTTGACTAGCCTCACCGGGCGCTGTTGATTCGTCCTTCTGGGCAGCCGTTGGTTTCTTTGGAGGAATCACTAGAAACATAAAAATTCATTTTATTAGGGAGAAATCATCCTGATAATACAGCTCTATCGCACGATCTAAGATAAGAAGGAAAGGTAACATCATAAATGTCCTGTAGTCTCCTGTTTATAGATGTGGTGCACAACACACCGATAAACAAGACTCTACTAGACACGGTATGTAGACATTCCAAGGACCAAATCACTCTGATACCACTTTTATCACGACTTAACCCTGTAGGCCGCGACTGTGCCTGAGTTGGACACCCATACGTACCCTTAGCCCAAATTAGCATATTAGCAGAATAGACAAATATAGAAATCAAATAAGGTCATTAGATAGCGCACGAAAATAGATGCAGCACACAAAAGCTGATATGGCCGTCACGGAACACAAAAGCCCTATACATATACAGAACCCACAAATACAGATCTACAGACCTCTACAGAATGATAGCTTAATCATATGATAGGACAGGGCCCCGTCGTACCCCTGACCAACGTGTACAAATATGGAACAGAAAAATTCTCCATATGGTCTGTATGAGATTTGAGGAAGGTTTTGGTTCACATTCGAGGACGAATGTCCTAAAGGGGGGAAGGATTTTATACCCCGTACTTTTGTACCTTGAAACGCCTCTTAAGCTTCTTAAGTTTCTTGAAAGGTTCTTAAGTTTTTGGAAGGATTCTTAAGTTTCTTAAAGTTTCTTGAAAAAAAAAAGTTTCTTAAAGTTTCTTAAAGTTTCTTAAAGCTTCTTAAAGCTTCTTAAAAGTTACCATTTGAGACGGATAATCTATAACGCCATCAAACAACTCTAAGGAAGGGAGAATGTGACACCCCATAGTAGGGAAGATTGGAAATACGATTATAAGAATTCGGAAGGAGTTGGAGGCCAAGTAATGAGTCGTAGGACTCAACTTACTTACATAAGCTACCAACTTAGAAATCTTACATACTTAAGCTACTTGAGTACATACCAAGCTTACGTAGCAAGAATTACATAGGTTCATAAAATAAGATGAGATTACGAATCCATGATGGGGAAAAAAAGGTGACAGGCAGCATGAGAGAGTGCCATATGGAAGCAGGTGGAAGTGCTATGTGGAAGCAGCTGGAGCAAGGGGGTGGACCCCACATGCCACATGGCAGCTCATGGTTGGAGGAGGTGGTGTGTTGGCCTAATGAGGGCGTGACATCTGTGTAAGCTCTATTTCTCTACTGGCCCTTTGTCTGTTCCTTATTTTCTAATCTTTTTGTGGAATTGTTACACAGGTTTCGCGCTAATTTTTCTATCATAGGTGAGCAAAATCTATTTTTTTAATTTTGTTTTACACTTCTAATTTATGTCTTATAACATTTGCAATCTCTTCTATATTTAGATGAAAGATAAAACAAGTCGAATAACCAATGTCAGTGGAAGCGCACCTCTGGCTCTTACTGAGTCTCTTGATTCAACACCGGAAGGTGAACAATATTCAGTGATTGTGAAGAGAAAAGCTATAGAATCAAGATCTGCTGCTTGGCCGCATTATGATAAGCTCATACAAGATGGAATTAACAAAGCAAAGTGCAAGCATGGTGGTAAAGTTCTCTTAGCTGATTCAATTAAAAATGGAACAAGTGGACTAAATAAACATTTGAAAACTTTTCCTAAAAATCCAAATAAGGTTAACACTTTCAATTCCAAGTACAAACAATCAAATTTAAACTTTCCATTAGAAGGTGAAATGCGTGATGGGGCAATTTGGACTTTTGATCAAGAGGTATCTCGAAGGGATTTAGTTGAGATGTTAATCCTTGATGAGCTTCCTTTTCGTTTTGTTGAAAAGGAAGGTTTTAAGAAGTTTTAAGAGGTTTTGTGGAATTATCCTCAAGATTCCAAATTTGACTAAGTGTTGGGGGACTCTATGAGTCCCATTTATGGTTCATATGAACTTCTACGGATCGTAGGTCCCATGTGTGGGCCACTAGGCATTTTGCCCTGGGGACTCTACGAGTCCTATCTATGGCTCGTAGGAACTTCTACTAGTCATAGGTCCTATGCGTGGGTCACTGGGCAGTCTATCCTTCTCAGTTTTTTTGGTTCTCAAATTTTATCTAAGTTAAAATAGTACGAGGTGTTACAGAACTAATGTAGGCAGGCAAATTTTTTAAATTATTGATCGATCAGAACTAGATCAACCCTCGTTATAACAATATTTCATTATATCAGTCTGTTCATCTCAAAAAATTATTTGTCATGTTATATTTTACTTCTCTATAACAACATTCTACCTATAATAACAATGACATTCATTATAGTAGTACATTCTTTGTAAAATTACCCTTTTATAATAGACATACTCAAATACTGTATAATAATATTTTTTAAGAAATATATTTCATAATATAAAATATTAAAATATTTATAATAATCATAATTAATGGTGAAAATACATCAAAATCCCTCTGAACTTGGCATCAAAACTTACTTTAACTATACGAATGTTTAAATACCACTTTTAACAATTCTAAAGTGATTTAAATATCCCTCTAAGGGGTGATGTGGCAAAGTGAGTGTACTCACTTTTCTAAAAGCGCGCAAAAAAGAGAAAAAAAGAAAAATTGAATTTAGATCATACACATGACCTTTTTTTATTAGCTAATATATAACTATCTTTTTAAATATTTTTTTGATCTATTAATTCTTTAAAATATATGTAATAATTTCTTAATTAGAGGTGAATGAAATTTGTGGGTCTTCTTTTTTTAAAAAATTAAATTATTTTTCTCTTTAATTTGTTGTCTTTCCTACTACACCTTTTTCTCCATTAAAGCACTTTTTTCTTCATCTTAATCCCATCTCTATCAATTATTTTCATTCCACTAGTCCTTTAATAATATATAAAATTCAACACCAATATCATATTATTGACGTTGATTTCACTTTATATTATATAAAAAGTAAAATTGATTTTCTAGTGTTTTGAATTTGAGAATACTTGTAAAGTTTAAAGGTTTTGAAGAATGGAGGGAAAGGGAAGAGGGAAGAAGAGTAAATTTCAGTTATTTTTTAAAAAAAATTTATTGAATGATGGTGAAGAAGAAAAAATCTCATTAAAGATTAAAATGGTGAGCTTGCCCCAGGGTCCTTCGTTTGGAAGAAGAAAGAGAGGGGTCGCGGGGGGAGGGGGTGGAGGAGAAAAAAATAAGAAGATGGGGCTGCTTATTAAAAATATTTAAAATTAATAAATTAAAATTAATGAAAATGACCCGTATTTTAAATTTTGATTCTTGAAAATGTATTTTTTAATTAATTAATTATAAAAATTGTGTAAGAAAAAATGGTGAATAAATAAAAAAGAAATAAAAATTAATGACATAGTGCTTACATGACAGTGATGTGATGCTTACATGACAGCGATGTGATGGGTGAGAATGGTGTTATACTCCCAAGGTGGTATTTAATTAAATTCAAACTTGTTAAGGGAGATATTTAAATGTCCGTATACTTAAAATGCTAAAATAAATTTTGCTGCCAAGTTCGAAGGAATTTTGATGTATTGAGTTCATGCACGTTGTAAATTCAAATATGAACATCTATAATGAATAAAATTATATTTAATATGTACACATCACTTGTGGTCATAGCTTCGTAAAAAAGACTACTTATGTTTGTCTTTTCTTTACATTCATACTCTTTTTATTATTTTGATTGAATTGGTTAAAATATTTTGTTTTCGTTTATAATATAAAAAATCAAAACTAATAATTTTTCAATACTTTTATTTATAAGAGTTGAGATCTAAATTTCAGATATCAATATACAAATAGAGAAAATAGTCAAATACCCCCCTAATCTATTATCGAATTCTCAACTTCAAACTTATATTTTCACGCGGGGTTCTATTACCCCCCTCCGCCCGAACTATTTTAAAGTAGAAAAATACTCCTTAAATGTTGAGTTGACATAGAGCTTGCATTTCACTCTCTTTGAGAGAGTGAAAAGACTGTTTTTCCTTATACTTTTTTAAAATTTCCATTCTCTTCTCTTTTTTTCCTTTCTCTCTCTTTCTAATTATCTATCTATTTTTTCAGTCTAAAATTTGGCATGGTCGGAGTTTGGAGCTTTTCTAACTTTCTTCTTTCTTGTTCATTCAAATGAGCAACTGCTAGTGAATGAATGTTTTGGAGTTCGATTTAAGTTCAAGATGTAGCCTAAGCTTGCTCGTGTATGTTGAGACCCATTGTAACTACAATACCCATTTGGGTATTCATTCAATTTCGATCACATTATCCATTTAGGTATTCAGTCAATTTCGATCAAGTCACACTTGTTAAACACAGAAAAAAAAATTGAGGTAAAAAATTGAAGCCATAACAGTTTTATAAAATGGAAATGTATTTCAAAATCTAGAATGTGCCTTCAACAATTGCCTTCTTTTGATTTTGAAAAATGCCGCCACACAAACATCCAAATCGCAATAATATCCACAAACATTAACCTGAGTCTCTTTCTCCAATTAAGTTTGGTGGTGGGATAAAATTAGACATATGGTGGCCTTCATGATGGTGTAAATGTTCTTTTTTCATGGCTTTGTTTTCACGAGAAAATGGCGGAGGAATTCTTTGAGTAGGTGGAGGAGCCATTAATGGTGAAGGTGGGGGAGGTGATAAAGTTAGATGTGGAGGGGGAGATGGTGGTGGTTGCAACAATTTCTCAAACTACAGCTGCGGAGCAGGGATTGAGGCGACGACAAATTACCCCCAATGTATCCTTCATTATTTTCCCTAAAATGAAGCTTTCATAAAGAATTAGGGTAAGGAAGAAGAAGAATTTTTTTTTAAAATAAAAAAAATTAATTGGTGAAATACATGTGTCAAGCGCGTATGTTTCACCACCAGAGGTATATGGCTGTGTATGAAATTTTAAGGGGTTATTTATTCCACTTAAAACTAATTTAGGGGTACTAGAATTCCCGTAAAATATAAATGTGTAGTTGAAAATTCGAAAATATAATAATAACACACCATAGCAATATATAGCAGTATTTCAATATAGCACGTCATGAAATTTTTAAACTAACGGTACGACTATGAAGAGGTTTGGCTGTTCTTCTATATATTTGCTCTTTAATTATATCCCTCTTGTGATTCCTTTTCTGTGTTTCTAATTGAGGCTTCCGTTAAGTCTTTTTTTGTTAATTTTCAGTCAATTCTAGTCGAGCTTATAATTGACATTGTTGTCAACCAGTAAAATATTTGTACCTTGCCCGTGAAAGTCAATGCATGATGATTCATTATCTCATTAAGTGAGTAGTTGTCTACATGTAAAACTAGATATTGGAATTCGTGTCAGCACATTTCCAGTATTATTTTTTTATTTGAATTTATGTGTCAAAAATATAATTTTAAAAATTTAATTATTTTTTTTTAATTATAATTTTTTAAACTAATTAAATTGTTAATTATTATAATTTATAATATTTTTGATGTAATTTATAAATATATAATTATTCAAGATGTCTTTACTCTCTCTATTTCAATTTTATGTGACACATATAAAATTTGAAAAGTTAATCAAATCTTTTGTCGGCTACAACTTTTTTATATGTCACGAGTTCAATATATATTACTTCTTCTTCATCCTAATTTATGTGACACAAATAGAATTTTAAGAGTCAATAAAAAAATTAAGCATAATTTTTTTATTTTTCTTATTATTATAAGTCGTTAATTATTATAATTTATAGTTTTTTAAACGCAATTTGTGATTATACAAACTATTAAAAATGTCTTTTTAATTATTGAAAATATTTTTTCTCTCTTTGTCTCAATTTATGTTATGGATAAAATATAAAGAGTCATATCAACTTTTTATTTGACCAAAAGTTTTTATAGAATTTTTAAAAATATTTTAAATTATTAATTATTATGTTTTATAATTTTTTTTACGTAATTTTTAAATATATATATTATTAAAATTTATTCAATAATTTAATATTTAAATGATCAAAATGACCTTTAATGTCATTTAAATTCCACAAAGCACACATGTCGAACATGACATGTGTCCTTGTAGACTCTTCTACGTATGGGCTCAATATATATTACTTTTTTTTTCAATTGATGTGAAGTTGATGAAATTTGGAGAGTTTAGCAAAAATTTTCTATTTTTTTTTATAAATATGTTAAGTTATTGATTATTATAATTTATAGTATTTTTTTATGTAATGTGCACATAATTTATATTACCCCTGTCTCAATTTATGTGGCACAAATAAAATTTTGGAAGTTAACCAAATTCTTTATATGTTTTTAAATATTTTAAATTTTTAATTATTGTGATTTATAATACTTTTATTTCAAATATCATTTAAATAAAGATCAGTATATTTATTTTCATCATCTATAAACATGTTTAATTAATTTTTATTATAAATTACAATAAGATATCTAGCTTAATTAAACTTTTTTAAGCTATTGTTCCTCATTTATCATAGAATTTGATTAATTATAACTTTTAAAAAAAATAATTTGGAAAAAGTGGATCCTTATCAATATTGGCATCAATGTTTCTCTATTTATTTAATATTTTAAGTACTAAATAAAGCACTTAAAAACTATGTACTTTTGCTATGTGGGGCCCCACTACTTTAACCCTAAGACACAACCTTGAAATGCCAAGTATAAAGAAGAAAAGGCACACTTTGGCGGGTAAACGTTTCATGGCCCCAATTTTTAGGATGAGTCAAATTAGAGTTGCAATTGAAGCGCGTGGCATAAAAATACAAGTGAAAACTACACTTCAACATTTAAAAAGCATCAAGAGCGTAGCAATTCAAAGGTAATATCTGTACTACTGGGTCCACGAGGTTAGGGAAATAATATTTACCACAGGACAGATGAATAAATCAGTGAATATGCATTGGTATTTTTGTCCAAAAGAGGAAAAACATGACAGTAAAACTTTTACTATTGACAGTTTTGGTTAAAACTAAAATCAAAATCAAATTGAAAATTTAATTAAGCCGAATAAAACAATTGATATTTAATTTGGTTTGATTTTAAATTTGAAAAATCGATAATATTTGGTTTGGTTATGGTTATAGTAAAAAATAACTGAATAAATAACCGAATCAAACCGATAATTATATACATAAAATTTATAATTATTTATATTATGAATTCTCTAGTTAGTTTAGTCTAAATATGTAATTTTTTCATTTTAATGGACAAAGTTGTTTGTATTTTGGAACCTCAGTTTGACTTGTTTTTTTAAATCTAAACTGCGTTGCAAGTTTGGTCCACCTAATTTGCCATCAGCATGTCTTTCCCTCAATATGCAGCAAAGTTCGCTCTTGTGGGCCGTGAGAAAAAAAAAACTTCATAAGAAATTTGAAGAATGTAGAGAGAGAATATTTGAATTGTCCCGGCTAGTCATAAACCGAAAAATCGAACCAAACCGACAATAACCAAATCGGTGGTTATTATTTTACTTGGTTTGATTATGGTTTTAGATATTTAAAAATCGATTAAATTAATTTGGTTATGATTTTAATCAATAACCGATCCAAACCGAATAATGAACACCTCAAGTAAAAGCATTTGGTACAATACGATCAAAGTAATTATTTTTTAATATGCCAATACTGCCCCTTGGCCGGCAAGCAACGATGTCGACCATGAGGTGCTTGTCTAAAACTCTTCTATATAGTAGTAAAGTAAAGTAATTAGTTCCCAATTCATTATGCGGGTTAATTAGTTTTATGGTTCATTATAAAAATGTTTATTTTATTTTCCTTCTTTTTTACATGTAAGATATTGAAAAGTAATATACAAGAGAATTTTACAGGGTATTTTTTTATATTCAAATTGTAAAAAGATAGGTTGAACTATTTTTTTGCTACCTCGTGAGTCGTGACTATGAATGCCGACCTGGTAAAATTTTATATTCGAAAGGAAATTAAGTTATGATGTATAAAAATTTCAAATTGACGGTGGCAGGAGCATAAGTTGAAATGGAATCCCAAGGATGGTCCCTTCATCGTTACACCACCTTTGACAATGGAGTAATTAATTGCAATCATTGCTTTAATGAAATAATCAATCTTTTTATAAATAAAAGAATTGTCAAATTGTAAAAAAAGAAAGTAGACGAAAGGGAAAAAAAGAATACACACTCATATGTACGATGATATTTGTTGAAGTGCCTTAATTTGGCATTTGTCTGTTATGAAAAAGATAGAGATGTGCAGGCCAAAAATGATTGAGAAGACATATAAGAAATTATATATTATGTCACGGATTAGATCTAAGTTAGATCATCTAACTTTAATCAAATAAACGACACACTAAGGTGCATGCATCTTTCGGGTACGACGATGATGACTCTATTGCTTGGATTCTTCTTTCTAATCAACTTTCAACAAAATTGTCTTTTGGAATCAACTCAACAATCAACGTCGTCAAATAGCAAACACCCACGTATTATGCAACAATTGACGAAACATAATCTTGCTCAAGACGGCTCAAACATATGCCGTCAAACATATATCAGCGATCCAAACTTTAATATATCTATAATTAATGGGCACTGTGCTCAATAAGAATATAAGAAAAATAAAGAAAAAAATAAAAAGATTAAATGTGATAAACAAATATCTGAGTTCACGGAGTTTACTGTGTTCTTAAGGTACTCGAGGTTGTGGATTGTTTCTTCCCACGATAAAACAGATATAACTGTTAAGAAGTAGCGGTACCTCAAACTTCAATAAGTTCAGTGAACTCAAAAGTCAGCAATAAAATCAAAAAAAAAGACTCAACTTTATTTGTAACAAAATGTATACAGAAGAAGGAGCAAAATTCGATGCAGAAAACTGAGAGAAAGTCTCTCTATTTATAGCCAACATAGGTGTGAACTAACATGTTCAGAATAGACTCATCTGTTTAGAACAGACATGGTGTCTTTTGAGAAAAAAATGTTTGTTCAAAAGTACCAGGCCTTTACCGAAACGGTTCCAGGAATTTACCGTGAATTAATTCATAATTAAATAATTTGATAAATTAATATTAAGAAAAAGGAAATCAATAAATGAAATTGATAAATAACTTTTTGTCTAAAATATTATCAATCAATTACATCATTTGCCAAATCAAAAGCCGAAGCCGAAGTTGAAGTCTATGCGAGCTAGCAACGACAATGACGACGCGAGGGAACACCATCTACTTGACTCTTTAAGAGCTAAAGGAAGTGTTTCCTAATATAAGAACAATTTTTTTTTTCTCTCTTTTATCAATAAGGAAGAAATGACTTTTCATTTTTCCTTTACTTGGTTCCCCCACATTTCCTAATTCTCATTTTTCAATTCACACCTTACATAAACCCAGAAATCCCCCACACGAATGGGGAATGACTATTTTTTAAAACATATGCATGAAAAACTGTGATTCGTAAGTAAGAATTTATTGCATTTGGATAAGTAGGTTTACCTTTGAACTTTTCATAGTGAACATATAACTGATATACTCGGTCAATCAGTAGATTTGATGTCTTTGAACAGTCGAGCTTTGTTGTATACCTAGACAATATAAGTCACACAATTAACCCTTTAATTTTTTTTGATTCTCACTATTTTGTTCATTTCAGCCAAGAACACTTCCTGGTTCGTAAGTGTGTAGAAAACTAGCCTTATCGACATTTCCTTGAATCAGCTTACACTTCACACTTACATATGTGATTTCTAAACGTGCTCTCATAGATACACCATTTGATATACCGTGTATCAAACTTAGAAATCATTAAAAAATCTTAATGTCTTTATCCTTGTTACTGAATATTGTCTCATCATGAGAATGGACCACAAAAGTTATTTTGACAATGTTGAACCGTAATCAATGACTGTTTGATCTCCTTGAGCCTAGATATTGGGATCTCTAATCTTCTAAGTAGAGTTACCGTCGGTCATAGTTCATTCTCTTTGTTGATCTTTCAACTACCTCTCTAGTTTGTCCTTTTTAAGTGGATCTGCATTATCTTTTGACTTTACATAGTCAATTGTGATAATTTCACTAAAGAATAGTTGTTTAACGGTATTGTATCTTTATCATATGTGATGAGATTTATCGTTATCCATAACGCTCTCAACCCTTTTTATTGCAACTTGACTATCACAGTGTATGCATATATGAGTCATTGCTTTGGGCCAAAATGGAATATCTTCTAAGAAATTTCAGAGCCTTTCAACTTCTTCACCGGCCTTGTCTAAGGATATGAAATCAGACTCCATTATAGAGTGAGTTATACATGTTTTTTTTGGATGATTTCCAAGATATTGTTCCTCCATCAATGGTAAAAACATATCCACTTGTAGACTTAGTTTTAGTTGGCCCAAAAATTCAATTTGCATTAATATATCCTTCAGCAACTGCTGGATACTTGTTGCAATGCTAAGCAAAGTTTTGAATGTGTTCTAAATATCAAAACTCATTTTATTGCCATATAATGATTTTGTTTGGGATTAATTGTGTATTGAATTAATTTACTTATAGGACAAGCTATTCTAGTGGTGTACAGTTTATGATGTACATCAAACTTTTCAATACTCTGGCAAAATCCAATTGAGACTGACTTTCACCTTTATACTTAGCAAGATCAAAGTTCACATGAATTGGTGTTTTTGCACTTTTAAACTTTAAGTACTTGAATTTTTCAAGTACTTTTTGGTTCTAATGAGATTGAGACAGTTCTTGACCTTGAGGAGTTTTGTGAATTTTAATTCCCAATATCAAATCAATAACTCTTAGATCTTTCATATCAAACTTACTAGCAAGCATACACTTAATAGAATTTATGTTAGCAATGTCATTACTCATTATCAGCATAACATCCACATATAAACAAACAATGAGCATGCCCCACGATTACGGTTACATCTGGATTCTCCAAGTCAAAGCCAATCGTGAACTTTGCGTAACTTGGTTTGAAAAGTTAATAATGTAAATGCATTTGTCACACTCATTAATTTTGAAATCATTTGGCAACATTGTATAGTCAAATTTTGCATGCCATTGTTTGAGTGTTTCTTTTAGTCCGTACAAAGAGTTAACAAGTTGGCATACCATCTTTTCATTTTCTGGAATCAATGAACCCTTTCGATTGTTCCATATAAAGTTATTCTTTTAAATCTCCATTTAAGAAGGCCTCGGTGTTATTCGGTTGTGGATTTGGGCTGTTTAAACTACTTAAAATTGGATTTGGTTCTAGCTTGAATTGATTCATTGGCAACTGTGGGTCAATTTTGATCCATGGTGGACCTATTATGGTGACTCTCTCTATAAGATCCTTCCCTGACTGTGCATATAGCTGGGGATTCAAGGTACGAGCATACTGTTCTCATAGTTGCGGATTCAAGGTCCGGACATATTATCGTTAGCCACAGTCTAAATATTTAGCATATTATCCTCAATATAGTGAGACTTGGTGATGTGGTTCTATTAGATTCTTTGGGTGTCTTAGTCGTAGTTCGAGGTCCGGGTTATGCACTTTCCTCTTCTGGATTCAATGATTCTCATTCACAAATAGTTATAGCTTTTCTATGCATTCATCGGGCTTATGGGGGTCCATTTGGATTATTTATTTTTAATTGCGCACGAGTGTACTTTTTGGGTTTATGGGGCCTAGTTAGGTTATAGCTAATTTATTTGGTTTCCATTTTGTTTAGTCCTAGACTAGTGTGCTTTATAGTTGATTTTACATTGTCCTTTAGTCATTTGACCTTTAGTTATTGTTACTTTCTCACTTTCATATTATCTTTATTTTCCAAGCTCAGTAGACTATGATGCCTACTAGAGATCTGTTATTTTGGTACTCATATTACACTCTCCATCTGTTTTCTTAATGTAGATCCGAGCATCAATCGTTAGCATTGAGTTTGGGACTAGCTGCGGGTATCCGGAGACTAAGGATAAGCTTATGGCATCCTCTGGATGTTCATATTATTCGTAATCACTTGAGGAATCTTCCCAAATAGCAAGAGCCCTCTTCACTACATAATCAACTGCAGCCCTCCGCCTTGACTTTTCAAGGACCTGGTCCTTTCGTTTATCTTGGTCTCCTCCAGGCTTGGCACAATATTTGTGTTCCGACTTGAGCATGTGACAATCATAATAAAGTTCCTATGTCTTCTAAACTTATGGCACAAATTATTATTATTTGCAGATCTGCTAGTGTTTCCCTTTTTCATAAAGGTGCCATGTTTCCTTATGATTTTGTGAATTCTGTGGGTCAAGTAAGCCATATCTTCATCCGCTTCACAATCATCACTCAGAGTGACTTTTAGAGCCAAGGATTTATCTTTCTTAGCCTCTTTCCTGGTGCTTTCGTATTGCTTGTTTAACTCGTAAGTTTGAAGATTTCCAATCAACTCATCCATGGTTAGAATCTTCAGATCTTTTGCTTCCGTGACGGCATCCACCTTGGTTTTCCAAGATTTTGAAAGGATCCTAAGGATTTTTTTAACTTGCTTACTCGGGTGAATTAGTTCTCCGAAACATCGAAGTTCTTTGGTAATGGAGGTGAACCTGGTGTGTTTTTCTTAAATAGTTTCACCTTCTTTCATTGTAAAATTCTCATACTAAGTGGTCATCATGTCCACTTTGGATTCTTTCACTTAAGTTTTTCACTCATTTGCATTACTTAGGCAATCCCAAATCTCCTTGGGTGATTCACATGCTGAGATTTAATTTTACTCGTCTGGTCCTATACCAAAAACTAGAAGCTTATTGGCCTTATAGTTCTTTTCAATCTTCTTTACGTCAACTCATTATATTCCTTTCGAGTCATAGGAACTATACGGGTGATCTCTCCATCTTTCACTTCATTTACTAGGATGTATGGACCATCTAAGACAACATTCCAAAGTTCACTATCAGCAGTCATAAAGAAGTCATGCATGCGAGTTTTTCACCACCTATAAAACTAACCATGAAATTGAGGTGGTCTTGTTGCTGATTGCCCTTCTTCCAAATTAGGTGGAACAGTTATTTCAATGAACATGTTCTTCTCTCAGTGTTAACTATACAGGGAAAATTGCTCTGATACCAATTGATGGCTTATATGAGTCCACTACTACTCAATAGACCCGGTCCTTTGACACAACGAAGAACAGTACTGAAAGTAAAGCTTAAAGTTAAGGCATAGTAGTTTACATGGAAAACCTCCTTGCTGAAGGAAGAAAAAACTACGACTTGTTCCACAGGGTTTCACAATCAACTTCACTAAAATCAAGAGCAAGAGTTATTATTACAGACTCTTGTAAACTGTACCTAGACCTCTTGATCCCTTCCATCGTGTAACAACTCTATTACAAGACTTGAGCCTAAGCAATACCTCTATTGCCCACTATCCCAAATAACTCTAGTTGACATAGACTTTGAACACTCTGATAAGATAACTCTAGCCATGACTTGAAACTAAGCAATAACTCTATTGACCACTATCCTAACTAACTCTAATTGACATAGATCTCAAACACAACCTTCAAAGCTAACCCTAGATATGAACTCGATAACAAGGAGTGTAATATGAAATGATCAAGATTCCTTTATAGGATAGGAATTGATCTTACAATGTTAGAACATAAGACACAACATTACAACAGAGCAACAAATAAAAACATTTCTTGAACGGCACTATCAGGTCCCTTGCTGTCTTAATGAAGTTGTTCTTCCTTGAGAGAAAATAATGGTTTTGGCTTGTATATTCTTGGCGTGCAAAACATAGGTTATTTTGTTTCCAAGAGAGTATTTAACGCATGAAAAAAAAAACCTAGTGTCATCTAATTGGATAGAAAGCTTGTTGTCCTCTACTATGTCCACCAACCACAGAAGATGGTGACAACTTTTACAGCTGGTCCACCGTACATTTGTGACTCGCCTTGTTCATGAGACCAAGTTCATCTACCGGGTCCCATGATTTGTTAATACATCAAAACCTGAATATAATAGGATAAAGTTTTACTCGTTCATCTTGGTTTTTACTATTATTATTTCTTTAATATTATTTAATTTTCTTAAATATATTGAATTCAAATTTAGCACCTTTTAACGGATTACAGAAATTTTAATGTACTAAAATCTAGTTGATTCTACCTTTTTTTCTTTGGAAAATTAGTTATATTTAATATGCGAAAGCAAAAAGGAAAAAATATTTTATCTTCAAAATGAAATGAAAATATATACAAGCAAAAACAAGCAAAAATTTCTAAAGATAAAGATCATAAAACTTGGTAGATTGCCTGGATAAAGTTTGACAATATTTGGCCCCAACCTTTTACTAGCAAGGTATTTGGAAAACAGAAATGAGATTGATATATAATTGTAATGACCCTGAAAGTCATTTTTAAATATTTTTGTAAAAATAATTTACCCCTCCTAGTAGTCTCCCTGAGTCATATTTGATTGATATCTGCTGTCGGTTCCGTAGTTTTATTGAAAATTTGAGATTTTTGGTAAACTTTGAATTTTAGAGGTTTAGAATGACTCAAAAGTGGTATTTGAGGTTGTTCAGAGTTTCAAGTCTCGGAATGGAATTCCGTCAATACCATCAGTTTTGGAATATTGAAATTTTCTAGGAGTTGAGGTGTTGAGTTGGAAATATTTGAGTTTTTGGCCATATTTTTGACTTTGGTCAACATTTGAATATCGGATGCTCGGAATTAAATTACGATGACTCTGTTGGATTTGAGGGTGCTTTTAGGCCTAGAGAGAGTTTCTGTCTATTTTTTAAAAGCAACGAGGGTTTTTTGGTATTTTGAAGTATAATGTTGGTTTAGTTGCGACTTTTTGGTTTCTAGGTCAAAGAGGTCTCGAAATGAATTTTGATGGTTCTTTTGAGTCTAGAATATCGAGTTTAGTAGGGTTATATATATGGTTTGTCTATACGATATCCCAAACAAATCCCGAGGTTCAATTTGAAACTTTTAAGCTTGGTGAATTGTGAACTTTAGCTGTGTCTTGTGCAGACCTCGCTTTAGCAATGGGGTGTCGCTAAACAGACATCCGCTTAAGCGACAAGCCTATCGCTTTTGCGATAGTGGTCACTTAGGCGGAGTTCTATTAAGCGAGCCCCTGGTCGCTTAATAAGTGATGAGGCGGAGGTCTCTAAAATGATCAAATGTCCGCAAAAGCGAACCCTCAGTCACTTAAGCGACAACTGAGAGGAGTTTTGGACGGGGTTTACGCTATTTTCTCCATTTTTGAACATTGGAGCTCGATAGGGGCAATTTAAAGAAGGATTTCTCATGGGGATTTTATTGGGTAAGTTAATTTCACTATATTTCATCATTTCCCACTGATTAATTGGTAATTTTAACATGAATTTGGGGGATTACAAGGGGTGAAAATGACCTATTTTCAAGAACTTTGAGAGTTTTTTAAAATGGTGATTGTAGCTTGATATGGACTAGGTTTTTGAAATAGTTTTTAGTACTGAGTTTCTAAGACTAAGAGGAGCAATTTCATCCAAAAATTTCTAGATTTAAACCCTTAATTTGAAATTCGGATTTTGAGCCTTTAACCTCTTTTTCACCGAATTTCAAATTTTTGGTATTGTTGGGTTTGATTTTTGATTGTGAAATAATATTTGAATAGATTGTGGCAATTCAAAGTATAATCAGAAGGGAAAGGCTCACGTGGATTAATTGATCACGTCTTGATTAAGGCAAGTGGACCCTTAAAAATCCGTGAATCTTTTAGAATTCCTGAATATCCCATTGAATATGTGTTGGGACATAATAGGGATGAGGTTATGAGTTTAGTTTTGATATGAAATAATATAAAATAAATAGACGGGGTTATTAAAATACGATGTGTGATATTGTAGAGTATAGAATCTTACTTACCGTAATCAAGATATCTTTGTGTATTTGATAAAATACTTGATAGTCTAATTGTGATTGCGATTTATTTGAATTGATTATTTCTGATTTCTTGTGTGAGCATGCTATTGTATTAGTTTTGAAATACAGTGATGAGAGGTATATGATTGTAATATCGAGGTTAGTTTTGGTAAGAGATATGATATTACCGAGGTCATTTCTGGTGGGATTATATTGCCAAGATCATTTTTGGCAGGATTAAATTACTAAGGTCATTTTTGATGGAATTATATTACCGAGGTCATTTCTGGTGAGGTTGTGGGACCGAGGTCATTTTTGGTTAGAGATTGTAAGGCCGAGGTCATTTTTGGTTAGAGATTGTAAGGCCGAGGTCATTGTCGGCCTTATTTTATATTACCGAGGTTATTTTCGGCAAAGTTGTAGGATCGAGGTTATTTTCAGTTAGAGTTTATTATTTTAAGGTCTTTATCAGCAATTGCACACATGCATAATCATTGAGCGTGCATATACATATTCTGTATATCTGTGTTGACAGTTTGATGCCTATTTGTGACTTCTGCATATTTGTACGATATATCTTGTGATATTGAGCTATAATCTGAACCTTATTGAACTGTATAGTATGAACTGTTAGATTTGGCTGATTTTTGTGTTGGTTGTAGTCTGGAGGTTTGGTTGGTTTGGAAAAGGAGTTCGCATATTCTATTAGATTCACTTAGTTTTTCTGGTTAGCTTATTGGGTACTGCGTTGTTTACTACTCAGCCTTGTTTGTACACTTGTGTAGGTTATGAGCTTGGACTTTGATCACCGTCTTTTTCTGATCATTTGAGTCTTCAGGATTTTTGGGAGAGGTAGCTATTGACATTCAGCATACTCTTATATTTCCTTTACTTTTATGCTTTACTCTACTTGAGAATTGAAGATATATTGAGACTTGTTTTTCATTTGACTTTTTTTAGCGGCTTATACATGTGATAACTAATCTTTTGGGGTATTTAAGTTGAAAGACTTTCTCTTTTGTTTATTATTTACTTATTTAGACTATTTTCATTTTATTTAATTGAAATTTTGGGTTTTAGGTTGACTTGTTCGATGAGAAAGGACATATGTCATCACACTCGAATTCAGGTCATGACAAATTGGTATTAGAGCCCCAGGTTCATAGGTCTCCTTTGTACAATCCAAGTCTAATTAGAGTCTCAAGGATCAGTACAGGTAAGTTTGTACTTATCTTCAAGAGGCTATAAAGACTATTTGGAAACTTTCTTTATTCATTCTTTCTTATCGTGCCAAGTCATTATCGCTACTGTTGAGTGTGATGTGTTAGTTTGGGAGATGCTGAGGACTAGATCTACATCTATTGGTAGGGGGAGGTAGTCCCCAAGGCAATTGTTGAGACCCCAGCTTGAGGTAGAGGTAGGGGCAGAGTGAGAGGCCGAGGTTGTGCCTAGGAGTGACACCTGCCCAAGGTTGTGCTAGAGAGGCCTCCCCAGAGCCATAGGTTGAGATTTCTGAGGACCAGGTTTCTCTAGACTCTCACTATCATTACTTTAGGAGACCTTATTGAGGATACTGGGTATGTTAGAGAGTTTCACTCAGGATGCTAGAGGCATGCCACAGGGTTGACAGACTAGAGTTGGTGTACAGACTCCAGAGCAACATCAAGTCCTAGTGGTTTAGATTTAGGTGGGCCAGCCACCATTGGTTCTCACACCAGCTACCAGTGCGCAGATTGCTCCAGATATTTTTATGAATATAGTAGATTAGCAATGTTATGAGAGGTTTTAGAAATTAAAACCACCCCAGCTCCAAGGTGGTAAGAGCGAGGATGAACATGAGTGTTTGATATTGTGTCTTGAGATATTGGAGGCATTAAGCATGGTTGATACCCGGGGTGTTTGATTTGTTTCACTCCAGCTCCATGGGTCAGCTAGGGAATAGTGGAGGACATTCATGAGGTCCAGACCAGTTGGATCCCCTCCCGGTAGAGTGGGGATTCTTTGTAGTGCTTTTAAGGATCGATTTCTCCCACGGAGCGTACAGGAGGAGAGTAGATTGAGGTTTGAGAGTTTGAATCAAGGCAGTATGTCAGTTGCCAAGTATAAGGCCCATTTCTACCAGTTGTCGAGGTATGCTACAACGTTGATCCCGGATGGAGACTCTATAGGTTCGTGAAGGGTTTGATATTCTCTATTCGATCCTATATATTCAAATTAGCCTGTGAGGGGGCTTCCTTCCAATCCATTGTGAGCATCACCAAGGAGGCAAAATTGATAGTCAGAGAGGAGTTTGGGGACCCCAAGAAGGCCTGTGTTAGTGGTCACTTTTTGGGTACTTCTTTTGGAGGTAGAGGTACACATAGAGGCAGTAGTCAATTTCAGTGCCAGAGACCTATTCATGCTTCTATGCTAGTAGTTGATAGTAGTCAGTTAGTACGAGGGTCTCATAGCTCGGGCTGAGGTGGTTATGGTATTCCATCAGGGTTGTTATAACAATCTTTTGTTTTAAGGTTGTGTTTTAGTTTCAGAAATTTGGGTCATTTGATGTCCAGTGCCCACTGCATTCTCATTCAGAGGCCCACCGCACTTATTCAGCGATACCAGAGAGAGATTCAACACCTCTGGCTAGAGGTCGAGGTAGAGATTAGACAAGTAGAGGCGGTAGGGCCTCTGGTGGTGGTGTTGTGGTTCTGTGAGGTAGGGTTCCGGTCAGGCAGGTTGTGGTAGAGGAGCTCAGTGCTATGCTTTTCTTGGGAGACCCAAGACTAAGGCTTCTAATGCAGTTATTATAGGTATCATCCCAGTTTTCCATCGACCTACATTTGTTTTATTTGATCTTGGATCTATATTTTCCTATGTATCTACCTATTTTACTTCTGGATTTGATTTGACTTGTGATCGCATTCCCGTTCTTGTTCATGTCTCTACACTCGTGGGTGAGCCCTTAATGGTAGATCAAGTGTATCGATCCTGTCTTGTTTCTTTAGCCAGGTATGATACTTGGGTATACGTGATTATATTGAGGATGGTAGAGTTTGATGTGATATTAGGTATGGATTGACTTTCTCCTTATTGTGCTATTCTTGATTGCTATGCTAAGACTATGACCTTAGCGATACTGGGTGTTCTGAGGATCGAGTGGAAAGGCACTAGTGGTTCCTACCCTAGTAAGGTAATCTCCTATATGCGTGCTTTGAGACTGATTGATAGTGGGTGCATATCCTATTTGACTTTTATTCGGGATACTAATTCTGAGTCACCTCCCATGGAGTCTATTCCTGTAGTTAAGGAGTTCGCTGATGTGTTTCCTATTGATCTTTCGAGAGTTCATCTAGATAGGGATATTGACTTTGCTATTGAATTGGAGATGAGCACTGAACCCATCTCTATTCCACCTTATGAGGATGTGCATTAATTATAGACAATTGAATAAGGTGACAGTAAAGAACAAATATCCTCTTCCTCGTATTGATGATTTGTTTGATCAGCTTCAAGGAGCAGCCTTGTTCTCCAAGATATATTTGCGATCCGAATAACATTAGTTGAGGATTAGTGTAAGACCCCGAAAGTCGGATAGTTTGAACTAAGAAGAAAAGTCTCGAAATCTTGAACAGACCTAAGTATGCGAGTCACTTTTATGGCTCGTAAAGTTGAGTTGTAGCTTGATTAAAAATAGATGTTGCCCTCAGGAGAGGTTCTATGACTCAGCAGGACGACTCATCATCCTGTTGACGGATCATAGAAACCCCTCGCCAACTAGAGTTTAAAGGTCTTATTCAAAGTTTCCCCAAGGCCAAGGTGATGACTTGACAAGACGTGTCATAGAAGACATTACGGGTCGTAAGAATCACCTATCGCAAAACTTCAAAGACCCTAAAAATTACAGGTTTAGGGACCTACAGGACGAGCCTCAAGAATGACTTATTTTCAAGTTGACGGGTTGTAAACTTGACCCGTTCCCAAACTTTAAAGACTCAATTTTTAGACCTTTTCTCAGACCTACAGGACAAGTCATTTAGATGACTCATCATCCCTTCGACGACCAGTAGGAGTAGGTTCGTAGGTTCAAAAATCCAAAGTTTAATGAGGGGTAATTATGTCTTTTCCAAAGTTTGGTTCAATGAACCTATACATATTTATGGCCAAGTTCAAAGTCTATAAATAATCAGTTATTCAAATTCCCCTCCTATTCAACTCATTCTCCCAAAAATTTGACTAAGGCAAGAACAAAGTCTCGCAAGGTTTCTCTCCAAATTCAAGCTAGAGTTTCTAGATTTCTTCAAGGTTCTTCTTTAATTCTTAGTGAATTCAAGCAAGGTATGTGGGTATTGATTCATGGGTCCTTTCCATCCATGAAGTCCCAAAGTTTCTCAAAGTTTTTATTCAATTTATAATTGATTATGAACTCTAGTTTTGATGATTTGCATTGGGCTGATTTAATTCCATTTTTAGATGTTATCAATGATCATTATATGCATGTTCTCATACGAATTGCATGATTTTAAGTTGAGTTATAGATGCCCATTCATAAAGCTATTTTCAAGCTATGATTATGATTTAAAGATGAGTTTATGATTTGATCATTAGTTAAATGATTTACAATGAAGGTTTTCAATGATTTAAAATTGAGATTATGATTTGAAGATTGAAGTATGATGATGATCAAAGTTAAGATAAAAAATGTTGTTATAGTGTGATAAGTCCAATTCTCACACAAGTATGTTTCAAGATGGTGATAAAGCAATTTTCACCAAAGTTATGGATTCCTATGAATCACTAAGTTAAGATGAGCTATTCCTAATATGTTTTAAAGATGGATTGATAGGCAGTTACTATCTTTCCCTATTATGTTATGATCATGTTTTTATGAGTTTCCATTGTGATATTGACAAAGCATCGAGAGGGCTTCTAGGTGGGTTTCGGTTTGGTAACGTAGTTAGTTACCCAAGAGAATCCTAGTAGCAACCTAAAGTCACAAACTATGTTTCCCATGTAGGTTGCCTTCATGGCCTAGATAGTGGATCCATAGAGCCTAGTTGAATAGTTACTTTTGGAGTATGCCTTGGCAAGGTAGCCTCCTCTGTTTTGATACATGAGTCATCATCCCGTCTCGATGCAGGAGTCATCTGATTCCATGTAATAGCTCTCATGGTCTTAGTTGTTAGTTAATGGTCCTATCCCACATAATATGAAGTTAAGTTATGAGATGTCAAGTTATGAGTTTATGATGAAGTTTTATGATATGCATTGACCAAGAGTTTCTTATGTTTTAAATTGCTTTTAAGCTTTACTCATATTCATTATAATTGGTCGTGCATTTTATGGCATATTGATTATGTTCCTTTAATTGCTCATGCATACCTTACATACTTAGTACATTCAAACGTACTAACACATATTTTGCCTACATTATCTCATAATGTAGGGACAGATGACATTCGCGATTATCCTATTATGGCTAGTGATTGCCCTAGATATCTTAAGAAGTTGGTGAGTCCTCATTCTATTGACAACATTACTTTTATTCATGTACTATTGTTTTGACTTTCTTCTATTGTCAGGGTGAGCTAAGAGCTTGTACTAAGACCCCGTCAAGGGTTAAATTAGAGGAATGTTTAGACGATAATATGATGTAATCCATGCAGATATTGATTGGTTGATTTTATTCCTAGTCCCATACCTTTTGAGATTATTACTTCCGCTTGTCTTTATCATATTCTATACCTTATGTATGCAATGTATGCTAAGATGGATTATAGTTGGGGTCCCTTGCATATCGATCACCATGTTGCAGCTTGGCCCTAGTTCGGGTCGTGACAATTAGACCTTCAAATATTCCTAAGACCACTTTTCGGACTTGTTACGGCCATTATGAGTTTCTAGTTATGTTATTTAGGCTGACCAATGCCCCAAAAACATTCATGGAGTTGATGAATGGGGTGTTTAGGCCATATCTAGACTTTTGTGATTGTTTTCATTGACAATATATTAGTGTACTCCAAGAAAGAAGAGGATCATGCTAGTATTTGAGATTGGTGCTTCAGAAATTGAGGGAGCAAATATTGTATGCTAAGTTCTCCAAATGTGAGTTTTGGGTTAATTATGTCACATTTCTAAGGTACGTGGTGTCCAGGAAGGGTATTAGGGTGGATCCGGCCAAAATTGAGGCGGTTAGAGGTTGGACCAAGCCTATTTCCCATACTGAGATTCAAAGTTTTGTGGGTTTGGATGGATATTACCGATGCTTTATGCAGGGATTCTCTACTATTGTGACCCTATTGACTAGACTGACTCAGAAGGCGTTCAATCGGGACCTCCTAATAAGTCAAATTCTCTTCAATACTCACGTTTTCCCTTGGTATAATTGAATTTGGATCACCCACAAACTTTCTCAACATCGACACATGAAATACCGGATGAACCAAAGCCAACTCAAGTGGCAAGTCTAACTCATATGCTATCTTGCCAATGCGCTTCAATATCCTATACGGTCCTATATATCTGGGTCTCAACTTCCCTTTCTTACCAAACCGCACTACCTCTTTCATAGGTGAAATCTTCAAATACACCATATCGTCCACATCAAATTCAAGCTCTCTCCTCCTAGTGTCCGAATAGGACTTTTGATGACTTTGAGCCATTTTCAATCTTTCTCTTATGAGCCTTACTTTCTCTATTGCATCAATTACCAAATTTGGACCAATCAACGCCATCTCACCAACTATAAACCACCCCACCGGAGACCTACATCTTCTCTCGTACAAGGCTTCAAAAGGAGCCATTTGGATGCTAGAGTGATAACTATTATTATAAGCAAACTCAATTAATGGAAAATGGCCATCCCAACTTCCTCTAAGGTCAATCACATATTCCCTTAACATATCCTCTAAGATTTGAATTGTTCTCTCGGCTTGCCCATCGGTTTTAGGGTGAAAAACGGTACTTAACTTGACTTTAGTGCCAAGACCTTTTTGAAATAACTTCCAAAAATGTGAACTAAATTGAATACCTCTATCCGATGTAATCGATAAAGGAACACCATGAAGTTTCACAAGTTCACGAATGTACAACATAGCATAGTCTTCGGCACCATAAGAAGTTTTAACAGGTAGAAAATGTACTCATTTGGTCATTCGGTCCACAATGACCCAAATAGAATCATGTTGTCTTCTAGTACGAGGCAAACCCATGATAAAATCCATGTTCACATCTTCCCACTTCCATGTAGGAATTTCGATTTCTTGAGCTAAATCTTCCGGCCTTTGATGTTTAATTTTCACTCATTGGTAATTAGGACACTTAGCCACGAACTCCGCTATGTCCTTATTCATTCCATTCCACCAATACACTTCCCTCAAGTCATGATACATCCTGGTGGATCCCGAATGAATTGAATACCGAGAACTATGGGCCTCATTCAATATCAACTCTCTTATTCCATCAATATTTGGAACACACAACCGACCTTGGTAACGTAGTACCCTATCTTCTCCTAGGAAAAAAGCCTCAACAGATTTTTTGACAACCGACTTCTTCAATTCGACCAAAGTTGGATCATTGTCTTGCTTGGCCTTGACTTCTGCCGCAAGAGATGATTCCGAAACATTATGTATAAGAATGCCTGCATCATTAGAATCAACTAAACTCACACCTAAACGTGCCAATCTATGGACCTCTTTGACCAATTCCCTTTTACCTTCCTCAACATGTGCGACACTACCCATAGACAATCGACTATAATATTTTCCTTACCCGAATGGTAGAATACGCTCATGTCATAGTCTTTTAGGAGTTCAAGCCATCTTTTTTGCCTAAGGTTAAAGTCTTTTTGACTAAACACATATTGAAAGCTCTTGTTGTCGGTAAACACATCAACATGCACCACATAAAGATAGTGGCGCCAAATTTTGAATGCAAACACAACCACTGCAAGTTCAAGATCATGGGTTGGGTAGTTTTTTTAATGTACTTTAAGTTGCCTAGAGGCATAGGCTATAAACTTACCATGTTGCATAAAGACACAACCCAAACCAACACGTGAAGCATCACAATAAACAACAAACCCATCTGAATCTTCAGGAAATGTCAAAATAGGAGCCGACGTAAGATGATCTTTCAATATTTGGAAGCTTTTCTCACATTCTTCTGACCATTGGAATTTTGCCTTCTTTTGTGTCAACTTAGTTAAAGGCGAAGAAATGTATGAGAACCCTTCAACAAACCTTCTGTAGTATTCGGCTAAGCCCAAAAAGCTTTTAATGTCTGAAGGAGTAATGGTCTAGCCCAAGTTTTAACCGCCTCAGTTTTCTTTGGATCTACTTTAATCCCATCACCGGACACCACATAGCCAAGAAATGCAACCTCTCTTAGCCAAAATTCACACTTACTAACTTTAGCAAATAATTTTTTTTCTCTCAATGTTTGCAACACAATTCTCAAGTGACCCATATGATCTTCCTCATTCAGAGAGTAAATCAAGATATCATCAATAAACACCACTACAAACATGTCAAATTATGGCTTGAAAATGTGATTCATCAAGTCCATGAATATAGCGGGAGCATTTTTCAACCCAAACGACATTACTGCAAATTTAAAATGACCATACCTTATCCGAAAGGCCATCTTGGAAATATCACACTCCCTTACCCTCAATTGATGATAACCGAAATGGAGGTCAATCTTGGAAAAATAGCTTGCTCTTTGTAATTGATCAAACAAGTCGTCTATCCTTGGGATTGGATATTTGTTCTTTATGGTGACCTTATTCAATTTCCAGCAGTCTATACACATTCAGAGTGACCCATCTTTCTTCCTAACAAACAACACGGAAGCACCCCAAGGTGAAATACTTAGTCTTATAAAACCCTTTTCCAACAAATCTTTCAATTGTTCTTTCAACTCCTTAAGTTCTGCCAGAGCCATACGATAAGGAGGAATAAAGATAGGTTGGGTATTGAGAAGGAGATCATGCCAAAGTCAATCTCCCATTCCGGAGGAACACCAGGAAAACATCGAGAAACACGTTGAAGAACTCATTAACTATAGGGATCGACTCAAGAGTAGGAGTTTTGGAGTCAATGTCCCTAACTCGCACAATATGATAAATGCACCCATTGGAAATCATTTTTAGTTCCTTAATACATGAGATGAATCGACCCTTAACCACCGAATCATTACCCTTCCATTCAAGAATAGGCTCATTAGGAAAGTGAAACTTAACCACACGAGTTCTACAACATATAGATACGTAAGCGGCATGTAACCAATCCATACCAAGAATGATGTCGAAATCAGTCATATCAAGTTCAACAAGGTCACATGGAATAAATTTGTGCAAGACCCATACGAGACAATTTCTATTAGCTCTCTTGGCTAACACCGAACCACCAACGGGAGTATAAATCGAGAAAGGTTCTATTAGCACTTTGGGGCACACATCAAACCTCATAGAAATATAAGGAGTAATAAAAGAAAAGTTGTCACCCGGATAAAGCAATGCATATACATTAAAGTTAAAGACTCATAACATACCCGTGACCACATCGGGAGTCTCATCAACCTCTTGCCTAGCATGAAGAGCATAGAATCGGTTGTTGCGTTGGCCACCCTTAGGTTGAGCTTGGGTGCCTTGTTGCACTTGGACTCCTATAGGATGACCATCTCTACCCTAGTTGGCTACAAGAGACTCGGATCGTTTATGGACCATCTTGCCACATCCATAGCAAGCACCCATTTTGATCAAGCCCTTTCCTCCATGATTCCTTCCACACTTTGCACATTTTGGAGGAGAAGGGTTACTAGCATTTGCACCTCCTTCACCTTGAGATTTAGGGTATGATACCCTATCCTTAGCAAACTTCTTTTGTGAGCTTTGGCCTTGATGAGAGCATCCACTACTACCAATGGTCCTAGTATTGGAGAACCCACCTTCATACCAGGCCCTCTTAGAATCTCTCATCCTCATTTCTTTGAGCTTTTCTCCTTCAATTTGTTTGACAAAAGTCATAAGCCGAGATATGTCCATCTCCTTAACAAGCATAGCGGTGTGACATTCCTTAGCAACTAAGTTGGACAGCCCCGATATGAATTTATTCATTCAGGCACGTGGATCGGCAACCATTGAAGGAGCATACTTGGATAGCTTAGTGAACTTGAAGTCATAGTCCCTCATCCCCATATTGCCTTGTCAAAAATTTATAAACTCCAACACTTTAGCCTCCCTTAACTTAAGAGGGAAAAAGTGATCAAGGAAAGCAAGTTTGAAATCTTCCCATTCGACAGGACCTTCATCCACCCTCTCAAACTTCCATTGAGTGTACCATAGTTGAGCAACACCTTTGAGTTGGTAAGCCGTCAACTCCGCTTTTTCTTCTGAAGTCACCCCCATAATACTCACTATTTTATAGACCTCATTAATGAACTCTTGAGGATCCTCGTCGACCCTTGATCCATGAAATTCCAGAGGATTTATTCGTGCAAAGTCCCTAACTCTTGAGGATGGAATAGGAACATTAGGAGAAGCCACGACACCTTGGTTCGTCACTACTCTGTCTAGCATAGTGATAGCGGGTCAAAACTCCGCATTAGTCACTTGGTCTGGTAGAGGACCATTGTCTTGAAGAGATGGGGGAGTTTGGGCTTCATTAACATTCTCTTTCCTTAGAAATTATGGTCTTCTCGGAGCCATTTTTCTAAAAATCACAAAGAAAGACCGTTATGGAAAATAAGTCTTAACATAAACTCTATAGTACGACATGGATCATGAAAGAAGTGAGAATTCCTAAAATGCCTCATAGCCTCCTATCATAAGTGTGGTGCACTTCACACCCATGAATAAGACTCTACTTGACGCGGTATGTGGGACACTAGGACACTTAGAAAACCTTGTGCTCTGATACCAAGTTTGTCATGACCCGACCTAGAGTCTAGTGGCAACACGGCAATTAAAATTCCAAAGGTCTCCAACCAAGCCTCTTGTACATATCATAAGCATATATAAGGTAAAATATAAAATCGAAAACATCATAAGAGAGTCTAAACCATGAATAAAAATCTAAAAATGATTTATGACAATGTAGACTCAAACGTATGTCCAACTAGATGCCTCTGAACACGAGTATGGGCGGGGGGGCTAAGACATGTCCCTAGATCACCCTCAAATTTTACGATGTAAACAAAAGTCTTTAAAAAGAAAAACAGTATTCAACTTAAAACTAGTCCCCGGTCAATGAGGACTCACCACAACACCTTGGGATAGGAATGCCTATTAGTTATGTGGACGATAAGGATCTTCAACCTCAACCCCTACATTATGAGACAATGTAGGCAAAAAATATGCATTAGTTAGTTGAAATGTACTAAGTATGAGGGCATGACATGCAACATAAATCATGGAATACAAAGATCAAGTAAATCACATGATAAGATGGAATACATTAAGCCATGAGAAAATCATATTGACCAAAGCATTTAAAATCATAAGTTCAAAATCATAACATACTTAAGAAACCATACATAGGTGGGATAGGAACCATAACCGACAATAAGACCATGCGAGCTATAACATGGAATCCGATGATCCCCACATCGAGAAGGGGGAGGCTACTTTGCCAAGATAGACTCCTAATTATGAACATGTACTATTTGTGGATCCACAAGCTAGGCCATAAAGGCAACCTACGGTGGCACATAATTTATGGGACATGAGGCTGTTATTAAGGCTTTTGGTAGGGCCCCCACCTCAAGTCCACTCGGTGCTAAGTCAAATCCCACAAAATACATACATAACATAAGATCATAATATAATATATCATAGTCATGATCATAGGCTTGAAATCATAGTGTAGCTCATTTTCATAACATACTTGTAATGTGAGAATTGTCCTTTCATCATTACAATCATTTTTACATAATTTATATCAATAGGCCTTAGGTCACCACAAAGGATCCTAAGTCACCTTACTTCATAACTTGCATGAAATTCATTTCTTGAAACATACTTATAATTCATAATCATCATGGAAACACATAGTCATAATTCATACTTTGAAAATTCATGACCATAACTTGTACTTGAAATTTGGGTATGACATGGATGCATGATCAATTTACTTGAAAATAATGAAATTAACTTGAAGATATGCATGATCATAAACTTTATATCAACCCATACATAATTCATATAGATAATATCCTTTAGAAGTAAAAATTAAAATACTCATAATTTACATCATGAACCCTAGAAATCAAACTTGGAGAATTTATGGAAAAACTCTTTAATTTAATTCAATAACCATCAAATTATATCAGAATAGACTCATGATCATGCTTTAAATCAAAATTCATGCAATTGGAATAGAGATAACAAAACCAATAAAATATCATACTTTAATTTGATAGAAAATTTGAGAAATTGATTGGGCTTCATGGAAGAAAGGATCCATGAATCAATACCCGCATACCTTGAGTGAGAACACAAATTAATTTGGAAGAACTTGAGATTTTTGATGGATAAATTGAGTGAATTTTCTTGAAGTCTTCAATGGAAACCCTTGAGAGCCATTTTGTTGGAGAAAAATATTTGATAGATGAATTGTAGAAGAATGAATTGAATTAGAGGTTTAAGTTAATTTATAGAGTTGAATTAGGTCCTAAAAATGTCTAGGTTCATTAACTAATAATTTTGGAAAAGTCTAAACTGCCCTAAAAAAAAAACTAAATTAGGATAGGACACCTTCCCAGGTCCGCAACGCGGACCTGTCACGAGCAACTCGGCCAGAAGACTATCCTCAGGTCCGCGACGCGGTCCTGTCGTGGACTACTCTGTCTTATGCGGCTTCCCAGGTCTGCGACGCGTTCCTATCGCGGACCACACTATTTTGTGGTTTCTTCAAAAATCTTTCTTCCATTCTACGGGTCCAAAAATCCACCGAGACCATTTTTCGGCAGAATTTGACCCTCTGATCGATATTCTGAACTCGGATTTTCCAAAAAGATTAAGGATAATACGTTATATGATTGGACTATTTCCAAGGCTTTCTTAAGGTGTATATATATATATATATATTATTTATTTATTTATTTATTTTAAAAATAAATAAATTTTGAGGGATGTTACAGTGATGCATTTCAGAAAGAAGGGAAAGCTTAGCCCTCGATTTATTAGCCCATTTGAGGTTTTGGGGTGAGTGGGGGAGGTGACTTATAGATTGTCCTTGCCACCTAGCTTATCAGCGGTACATCCTATGTTTCATGTTTTCATGCTCCGAAAATATATTCCGGATGAGTCTCATGTGCTATCTCTTGACACGGTAGAATTGAGTCCAGATTTAACTTTTGAGGAGGAGGCCATATCCATTCTTGATAGACAGGTCCATAAGCTTAGGACCAAGGAGATAGCGTTAGGTTGGGTGGAAAAGGAGTTCGTGTATTCTATTAGATTTACTTAGTTTTTCTGGTTAGCTTGCTGGGTACCGCGTTGTTTGGTACCCACCCTTGCTTCTACACTTTTGTAGTTTCTGAGCCTCGACTTTGATCACCGTGTCTTTCTGATCATTTGAGGCTTTCAGGATTTTTTGGAGAGGTAACTATTGACATTCAA
This sequence comes from Solanum dulcamara, assembly GCF_947179165.1. Lineage (NCBI taxonomy): Eukaryota > Viridiplantae > Streptophyta > Magnoliopsida > Solanales > Solanaceae > Solanum > Solanum dulcamara. Next base: position 37,185,448 of record NC_077240.1, on the reverse strand, counting down.
CATACTCTCAGATTTTCTGTACTTTTATGCTTTACTCTTCTTGAGATTTGAAGACATATTGAGACTTGGTTTTCATTTCAGTTTTGTTTTCTTTAGTGGTTTGTATATGTAACAATCAATCTTTGGGGTATTTAAGTTGAAAGAATTTTGCTTTTGTTTATTATTTACTTATTTAGACAGTTTTTATTTTACTTATCGAAATATTGAATTTTAGGGTGACTTGTTCGATGGAAAAAGACAGGTATCATCACATCCAAATTCGGGTCACGAGAATAGTTTTGGTTTTATAAATACTAGAGTCAATAATTGGTATTGGTATCTTATCAAAGAGACCTACTTGGTAATGATGAAAGAGGTCATCAAATGGAAGATAATACAATTGACAACTAGGCTAAATATTTAATTGTCCGATTTGTGTGGGTGCATGTACGATGTTCATTTCTTTTATGTCATCACTCTCTTAGGTGTTTCAATTCCATCATTTTTTTAGTTGAGAAATTGAATTTAAAATGCATATAATATCTAGTTGTAGTTATTATTATTTTTTGTTATATTTATATATTTATATAAATTCAATCCTAAATTATCGATTGCTGACTAATCACTTGGGAAACGTTTGGAAAAACTCACAGAGATAAAGAAATAGTATGAGTTTGTTCTGCTTGCCACTAGTCATAATGTCATAAGATTGATGATTATTATTAAGTTACTCAATTTCTCTTGGTGCATGTACGAAGTTTGTCAGCTATTTTTTCACTCACCAACTTGCCTCTCAGCACTCAAAAGATGTTATCTTCGAATGGACGTATATGTCAATAGAAAAAAAAATCCATATTAAATTACTTTAATTTGACGCTGAGTTACAAGTTACAACTAATAGGATTATTTTAAGTATAATTTACCTAAATCTCATAGTGTTAAGTAGTAAATTACATCCCATCTCTATTATTTTTTAAATTACAAAAATTCTTTATTTTTTATTGAAACTCGGATACATAAGTCATCTTCCTTGATACATAGTGATGCATTTAATGCTGTTGCGGTAAAAAAAAAGAAAATTAACGGAAAATCTGATAATTGAATATTTTGTTATTTTTAAAAAGAAAAAAAATAAATAATGAAAGCATAAATTATGGAAAAACTTTATTGGCAATGGGATTCAATCCCTGGCAAATTGAAACATGCTAGTACAATTCAAAATTTAAAATTCTTCTTCCCATTCTTTCAAAAAAAACTCTCAATTTTTGAATCAAAATTATCGACAAATTGTATTGATACAACATGAACCTGTCGATCTTGTTGAGACATTCCGAAATCTGAAAAAGTGAGTTGAAATATGGACGATATAAAAGTGATAAAATTATTGTTGGTCAAAATATGGGAGCTAGTGGTGGCTCCGGTAAGGGCTTTGAGTCAAGATCCATGAATGACGCCATTGTTGAAAGTGAAAAAAAGTTATGGAAGTTGGTACAGAGCAAAGAAAAATATGTAGAAAGATTTCGTCATCACATTTTTTTGCTTTCAACAAATCAGATTGTTGATTTTTTTTTCCGATTTTTGTTGTTCCTCTTTTTGTGATACATATAGGTTCGGATTTTTAATGTATCTAGTTATTTTTCTTTCTTAAATTAATATATCATGCTTTCGTTTTAATATTATGATACATTTCATTTTTATTATACACAATATATTGTGTTCAAATATTAGTTTTGATACATAACCTTAATTTATTAAAACACAAATTAGTATATATCATGTTCATAGTTATTTATTTGATACATAACTATTACAAATTTCATTATTTTTTACTACCAGATACATATACCTTAACTTATTCAACTAAAATGTTATGTATATCTAGACATTATCAAATATAATTGTTGATATATAAACACTAATATTTCTATAACAATATCAGTTTGTATCATATTCATAGTTATGTATATGACACAATATTGATAGAACAACTATTAGATTTTTTATATAGTTTTTGTTGTTAATATGTTTCTAATACATATGAGTTCTGGACATGATACATAAATTTGAATTTATATTAAATGTATCTGATACATAACGACTACCAGTAATGTATCTATCTCAAATATAATATTTTATGGGCAATAATTACCCATTTAATGTATCCAGTAGAAATATTGTACTTAACAATTCAAACAAGGTACATAAATAGTAATGTATCATGATAAATCTATCTATCTCAAAAATACAATTCAAATATGATGTATCATAATGTTAAAACGAAGGCATTATACATTAATTTAAGAAACAAAAATAATTAGATATATTAAAAATGTGAACCTATATGTATCACAAAAAGATGAATAACAAAAATCGACCTTCATCCATATGTATCAACAATTTTTTTAGATGAAAAACTGGAAAAAAAATAACTGAAGTGATGGAAAGAAATTTACCTCTTGAATAACTTGAAATCATTAATTGAAAAGAGAAAATATTTAAAATTCAAAAATAGATAATGAATATAACTGTGGAGAGATATGTGGAGTGAAAAAAGGAAGAAAATTATGGACATGGTATTTTGAATTGATGTATCTGGAAAAGGGGATGATGGGAGCAAAAGAAGGAATTTTTGATATTTTTTGAAAGTTAGGAAAAATAAGTTAATATGGTAAAAAGGGTGTGTAGTTAAGTAATTTTTCCTTATTTTAATGCATTACATATGAGAATTGAAAATGCATAATTCTCTGCGTAACCATTTGATCTAGGTTTAAATTTAATTATAGAGTTCCTTATTGTAAAGAATAGTGATTTTCGAGCATGTTTGGAGTTTATGGTAAGACACAACTATATATGTTCTTGTCTATCTTGGCCCATCACAACATCTTGTATAGAAAAATACTTGAACTATTTGTAATTAGATCGACTGTCATCATATTATTTATCCTTAAAACGGTACAGTTGAATTTATA